>NC_133896.1:10629321-10933080 GCF_964199755.1 Larus michahellis
GGTATAAACCACAAATGAGTCACAAATTAATTAACTCTTCAAATGACAACATGATGCCAAGAGTGGAAATAGTCAAGATGATACAGATTTCGATGCCACCAAGAAAACATACAAGGGATTCATCAGCCACAAAGAGGTTCATGTTGACCTTCAACTCCTAATCAGGAAACAGTATTTAACTTAGCGTGAATTCATAGCCTGGATAACAGAGATTTGCTAGGTTTGCTGTGTTAACAAACACAGCAATCAGTGCTCACCCAGTGTTTTCCAAACAGGTTGTGTGTGAGAGATCTCACTGTTTCTGGAGATCTGCGAGCTTTGCTGTGCTCCTCTGGCAACGGGGACTGTCCTGGTGTTTGAAAGGAGCCCGTGGGCACACTGTCAGCAACCAGAGTATAAGGAAAATAGGGTTTCACCTTATGTTGGTATAACGGCAGATAAATCTTTCCGTCAGCCAGTTGTGTTAAGGAAATCAATTTACCTGAGGGTTTTTGCACTTTGTTTAGCTAGATTGCCTGTCTAAGAGATGGGACCAGACACTGTGTGCAGCCTTGCATGAATTCATGTAGTTGCAAACTTTGTTCTGATACGGGAGACTGGGTAAGTTCACTTTTCTGTGACAGTTTAATGGAACTTAGTTGCAGTTAGGATCCTTGCTTGTTTACAGTTATATGGAAAGCGCTAGCACTGAAGGCTGTGTCAGAGAGAACATACACAGAATAAGCATCTCTGATTTATACTTAATCCCCTATACAATCCTTGCTGGTATCCTTGGTGGAAAACTTAAAACATCACTGAAATCCTTTTCTGATGAATTGTGGAGTCCACTTATTTTCAACAGTAATGGGAGTTATATTTTACTTTTTTCTGATTCATTTGCTAGTATCTAGTGCTAAATGTACCATTAATGGACTATTAGAAAGGAATAACAGCATCTCAGCCTGATGGAACAAATGTAGCTTTGTGTCTCATTCTCTGAGATTTCAGGTGGAAATCATGTAATATGCAAATCATGATTCCTAATGTAATACAAGAGTGTGTATTTTTAGCTCCCCATCCCTTTAGTGGTTACAAGTGGAGAATTGCATTAAATTTTTATTTACCTTTTAAATTTAAATTTCTAGCTCACACCTTGCAACTTTCATGGTTGCAACGCCTGTGAGAATTCAGAACTACAAAGTCTTGTTCAAAGAGTGCTATGACATCTATGGAAGAAGAGAAAGAGTGATAATGCATTTTGGAAGGATACGCACAAGTGTGCTCGTACACAGACAATGTTATTTAAAATGCTTCTTTGTATATTTGGGGGGCATTGTCTGCTTCTTTTCATTATGAGTTTGATGTATTTTGTATGTGCATGAAGTGGTCAGATTATAAATATAATTAAGAAACATATTTGGCTGAATTAATCTGTGTTATTTCTCATAATTTCCTTTCACCAGACAACGTGAGTATGTGCAAATCACTAGTCACACGTTGTTATTTACAGATGCCCTTCACCGTGCATTTTATGAGCAGAGATCTCAGATCAGGACAGAGGGATGTTAGTATACACTTGCCAAGTGGGAAACTGTGGCACAGGGTAATGAGTAGATTTAGTCTGTTAATGTCAGGTAGATTTTGGAAAGCTAGGATTAGATCCGCATCTGCTGCATTAATGTATTTCAAGAGTGGAACATGGTCGCTTAAACCCAGAAGATTCTAACTGATGGAAATTCACTGAGAAACGACAAGGGACAAGCCAGACTGCTGTTGGGACATCAAGCTAGGAGAGTGCTAGCCTACTGTGAAATTCCTGGCTTGTATATCTCAAAATAGGCTTTTAGGATCTACAGAACTTTTCTGTAGCATAAAACAGACCTCTTGATGTAGGCAAGAGAGAAAAATAGTTGCCACCCATCCAGGTGCCTGAACAACAGAGTTAACAGTTATATATTCAAAAGTGCTTAGATTAACATGACATAGTTATAGAATTTCTCTTGTTCTTTTATTTTCTTTTAATTTTGGGGGAAAGAATCAATTTTTTTTCCCCTAAAAAAGCAGTCTGTTAGTTTCCCTTTTTAAAAAGTTTATTAATCTCTTTAGTCAACCTTGGAGCAGTGAAGCTGGAGTTATTTATGCAACTTTATGTCTCTGAGTCCAGAAGGCACAAATGCCTCTGAAAGCTGCACTGTCCAGATAAGAGACACTGAAAGTGAGTTTTTCTACATCTGTAACCTAGCAAGATGTCTGCAATTCCTATCAGCCCTGGAATCCTGTTCAGTTCACCAAATTACTGCTTTTAAAGGAGGATTCACGTCCAGTTAACACAAGTATTTATCATAAATGAAGCCATGATTGACAAGTCTTTCCTTTGGGTAATATTTACTTTCCCCACTAGTAATGAGCATTTTTTTTCAATTTTAATTTTTTAAGGAAATAAAATATCTGACTATCACTATAAACAGAAAAATGGCAGAGCTAGCTATGTCAAATAAAGCTACCAGTCGCTATGAGTTAATCAACATTTCACAGTGATAAATGTATTTCTAAACAAATTTACCAAACATCAACCTAATCCATCACTGTAATCCCATTTCACAAAACAACTTTGCCCCTTTGAGAGATGACTCTTATCTAATCTTGAACCAGGAAATATATTGTTAAACCTTTGCTCATATGTGCTCACAGTTTGCTGAAGTGAGAAGTGCTATGTAGCAGGACTGAGCATGGTTGAATGTAATTTGAGCATGGGAGCCTTAGCTGCCCGGTTCCTAGATTCCACGAGACTTTTATCCATATCTAGAAAGAGCAGATTTAACTGCAGGAAGAGAAGCCTGGCTCCATTAATTGTTTGGTGAGTCACAGATCCTGTTTCAGAACGTCTGTGGGCTGAAGAGCCATTGTGAATAACTTGTTTCAGTAGACTTCCCCAATTGCAACACCCAGAAAACTCCATTGAGACAAAACACCTCTTTACTTGTGATATCAGGTAATTCAACTGCAGAGTTTCATGCCTTTGAGAGTGTTTTTGCACATCTTTGAAAAGCTGCATTTTAAGAAGCGTAGTCTGGGATTACCTTTAATGTGAGTGCATTTGTATATAAACTGTGAGCTCTCGGAACATCTCTAGTCAGTTTGAAATTCAGCATATCCAACAAAATCACACATATAGCCCATGATGACTTTATCTCACTCTGAAGAATCACACTCGCCCAGTTCCCTCAACATGGTTTTCAAACATATCTGTGAAGGCACATAACAACGTCCATCATCATCATCCTCACCATCATCATCATAAGCCTCAAAAGCTGTAGCTCGCTGTCTTCTCCTCTTCCCAATAATGAGAGATGAAATTTGCAGACCAATGGGCATAATTAATGCACCATGAGCATTTTCTGCTTTTTAATTTGCTAAATGCATTAAAAAGTGTTATTAATAATTAGAATTTGAAGAATGCACTGTGGACCTTGTTAAATGAAGGTAATGGAAATATTCCACCTGTAGCTTTAACTCAGGCATACAGATCATTACTATTAAATTTACTACATTTTCTTCTGCTTAAACGTGTTACTTTTACTACATTATTATATTGCAGTCATTAAAAATAATGAATATTTTATTGTGCTTTTTATGTTCAAAAGTTGTTTAGTTTCACAACAGCCACCAGAGGGATGAGAATACTTTTTAGTGTCTCTCACTCCGTTGTTTACAGGAGCAGAAAAGGCCTGTGGCCAGACAAAGCTCCCCCTCGATACAATGCGGTGTCGCGCTGCAGCGATGTACAGAGCAGCGCCAGGCGAATGGGCAAGTTAAACCAACACAGTGCGATGCCACGCAGAGATGCCAGCTTGTGCTCCAAACGCAGTGCGTAAGGGCATGTTTGTACTAACCAACACTGTTTTCAGACAGTGGCAGTTTAGTGTGCATCGACACATCCTGCTCAGTCTTTCCTTCTACAGGGTAGAAACTTTTGGAAGAGGGTAAAAGTGAAAAATCAGAGGTTAGTAAGTCTATCAAGGAATATAAAGCCTCTTTAAGGCCATTCGTGGCCTTGTCAGACTGTTGAGAGTGCAGTCCATATTAATATTTAAAGCATAAGAGCCTGTGGTTGTTCAGGCTTCTTTGGTTTAATTCTACTTTTTGGGGGGAGAGGAGGGAAGGTGTTGCGTTTATTTTTTCTTTTTTTCTCCCTTGTAATTGTTGGAGAAAAATAGATATTTTTAGATTGCAATCTATCAGGTCCTTTTTAGATGTGTTCAGTAGGATGAGATGATCCATCAGATTCATCAGATTAATTCTACCATGATGCTTTAAGGTAATCAGAAAGTCCATTTCAAGCTAATTTTTGTCTAAGAGTAAATAGTCCAAAACATCAGAGCTATCAATATAGCTGAAAATATGGTAACTAATTCTAAGCAGTTTTGTCTCGGAGAGTTGACAAATAAAGACAGTGGGGAGGATGAAGTTGATAGCATTCAATAAGAAATAAATATGTACTGGGGAATGGTTTTGGAAGGAGGGGATTTGGAGGGAGGGGGTTTGTTTTTTTTTTTCTTTCCTTTTAAAAAGCAGAAATCATTACATGATGTACTCTCATTTATTCAGAGGTCATTTTTCATTAGAAACTAATTTTATTAAGAAATTATTATTTAGATTTGCTTGGAAAGTAGGGGAATTAGATGCTCACTCACTTTTATACCACATCTCTGTGAAAAAAGCTATTCATAAACCTGAAGTGCAACTTCCAAAGAATACCTGCCTTTCTATCTTCCTGACTTTTAATCATCTTGAAAAAGAGCAGAGATTTTTTTCACATCTAAAAAACATAGAATTTTTTTTTATGTGCACTGACCTTTTAAGAGTGTGCACATGGTAAAAATTACTTCAACCTCCAGAATATAAAATATTCTCTTGAAATTATGAATGTTCCAGCTTAGAACATTACCATTTCTGTTCTGCACTCTGGCTTTTTGACTGTTTTTCGCACCTTTGTGGCATTGTTTTGTGAATTCCATTAAATGTTACACCAGGCACACAGAGCTGTGAGCTGGCAGGTGAATATTCAGTTGTGAGTTATTTATATTCGTGTGGGGTTAGTGGCTATAATGATTTGAGAACTGCTTACCCACAGAAGCTTTTAGAAAAGATCTTGAACTGTGATTTGTTATCATAGTTCCTGTGCCTGGGTGGATTATGAATTGTGGGGAAATTTCTCATTTCTTAAAGAATATGCTCCAGAAAAGCAGAAACACCTCTTTTAGCTTTTGGGAAAAAAAAAAATAATAAAAAATCATCATGTTTCCTATCTCATCTATCCTTTTCAAGGCACTTTAAATGCACAAATTAGGGAACTGCACAGTAGAAGAAACTGTTGCAAGGGTGTTTTTTCTGGGGCTTCTTCGGTGCTTCCTGGCTTGTTAATATGGTCGCCTGCTGTGTCTTTGGTGGTGAACAGTCAGTTTGAGCTAAAGCCCTCCCAGTCCTCTTCTGTAGCTGCCAATGGGGCTGAAGCTGCCAAGACAATTGCCACTTCTACAGCTTGTGTCAGGGAGCACGGCCCAGTAGAGATTACTGTCACCTCTGGATGTTTTCAGTGTGTTCAAAGTCAACCCTGCTCTGATCCAGGGCATTAGACAACACGTGGATTGTGCAGTCTTGTAAGGGTCATTGCAAAAGCTATATGGTAAGAGCAAACAGTGCTGGGTTAGAGGATGCATTGGTGGGAGAGGGTTGGATGTAGGATGACTGGTAGGGAAGCGGACGGGAGATGTCGGGAACAATTTCTCATTCACAAAGACTACTTGCAATTCACCGCATTTCATAGAATCACAGAATCATAGGGTTGGAAGGGACCTCTGGAGATCATCTAGTCCAAACCCCCTGCCAGAGCAGGGTCACCCAGAACAGGTTGCACAGGAACGCGTCCAGGTGGGTTTTGAACGTCTCCAGAGTTGGAGACTCCACCACCTCTCTGGGCAGCCTGTGCCAGGGCTCTGCCACCCTCAAAGGAAAGAAGTTCCTCCTCATGTTTAGGTGGAACTTCCTATGCTCAAGCTTGTGCCCATTACCTCTTGTCCTGTCCCCGGGCACCACTGAAAAGAGCCTGGCCCCATCCTCCTGACACCTACCCTTTAAGTATTTATAAGTGTTGATAAGGTCCCCCCTCAGCCGTCATTTTCCAGACTGAAGAGACCCTCAGTCTTTCTTCATAAGAAAGGTGTTCGAGTCCCCTAATCATCTTGGTAGCTCTCTGCTGCACCTTCTCCAGCAGTTCCCTGTCCCTCTTGAACCGCGGAGCCCAGAACTGGACACAGGACTCCAGGTGTGGCCTCACCAAGGCAGAGTAGAGGGGGAGGATGACCTCCCTCGACCTGCTGGCCACACTCTTCTTGATGCACCCCAGGATGCCATTGGCCTTTTTGGCCACAAGGGCACATTGCTCGCTCATGGTCATCCTGTTGTCCACCAGGACTCCCAGAGCGGGTGTCCAGCAGGTCAGCCCCCAATCTGTACTGGTACATGGGCTTATTCCTCCCCAGGTGCAGCACCCCACACTTGCCCTTGTTGAATTTCATAAGGTTCCTCTTTGCCCAGATCTCCAGCCTGTCCAGGTCTCTCTGTATGGCAGCACAGCCTTCTGCTGTGTCAGCCACCCCCCCCAGCTTTGTGTCATTGGCAAACTTGCTGAGGGTGCACTCTATCCCCTCGTCCAGGTCATTGATGAATATATTGAACAGGACTGGACCCAGTACTGACCCCTGCGGAACACCACTCGTCACTGACCTTCAACTAGACTCTGTGCCCCTAATCACTACCCTCTGAGCTCTGTCTTTCAACCAGTTATCTATCCACGTTACTGTCCATTCATCAAGCAGACTCTTCCTAAGCTTCCCTATGAGGATGCTGTGGGAGACCGTGTCAAATGCCTTGCTTAAGTCAAGGTAGACCACATCCACCGCCCTCCCCTCATCTATCCATCCAGTCATGCCATCATAGAAGGCTATCATATTAGTCAGACATGATTTCCCCTTGGTGAATCCATGCTGAGTACTTCTGATAGCTTCCTTTTCCTCCACATGCCTTGAGATGACGCCCAGAATGAGCTGTTCCATCATCTTTCCAGGGATGGAGGTGAGGCTGACTGGCCTGTAGTTCCCTGGCTCCTCCTTCTTGCCTTTTTTGAAGACTGGAGTGACTTTGGCTTTCCTCCAGTCCTCAGGCACCTTGCCTGTTCTCCAGGACCTTTCAAAGATAATGGAGAGCGGCCCAGCAATGACTTCCGCCAGCTCCCTCAGCACTCTCGGGTGCATCCCATCAGGGCCCATGGACTTGTGAATATCTAATTGACTTAATTGATCCCTCACTCAATCCTCCTGAACCCAAGGGAAGTCTTCGTCTTTCCCCGTTACTTCCCCCAATGCCTGGGACTCCTGAGGGTTGGTCCAAGCAGTAAAGACTGAAGCAAAGAAGGCATTCAGTAACTCCGCCTTCCCCACAACCTCCGTCACCATGGCTCCTGTTTTGTTCAACAGTGGGCCCACAACTTCTCTGGTCTTCCTTTTGCTTCCAATATACTTGTAGAAGCCCTTCCTGTTAAGCTTGACATCCCTAGCCAGGTTTAATTCCAAGGGGGTCTTGGCTTTCCTTGTTTCATCCCTGCACGCTCTGGCAGCATTCTTGTAATCCTCCCAAGGGGTCAGTCCCTTCTTCCACTTATTGTAAACCTCCTTCTTCCACTTGAGCTTTTTCAGAAGCTCCCTGCTCAACCATGCAGGTCTCCTGTGTCCCTTAGCTGATTTCTTTCTCTTAGGGATGCCCCGATCCTGAGCTTGGAGGAAGTGGTCTTTGAATATTAACCAACTTTCTTGAGCCCCTTTGCCTTCCAGAGCCCTAGCCCACGGGATCTCTCCAAGCAGTTTCTTGAAGACGTCAAAGTTAGCCCTCCTGAAATCCAAGGTTGTAATTTTACTTCTTGTTGTTTTGTGCGTAGTACCCATGATCCTGAACTCTGTCCTTTCATGATCACTACAACCTAGGGTGCCCCCAAACTTAACGTCCTCCACCAGCCCCTCTGTGTTTGTCAGTACCAGGTCCAGGAGTGCTCCTTGTCTTGTTGGCTCCTGTACCATCTGTGTCAAAAAGTTATCATCAATGCACTGGAGGAGCCTCCTGGACTGTGCATGCCTGGCTGTGTGGTCTTCCCAGCAGATATCGGGGTGATTGAAGTCCCCCATGAGAACCAAGGCCTGCGATTGCAAGGCTACCCTCAGCTGTCTGTAGGAAGCCTCATCAGCTTCCCCATCCTGATAAGGTGGCCTGTAATAAACACCCACAACAGTGTCCCTCATATTTGCCTGTCCCTTAATCCTTACCCATAAGCTCTCAACCCTCTCTTCATCCACCCCTAGTGAGAGCTCGATGCATTCCAAATGCTCTCTCACATAGAGTGCAATTCCACCACCACGCCTCGCTGGTCTGTCTTTCCTGAAAAGGACGTAGCCATCCATGACAGCATTCCAGTCACGTAAGCTGTCCCACCACGTCTCAGTAATTGCAATGAGATCGTGGCCCTGCAACCGCACACAGATCTCCAGCTCTTCCTGCTTATTCCCCATGCTGCGTGCATTGGTGTATAAGCATTTCAGAGAGGGAGTTGTGTGTGTAGTTTTGACCCTTGAGATGTGGTGTGCCTTCTGGCTTTCAGAAATACTGGCACACTGGCCCACGAGTGCTGAGCAACTATGCCCTGGCACCCCGCCAGCAAGCCCAGTACCGTCCCCACCCCACTTCAAATCTAGTTTAAAGCCCTTTGATATTGTACAATGCAGGAGAAGGAGGCAGGAGAAAAGTATTTGTTAGTAACTTCTGTATTTTGAATTTGCCCTCTTGGAAAGCTGGTTTCACAGATTTACAAGTAAGCAAATGGCACCATGGGGTCAGCAGGTGCCATATGCTCCACGGAGTTTTCAACTGCAAAGCAGTCTGCACAGAGGGCCACCATGACTGAAATTACACAAAGCCTTCAAAAAGAAATAAATCGTTAGTCTGATGGGAACCGAATACATGTGCAGACTACACTTTCAAAGGCTGCAGAGGAATCACGTTTAGCCCCTATTCTATTCAGGCTATAGGGGAAGTGGGTTTGCTTCCCTCTTGCTAGACGTAAGACTATAAACGGCTTTCAATGGTAGGAGAACTGAAAAACAGCCTGTGATCTCTTTCTGGTCCCATATTCAGTCCATCTCCTACCTAAGAATTGGGGGTTTTAAGCCACATAAAGTGAATGAAATAAAGCAATTAGTCTATTTTTATAACCATAAACTAAAGCCATGTTGTGGGAAATCTCTTCTTACCTGAAACTGAACCCTCCTGTCATCAGCACAGCAAAGGCTGTTCTCCCCACACAAGGTCTAGACAGGCAAATAGACCAAGGTCTGATTAATCGAGGACATAGTCAAGGCAGTGATTAATGCAGCACAGATGGTGTGTCATTTTTTAATGCATACAAGGCTTTTACCTCAAATAAGTAAAACTAACCTGCTGAATTTGCAATCAGTAGATATTTTGTAACAGACTTAAAGAACTTGCTTCTAACTTTGCTTTCTTTGTAGACAAAGTATTTTCTTTCTTTTAACAAGAGTTGGTTATCTCTTAACATGAAGAGTCTGGGGACACCCAATAACAGCCATTGGTACTGATTGTAACCCTAAGGAGAGGTTTATCTCTCATGTGTTCACTACTCTTGCTGTTCTGTTTTTTTTTCTGGTGTACCACACAGTGCTGCAGGAACAGAAAAAAAGGTCTTATTTTCTTGTGTTTTGTGTTACAAATATGAGACTTTACTGTAAGATGCACAATATAGAGATTATCAAATACATGGCAAAAGAAGAAACATTTCCAAGAGCATATTTCAGGCAATTGAGCTAGGTCTTTGTGGCAAAGCATCCAAGCTATTCCACAATATTGTGCAATGTACCAATTAATTTCCAGCTTCCTCTTTACTGACAGAAGCAGATAGCTACCATACAGATCTCCATGCTAAGCAATCTCTCCATATTTTGATTTATGCTACTCCAAGGATCAGATTTCTATTCAAAAGAAAACTGATTTTAAATCAGAGGCAGGATCTGATAGATGGAACTTCTTCACCACTACAAGCAATGTTTTGCTTTCCATTCGACCTGGAATTCTTTGGGACTTTCTAGCACAAGCAAATAGCGTAATCTCATCTAGGTTCCCTTTCCCATGAAAGTTTAGACCAGATGATCTCTCCAGGTCCCATCCAACCTGGGCTGCTCTGTGATTTTGTGATTCTGTGAACACCACAGTTCAATCAACTGCACCACATTTAATATCAGTTGAACACAAAGTAGAGCTATTTATGACTTTCTCTGGCTTCAGATTTGTGTGCCACTCAATTGTAAAATCTTTCGATTACTTGCTTCTCAAAGAGAGACATCATGCCTCAACACGGACAGTTGAAGAGAAAGCCCTAGGTGAAAACAATATGTTCTTTGGCACCATTTAATAGCCAGATTAACAATTAAAGGAGGCTTTTCTGATGTATGTTCTGCATATGTTTTTTGCATGTTTAATATCCTGTTTCTCCAGTTTCTTACCTCACTACGGAACTGGGTAGTGGGAAAAAAAAAGTGCATAAAGATTTATTTGTTGACTGAATGAAGTTGCAACCTTCAAAAAGATGGACTTAGAAGGAAATATTTCACAAAGATTAGTAACAACAATGGCAGCTGCTGAGAGATCCACACGATCCAGCTAGACCTTATCCACGTATCACTTTCTCACCCCTCTATGGGATTTAATTGGAGAGCTGCTCCTGACTTGCTAGCTCCACTGCTAATTCTTTTGAGTTCATAAGATGTCCAGAATAGAAAAAAACTCACCTCCTGGTAGGCCTGAGTCATAATGATGAAAAGCCAATACTGCTGGTAACCCTGGCATACCCGCATACTACAAAACTTGAAAGCAAGCCCTGTAGCTACTCCAATTATCAGAGCTTCCCAGGCATCAAACACCTGATGGCTCTGCCTAAGAATAGCATGAACAAGGCAGAATTGCATCATTAAAGAAGAACATTACTCTGAGTTGCGACTGCCTGCTTAGTGTGTAATGCAATTAAGTGAAGTTCACCAAACGGATGAACTGGATACATGACGATCAGATAAGGTGATGCCCATGTGGCATGCTGAAGGCTCATCAGTTTTCATGCAAGGGCTAAAAAAGAATGTTTTTTCCATGCAATTTTGATCCATGCTTAGCCCTGTCCTGCTTTTCTTCATCTTGTTTTTCCCCCAAAATGGGATTATTTTAGCTTTCCATCTTTATATTATTTGAAATTAAAAATAAAATCTTTATGGACTTCATAAAGTCCATAATTCCTTGAGTAATCTGGTGGCCCTCTAAGATGGGGTGACTGTGTTGATGGATAAGGGACAAGCAACTGATGTCATCCATCTTGACTTCTGCAAGGCCTTTGACAAGATCCCACACAAATCTTTATTGCTAAATTGGAGAGATATGGGTTTGATGGATGGATTATTTGACAGACAAGGAACTGGCTGGATTGTTGCATCCAGAGAGTTGCAGTCAGTGGCTCAGTATCCAAATGGAGATCAGTAACAATGGGTCTCCTCAGGGGACTGGTACTTTTCATTATGTTCATTAATGACAGACAGTGGGATTGAGTGCATTCTCAGCACGTGGGTGACACTAAGCTGAGTGGTGCAGTTGATTTGCTACAGGGAAGAGTTGCTACCCAGGGGGACCTTGAAAGTCTGCAGGAGTGGGCCCAATGTGAACCTCATGAAGTTCAAGGAGGTCAACTGCAAGGTCCTGTACCTGGGTCGGGGCAATTCCCAGTATCAGTACATACTGGGGGATGAATAGATTGAGATCAGTCCTGCAGAGGAGGACTTGCAGATATTGGTGGAAAAAAAGTCAATGTGAGCTACCCGTGTGCACTTGCAGCTCAGAAAGTCAACTGTATTCTTGTCTGCATCACAAGAAGCATGGCCAGCAGGTTAAGGGAAGTGATTCTGCTCCTCTACTCTGCTCTGGTGAGACGCCACCTAGAGTACTGTGTCCAGCTCTGGAGACCAGCACAAGAAAGACATGGACCTGTTCGAGTGGGACCAGAGGAGGGCCGTGACAATGACCAGAAGGCTGGAACACCTCTCCTGTGAAGAAAGACTGAGAGAGTTGGGGTTGTTCAGCCTGGAGAGGAGCAGGCTGCGGGGACACCTTATTGTGGGGTCTCAATCTATAAAAAGGGAGAAAGACTTTTTCCCAGGGCCTGTAGTGACATGACAAGGGATAATGATTTTAAACTGATAGAGGCTAGATTGAGATTGGGTATAGGGAAGAAATTATTTTTTTGGTGAGACACTGCAACAGGTTGTCCAGAGGAGTTGTGGCTGTCCCATCACTGGAAGTGTTCAAGAAGAGGTTGAAGCAAACTTTGAGGAACCTAATCTAGTGAAAGATGTCCCTGCCCATGGCAGAGGGGCTGATCTTTATTGGACACTTCCAACCTAAACCGTTCTGTGAGTCTATGATTGATTCATAGTCCTACTGTATGTGTAAGCCACATATATGGGTTGTGCTTGTAACAAAGATGGTACGAATGTGCTTTAGATAGTATGAGCTAAAGCTTTTAGAGTTAGAGGTTGCCTATCCATTTCTAATGAAGGTACAGTCAAAAGTTGTAATTGTATATATGAAGTCCCAGGGAACTGCTGAATTAACTGATAATTACTACACACAGTACAATAACCTTGCCTGCTATTTCTATTAGTACATTGACATTTTCATACACCTGCCATTTCTGTTTATATCATCAGTTTTAGACACTTTAAAGCCATCTGAAAAACTAGTCTATAAATTGGGTTTTCAGAGTGAAAGCTTGCATTCTGTTCCCAGAGAATGAAGTTTTTATACTAGGAGTTTTCTGCTTAGAATCTTCCATCTCTGCTATGACTATTCTCAAATCTTTTATTATCTCCACGAAGCTTTTCTTGCATCAGCAGTCTCTTGAGTTCCCATTACTTCTCCGCTGAAGAATTTTTTTGAATTACTGTATTGAAAAATGTCACTTAGATGCAAACACCATACTAGTCTCTTCACAGAAATCAGACTTTCTTCTTAGCAGAGAGTGACTGACTCTTCTTCAGATCAGGGGTTTAACTTGAGGAACTTAAAACCAATATTTTAGCACACTTGGCATGGTTAGCATTCTTAAAAGAGAAATACCAGCAACTGATTAGATTTACACAGCAATGTATCTGGACATGTACAAACACAAACGATGAACTAGTTTTGGAAAAACACATTGTGGATTCTGAAAGCTAGGTCATAGACTTATGTCTTCTTTATTAAATGATACCACGTGTTAATAGGATGCTTGTGTACATCATTTGGTATTTAACTAGGTTTCATGGCAAAAGAGAAAAAAGCCTTTAAATATCTATGAAATTATACAGAAAAAGAATGTGGACAAACACATTCAGAAAGAATCTGTTTACTGCATATTTTCTCCAGCGTTTCATTTCTGAAGCACAGCTTAATTCCTTTGGATATACCTGAGATAACTGGTGAAGATGCAATTATGTTGCTCAGCAAATAAGTACCGTATGTCCTACTTTCTGAAAAGAACTAAGAATGTCACTTTTACTACCTGACATTGCATACCAGGATAGCTGTAACGCATAACACACTTGCACCAGGTACACACATCAGAAAGAGGGGGCAAATGAGCAGCACAATTTATCAAGTGGAATTGAATTTTGTTCCCATTTCATTTCATAATCACATTCTCAGGTTGTGCAATTTTTGCCCTCCAACTACACTAGTCCTGGCTTACTTCCTCTACATACCCCTTTCAGCTGCATCTGAACAAGGGTTTGTGGGATTAGTAAAAGGGACCAAAACATAGAATTCAAGAACGGATACAACTGGGAAGGAGGCACAGGAGGGGCAAAAGACAATAGGAACAGAAAAAAACAAAAAAACCAAACAGAATGGACAGCTGATGCATAAACTGGTTTTACTATTGCAAAAAGCATCCATGACCATTTTACGTATTTCATTGCATCAGAAACAGTTTATTTTTAAAAAAAAATCCTAAATTTCTTTGAGAGCTATTTGTTTTCCAGAATTATTTCAATTATTTCCATGTGTTGCCCTCTGTTTATGAATTAGGTACATACCTTAGGCTATACAGTGACATAAACATGTGCAATGTACATACAAAATACACCTCTTAGCAAATAGTAGTGTGGAATATATGTGTTGTTTGCATAAATGTAAACATTTCATAAAAACTAAAGCGGTGGGAAACTCATTCATTCTGATTCTGACAACCAGAACTTACTTGGTATTCCCTCTAGCACAAACTAAGACTAAGTAATTATAAATTCTCTAAATAAGTAAAAGTATCTAACTCTTGATTGAACTGGCCTGGCTGCACTTATTGGTTCATTAACTGGAGACCCTAAATAGCTTCATTAAGAGATACAAAAACTCCAACAGCTGGGTAGCGGTAAATCCAGCAACTGAGAATTCAGAAAGCCTTCTGACATCCAGCCCCTTTACGCTCTATTTGTATAGCTAAGATGTAACAAACCTGAATAAGAATAAGATTGTACAGCTTTCAAATCAATTTTTGTCTTACAAATACTTAAAGACCTAAAGATGTTGCATGAAAACTTGTATTTGTATCAGTCAGGAATATCTGAAATTTATGAGCAATTAAACACAAAGGAATGTGTTTCCAGCTTGGACTGGAAGTAGAGGAAGACACAGGACTGAATTGTTCAGAACTAAAACTTTATACAGATATATTTTAAATACAATATACCACAAATCTAGGCTCAATAAATAGGGTACAGCTCTACCCTTACCCCACCAGATGAAAATCCACAAAATGGGACACTTGGTCTGCCAGTTTCCACCTCCTCTTACCAAAGTTCAAGGTCCTCTGGTCTGGTTCTTACACAGCCGGCTTCAAAATCTTTTACCTCTGACAACTGGTCTACTGCCATCTCACCTCCCCAGCAAAATAATTTATTGTCTTACAGTTATTTACAATCTGTTGCTAGGGCATGAAAAATGGTACTTGCAGCTGACAAACTCCAGGAACAGCTGGAATCCTTAGGTGATTTCAGGTTAAGTACTGTTTACTCTCTACTCTCACAACCAACCCAAATGCAGATATGTTTTGCAGCGCTTAAAATGTGAGCATGAATTGTGGGAAGGTACAAAAGGCCCCAGCTGGCATTCATATGAAGAGGGAGAAGTGTGAAATAGAAGTGCCAAAGAACAAGCTATAGCCATGTTCCTGCTGCCTCTATGAGATCTGCATTTGAGAGGCTCAAGATTAAGAAAAGACAGGATGGAGAGTTGGTACGTAAGTTACGAAACATACACATGGGTGAATTCTGATTCTAGAGTCCATTGAATGCAAAGCAGCATAAGATAGTGAAGTATCCTTTTAGAGAGTGCTGTAGAGGAGCCAGTGGTCAGCAGTTCATGAAGGTACCAACAAGGTAATAGCAGTGGGAGAGAAGTTCCTGGTGGCAGATGTAGGCTTTTGGCTGGAGGCTTTAGTTCTAAGCACAGCAATATGCAGACAGGCAGGCAGAAAGACAGAATCCACTCACATAAAGAGAAATGGTTTAGGCTGAAAAAAAGTGAAAGCTCGTCAAGCAATATGGAATCTCAAGAAAATATGTCAAGTTGTTTGGCACTTAATTTTTTTTAAAGAAGTTTTAGAACTGAACATGAATAAAGGAAAAAAAAAAGAAAAAAGAAAGAAAAATATTAGTTTGAGATCATTCACTTCTTAAGAGGATTCTTAGAAAAAAAGGATATTAACAGCAGTAAACAAAATTTAGGCAAGAGGGGATGTAAAAGCTAAACATAAAACATTCAGTTAAATGGAGAAATAGAAATAACCAGCTAGATTTAGACTATCTGTAGTGAAACTTTAACATGAATTTACTTTTTATATAATACTTCTATGTATTTCTGCTTTTAAAAAATTCTGGAAGAGGAAAATGCCCAGTTTTGAATAATACATATTTATGATAAATAATATATATTTATAAGAGATAAATACATATTTAATATGCTGCTTCAAAATATAATAGAAAGAAAATAATCATCATATTACTATAGTCCAATTATTTAGGAATAAGAGAGTATATTGTACCTGTGAAAGAGAGGGAGGTTTATGCTAAAAATAGAGTCAAGTAAGCCATCTCTGGCATATCATGTCACATGATCTTCATGAATTGAAATACCTGGTTGAATTAGAAAGAATGTAATAGCAGATTTATACATGGACTAAATAATAAAAGGATGACTCTGCTTTGAAAATGAAGAAAAACATTACAAAATTTATGAAGAAAAACAATGACAGAGTAAATCTTCAATTAACCCTCCATAATCAAAGTGGACATGTGGAACATGGTATATAAGCTGCACTTTAAAACACATTTGATAACTATTTATTGGAGTAGTTAGTGCATTCACAAGGCACCAACTGACTTTTACATCAATAGCATCCTGGTTCAGGACAGAAGACTGATGTGGCAATAACATATTCAGCAATTGCACATATGAGTAATGGAAGCCATACGGCAGTGAAATCTGACATCCTTGTGGAGATACACCTCCTTTAAAAGGCAAGTACATACATACAGGATGAAGAAAGTTAAAACAAAATAAAAAAGGCTGCTGAGAGTATTAAACTACTTCCAAGCAAAGATTGGTTAAAACTGTCTTATTAGATGCTTAAATTTAAAAATATACCACTAATCATAAGGAAAGAAACAAAATGTATGAGGAACATACACACACACAAATAAAGAACCATCATGGTTAAATGGCAAAGAAAATAAGTATTAGAAAGCAAAAGTCATCCGTCCAAAAAGTGAGGCTTTGTGAAATAAAAGAAAGGAGAGGATAAAATGTCAAGTTAAATATAAAACTACAATGAGATAGGATAGAATAAAAAAGAAAAAAAAATTTTGAGGAGAAACTTGCCAGAGGCATGAAAACTAATAATGAAAATTTTTGAATACATCAGAAGAAGGAAACCTGCTAGAGAATTCACATGGCTGATAGATGATAACCATAAAAGAAACATTCAAGGAAGATAAGGAAAACAGCTAAATCAAATTTTTGTGCTGTTCACTAAACAGGGGTTAGAGAGTTTCCTAAACAAGGTTCATACACATTCCTCATAGGATGAGCTGAAGAGCTGTGCCTAACAGAAGTGTCAGTACAAGAGATTTTGAAAGAAATGGGTACAAGGAAGAGTAGCAAATTTCCAGGATTGGATGACATTCACCCAAAAATCCTGAAGGGACAGAAATACGAAACTGATGATCTGCCACCTGTGTGGCAGGTGCAATTTGCTCCTCAAATCAGCATCTGTATTTTAGGAAAGCAAAGTGGTAATCCAGTGCTTATGAAACCAACCTTATTTTTAAGAAAGGCCATAGATTTCTGTATGGTCTGTTTAGAAAGAATTTCTATATAGTGAAGAGTATACAAGATATACCAAACATTATTATCTTTCATTTGAAAAAAAAAAGGAAAGAATCTGGTTTAATCTCTACAGTTCACAATTTGAGTTCTTGAAACTGTCACTGATAGAGTTCCACTGTGTTGTAAATGGAACGCCGAACCAAGATTTGTCTTCAGCAGTAGCAATGGTCATGCAAGCTCAAAGCACCTGTCCATCAACGACAAAATATACTAGGTCCCTAGCAACAGGTATGGCTTGGTAAATAAAGGAGGTACAAAAAAAAATTCCATTTCTTTCCCATCTTCTATAAGTTCAAAATTGCATAATGCTTTGAAATACAATACTTTATCCCTCTCTTTGAATTGCGAAGTTACCAGAAGTCAAAATGGGCAAAGAAGAAACTCATGCCTTTCAGTACAGTACTGCAAGCAAATAGATGTTTGGAAGGTGAAGTAAGGAAAATGAAATCTGTAGTCTTACATTTTTTTACATACATTGAGGGATTAGAAACTAATTAGTAACCTTAATGTGAAAGAATATACTCTTGAGTTATTATCACTGGAGCAGCTAGAACGAGGAAAGAGGAAGGGGGCGGACTTAGACTTGTGTTAAAATCATCACCTTAACAATTTTTCAGAAGTGAGGTGAAGAACAGCTGCCATAAAATGATGCCATAAGACTTTTCCTCATTCTACTTGGACTAAGGAATATCACAGAGCTTGAAGGAAAAGAAATATGTAACAAGACCAATATATGTAAGTAACTGTTTGAAGAAGATAATTCAAGGAAAACTTTATATATACAGAGACTTACATTTGCACATGTATAAATATAGAAATAAATATATAAATATAGTCTTATATGTAGCTATATAAAATATATGAAAAAAAATGTTTGTAGAGAGGGCTGCTAATAATTTTTGACAATGTATCTGAAGAAGACAGTAGTTTTTATGGATAACTCCAGAATATGTATTATTCTTATCAGCCAGTAAACAAAAAGCAAACCAATAAACAGAACTCTTATTAGTTTAAATCAATCTGAATGTGAAAAACATGCATTAGGTTGTATGTTCTGGGCTGAGGATAGTTCTTTTGTATGAAAGCCATGATTATGATAAATGGAAATTTTTAAAATTTGCTTTTAATTCAAAAAAACCCAACAACCTCTGCATTGAAAGTTATAAATGACATATAAAATATTGGGTTGTTCCATTGTCTATACTCTGTCCCAAAATTTTCAAAAATATCTTAGAAGCTACTGCTGCAAAGAAGCAATGTCCTGACAGTATTTATTTTTTTTTTTTTAAATCTGCTATCATACACCAAAAGGTAGCAAGAACCCTAGAAGCTTGGTAACTAACCAGCAAAAATAAACCTAATGGTCTTGAAACTTTTGCTCAGAATGAAGATGCAAGGTAGGATATCTGTTCCAAACTCTGGCAGTGATCCATAGTGTGCAACTGTTGAGGCACATTTACTTGGAGTCATTATTAATGAGTGGAAATGCTAAGATTCATGTGCAAGGATGTGATTAGATATGAACACTATAGTTCCCCTAAATGAGTGAAAAACTCTTCCACTCCAGGTGGGAGTCCCTGCCTTGTGGATGAGGAACAGTGACACACATGTTCTGTGGATTATCTGGCCTCCCTCTGATCATCTCTCAAAAAGCCTGTGGAACATGGAAAGATGTTGCCTTTACCATGCTGCTTCCTCCTCTGCCTCTTTAAATTTACCGTTCATAGGGATGAGTATCTGAACTTCAAGCCTGGAAGTGGTTCAAATTCAAGTATCCAAATGCAGGTACTCTTGTTGGAAGACAAAAAGCTAAACCCAACCATTTCAGAGGGAAAAAAAAATGAATAATAAAGGGCTTGAGAGAAGATATACTCTGCCTGAGGCATAGAGGTACACATTTTAGGTGCATAATGCTGTGTTCAGGACTCATGTCCTAGCAGATCTTTGAGTCAAAGAATTAACATCAATTCTTTTTCAAAACCACCATGCTGCAACAAAACATAAATATTCATTGCCATCTCTCTCCGCAATTAGAAAGGAATCCATCTTAGCTCGGGTTCCTGAAAACGCCAAACTCCTTGTCAGGTAGACAGACTTTATTCCCTCTGTACAAACTGCAGGGAGGCATACTTAATCCTTGAATTGGAAATCACTGCACCAGTGATCATAGTAATAAACTTATTTCTCAGTTCACTTACCTCTGTGCCTGGCTGAGCTTGACTGGACTGGAGGATTTTTGCCAAACAAGTCTTTGAAGCTTCTCCATTTAGGTCAAGGTAAAAAAAAAATAATCAAAAATAATAATAAAAAAAGGCATGTTAAGAAGCTCTCCTGACATTCCTTATTATACTAATGAGCAGTTTAGTCCCTTTTGCTATGAGTTAGTCATTTCCCCAGGTGAGTGATGGAGAGTAAGGGCAACTTGCCTTCCCAGGTAAGCAGTAAAATAGGGGAAGTTATTTCATGCTTTACAGATGCCTCATCTGACACTTGACCAAGGCCTACTTGCCGACTCGTCAGCTCCCCAGTGTTGGGGCGTTTTCTGACAACCATAAAAATGGAATAGATGGTGACTTCTTGACCAATGTAACAATGCATCTGTCTTTGGGGTCAGGTCTTAGGCTATGCTCTTCTCTTCTCCATGTCCCACTTGCTGTATTGTCCGTTCAGTTGGCGCCTGGCTTCCTTTGCTTAGGCACCTAACGCTCTGCTCCCACCGAGAGCCCTTGCAGGATATAGATGTCTTTGGCAAGGCTAGGACTTAGCTACCACGGTGTAATGTATGGCCTGCAGTTCTGATACTCCAAGCATCCATGGTTCCCACCCAGGACCTATACCCGGTTTATTTGAAAGGCATTGAATAGGACTGGCGTGTGCCCCTGTCATACAGAGATGTTGCCATGGCACATATGCAGAACTGTGAACTAAAATGTGTACAGTTTGTTACAGTCTGGTATAGTCTGTTCCTCACATACCTATATGTGAACTAACTAAATGTAAAACAAATAAAAATAAAAATAAAATAAAATATGTCTGTACTTTGTATTTTCTGTGTCTTGAGAAATACAGTGAAAAGAATCACTATAGCCTTTATTATGCACTCAGAGGCCAGAACATCAAAGAAATAAAAAATTCTCATGTTGGAGTTGTGTTCAAATAGTACTCAATTTAAGGCATCAGGAACAACTGGTAAAAGCATAAAACATAATATTGAATAATTGCGTATTGTTCATTTGGTGCCCTGAATAAGGCAGGAATCCTATTGGAAGAGCTCTGATTTCCTTTTGTTACAGATTACATAGAGTTCATATACATTAAAGGATCGAATTAAAGCTACAAAGATAATTAATTGTGATGTTTCTTAACTTTGGAATTATTTATTTGTCAGACTTTACTACTATTTTTTTTATTAATATTTTTTATTTACTTACATACAATGTGTGATCTAGTGCAACTCTCTATCTCTGCTAGAGGTGCCTTTGAGAATGGATTTTAAGCCATTGATTTTTCAGATTGATGTGACTGAGTTTTTTTCACTGTGAGTTCTATTTGATTGCTTGTAGTGATAATAATAAAAAAATAACAACAATAACAACAATAGAATATGAATGTTAACAAGCAAGCTGTGAGAATAATTCAAAGTATCTGTGGAGAATCTAGATGCACCTAAAACTATACACAGCCATCTGACAGTCAGAGATTTAGTTCCCATAGTTTTCTTCTATATTCAGTGTAGAGAACAGTGTAGAGTCTCTTGGATCTTGGCAAAAAGATTCTCATCCTCAGAATCAAGTTCATGACGGGTTAAACAGTTATAACAAAATCAGTCATACAAGTGCTAACTTTTACGTACAAATGTTAACTTGTACATTAAAAAGCAGCACAAATGAATGCGTAAAATATACGATCTCTCCTTAATGAGGAAAAATCCCTGTCTGCATATGTGCACTGTCATCCTACACTGCTCATCATAATCTTCCTTTTGATTTTTGGGGAGGGGAAAGTTGTATTTTATTGGATCAGATTTGGAACAGAAATTCAGCTTTCACCTTCTAAGGCAATGTTGATTTTGGAAATGCTTCAAAGTATTTAAACTGGTAACTTCATTTTATCACATCATAGCAAGGCTTATGATATGTCATTAGTACTTTCAAGATACAGAGGAAAAGGCAAAGTCACTCTCTCTTTCTAAAAAAAAGCTTAATGAAAAGCTTAAATACATATAAATAGTATTTTTTTAGCTGTTCCTGATAATCTGGGGACATTTCCCAGAAGGTGTCACTTTATCTCAAATATATTCCATGAGCTGTGAGCACGAGCTAATAAGTCATCATGTGACAGGAAAAGATAGATAGAAACTAAAGAGTATTTAACCTGCTCCTTTTTATTAAGTTATTTGTTACCTTGGACAAATAGTATAGCACAGTGGGATCTCAGTCCTAATTTCATGTCCCTGTTGTCTCCAATACACATGGTTCGGTGTGTAATTTGAAAAGGTTTTCCTTTTTTAAATTTTTATTTTATTGTATTTTTTTCTTGCGCCTTTGAGCAGCGTGTGGAAGGGGCCAGACTGTCAGGGAGCAGCAAGGGAATGGGACGTGCCACCTTTTCCAGCAGGACAGTGGCTTCACCAGCCATGGCCAGCCTGAGAGAGGTGAGCAGCAGAGGTTGGGGATGGCAGCCAAGCTCAGCCCAGAGTCCAGATGATTAGACAAGTCTATAGCAATGAGGCAAGTCCAAGCTCTGGCTGGGGAGTCAAGCTTCTGGACCAGGATCAAGCTCAGCAAGTCCAAGGCACGTTTGCAGCATTGCTCAAGCAAGGACCAGGCAAGGGCCTGAGCTTAAATGCAGCTCCTGAGCAAAGGGCAGAAGAACCTCATTCTTAAAGAAGTCGGCAAAGTTACATGGCTGCACCGTATCAGAGCTGGCCTCCAACACCAGCAACCAAAGCTCTGGCAGGGGGAAGGGTGCAGAGATGCTCACTGCACTCACGTCCCTGACGCAGGCTTTGCTATACAGGTCACTGGCTTTAATGTGACAGTGTGTCACGATCTGTTTTGCCTGGCACTGCCGTGTGCCACATTAAAAGCCCTGCCAAGTAGCTGTGCACACCGCGCGAGCACGGAACAGCCCTGCAGCTGGGCGGGGTGAAAGCCTGATTTTTGTCCCCTGGCTGTACCCGTTTTTCTCACTCCAGCAGTGTTCGGGTGGTGAGTCATTCTCAGCACTAAAGGTGTAAGAAGCACACACAGGAACATAAGGAATAGGCATTACACAGCTGAATTGTCAAAACTTCCGTGAGTATCTGGGATTTTTTTGAAGCAAGAATCACAAGCCTCATATTTAATGCATGAAGTGAAATTAGCTTTGAATTCCTTCTGCACAGAAGCCTTAGAGTAAACGTGTCAGGTACTAAAGAGTCATGCTCTACAGCAAAGACCTGCAAAAAGTCCCTACATCCTCATGACACACGTGGAGTTGGTGGGGCTGTGAGGCAGGGCTAAGATGAAAATCCAGCAACTCTTTATATTGGCAATGAGCCCCTGGAGCACCCAGTTCTGTACCTGCTGCACTTGGCAGTGGGCAGCAGTGTGCTGATGCTTCAGAGGCTTACTGGATGTGAACAAATTTAGGCTGCTAATTCATTTTGTTACTTCTGAGATAGTAAGGCATAACAAAATGCATCTTTTGGAAACAAACAAACAAACACAAAACACCACATCATTCCTAATAGCTAGTGTTTGATACGCATGACTACCTTTTCTTGTTCCGTGGCATCTGAAAATTCTAAGGGGAGTATTTGTTTGAAGGAACAGTTATGTGCTGCTGATACCATGACACAAATAGGGATTAAACCAAAACAGATGCCCAGAATGCCTAGCATTGTCTGGTATTGATGGGATATTTATGGACATCTTCTGTTTATACCACTGTAGGGGCACATATGTAATGTTGAGTCTAACAGAAAAAAAGCACTCTTCTGTCTAAGTTTCAAAAAGTCTAAGCAATTAACAATACTGTTTCCTTACAAACGAGGCCTTGGCTCTCAGTCCAGTCTTGGTGAAAATCAATGAGTGCAATTTTCTGTGACAGGAAACCATTCTACTATTGGAACATCCATGTTTACTGCACTGTATTTTAAGCAGTAGTACCTACCTATTGCTGTTGAAAGAATTATGATCTTTCTTGCTCTATCAACAGAGACAAAAAGACTAAGTTGCTAAAAATTAACTTGAAAGATGTGATGTCACATTTTGTCCCAGGTGACAGCCCTATGGGAAGGACTTGGTTATGCATATTGACTTTTAACAAACAACCTCTTTTCATGCACTCACACTGCTTACGCTTCAGCTTGTTAAATATTTTTAAATTATTTTAATTAGATAGAGTATTTTTGTGTCTGAGTTGTTGGGACAATGAGATGTGGGTGTGAACTGCTGTATTTTTTGTTCTAGAAAAGGAGGACTTTTTTAATCGATGACATGTTCCAGTCTACTTTGTTCCTACATACATCTGGAAACATAGAGTTGTTTGTGAATTCTTCCAACACTGAGGAAATACCAAGATCGTGTGGCAGTCTTGTAGTCTGCTGCTGGTTGTACTCCTTGCAGTCCTTGCTTTTGGGAGAGGGGAGTAAGACAAAGAGGAGAGATTTGGCTTGTGCAGAGCTGGGTTATTTGTGTTTCCGTTTTCTTGAGTCACACCTTGTGAGGGCAAATATAATTTGAACAGAATCAGAACTGCCTGGATGTATTTCAGGAGCTGGTCTGGTCTGAGGACACACAGAGGACGGAAATTATCATTCCTTTAAGAGGTTAGAGGAGCTGCTTGCTTTCAGCTAACTAACCACTAGGAACTATCTATTTCAGCCTAGCACTGAGCGCCCTCCTTTGTAGCACCAGCAGCATGCTCCAGTTTCAAAAGGCGATGCCAGAGCATTTTAACATCGCAAACAGGAGTGTAGGGGGAGACAGCTATAAGCCATTTCTTCTATTCTCTGCTCTCACACTGCATTCATCATCACGTCATCTGAGTTTCAGTTTGCTTTCCTTTGCAGGTTTTGTGAGGCACTCAGGTTACTTTACTCCTCTGATTTAATATTGATTTCATCCTTTCGGTTTTCTATATTAGCCAGTTAACCATTAACTCTGTGTGGAGAAGCATTAACAATTATAAATACAACAAAAATAATGAGAATTCTATCACATGACTACTGTGAAAAATAAACAGGTGATAGCTTTAATACTCTTCAGACAACAAGGCATCATGGAACCCTTCAAAGAAGTGCAAAGAAGTGGTGGTGGTAAAAAAAATGAGAGTCCTTCCAAAAAATTTATCGAAAGTACAGCAACACCGCAAATATATTTTTTTGCATTTAAAAAGCAAATTTTGAAATTAAAATTACATAGCAAATAAATTATGCTGTAACATTCTATAGACTGACATATATGGTTCTCTATTCAGGTATAAGTCAGCGTGTCCTAAGCTATAGTCGCCTGGTTTGAAAGAGCCCTCAGATATGCCAGGTAACAACTTCTTCCATACCTTTCCACACCTGCCCTCTACGCAGACTTCATAGCTGGAAAACTTTGCCTGGAATTACAGACCACAGGCTACAACTATAAATCAAGGTACTATGGAGATCTAGATTTACCTATTGGGTAACTAAAATGGTAGCAAGTCCCTTTGTAGGTCCACATCTGTGGCTGTTTCAGTGATTGTAAAAGATAAAACAAATAGAGCTGTTGATATTAGCTGTGATTTTTCTGGTAGCCAAGCCAAGGAAATCTTAGTGGTTGAAGCTGATGTCCCTTATCAGCTGAAAAGCCACGGCTGACTCAGTGCTTGCTCCCAATTCCTTCTGGTTGTGGGGCAAAACAGGTTAGCTGATGCAGCTGAAGTTTAGGTAGTCTAAACACATCCTGCTTCATAAATGAGAGCGCTAAAAGCGTATACAAAGGGCCAGAAAGGCAGCACAGCTGTGAAGAAGTAAGTTGCTAAGCTGATCTAAGTCACACGCAGTCACACAGCCATTGCCCAACAGCAAACGGTTGGTGTGACACCTCTCCACAGCACTGCCGTAGCTGGCTTTCAAGAGCAGTATGAAGTATAATGCATCGTTTCTTGTTGCTCATTCTGTTCGTCGGATTGTCGTGGGACATTTCAGGCTATTATTGGCCTCCTTCTCATCGCCTTTTCAAGACAATGGGAAGACAATGTGCTTTTCTGTTCTCGTTCCCGTTGTTATAATGCAAATGAATTAATATTGTGCCATTCTCTGTTCTCATTATGATCCTTCTTAGAGAAACAGTATAACAGGAAAATAAACCCGTCAGTAAAGCCTTCTGTGACAACTCAGCATTGTGATAAAACGTGCTGCAGTACAAGAAGTAACACGTATGTGCTCATTTTAGGGAAATGAAACATGGGAAGAAGAGGACAGAGAACAAATTAACCCTTTCTGGTAACTGAAGTTCATAACCCTCTGGAAGCTTCTCTGCTTCTCTTAGTCATAAGACATGTGATAGTACAGGGCACAATCTGTATTGATGCCCAGGGATATTTTTCCCCTTTGTAGCAAAACAACCCATTAGGTAAACAGGGCTTTGTTGCCCATAGCAACAGAAAATTGCTTTCTAGCAGGATAACAATGTATTTTAGTTTTGCTTATTTCTTTCAAAGTTAGAAATACAGATCAGCAGGACAACAGAAGTACAACCGTAATTATGCCTTGCTTAATAAAGACTGAAAAATACAAGGAGAAAGAGCAAGATTTATCAACAGAATGCTGAAAAATATAGTATAATTTTGTAGTATTTACCTGCTGCTTACTTTATTTACAGCAGTGATAGCTTAGCATTCAGTTATTCCCACCACTGCCAGACTGCTTGCCACAAAGAAGCTGACACTGTTCATATTAGGTTTTTAGACGTTGTGTGACTTAGCTTACATGAAAGTATGTTCTAAAATACATTTTGCATGTTTTTCCTGGCTATGGCATAGGATGTGTACTTTCCTGTCAGTGCTGCCCAAAGGAAATAAAATCACAAATTAAACTATTGAAAGAAGGGAAGGGCACGTGACTGATGCTGGAAGTGTGTGGGGTCAGCTAGGAAAACCTACGAGAATTCAGTAAAGTGCCCTAAACAGGCAATCTGAATCGGACCTGGTTGCCCAAGCTCTAGGTTACAGAGCATAACTGTAGTGGTATTGGAATAATGTAATCACTATTTTACTGAGATCTAAAGGAAAGAATAAATGCTGAGCTTTCATAATGGAAGGAAATCACCGGTGGGGTTCCTCAGGGATCTCTGCCGTGACCTTCAACGAAATCATGAAAAGAACTGGATAAAGGAATAGGATGACGAAGTTTCCCAGTACTAGTAAGCTATTCAAAGTATTAAGAACAAGGGCAGACTGAAAACAATTTGATACTACGGGAATGGTAAAATCACAGAATCACAGAATCTTCATGTTTGGAAAGGACCCTTAAGATCATTGAGTCCAACCAAACAAGCTACAATCTCTGCCGCTAGAGCATGCCCTGAAGTGTCAAATCTAGATGTTTCTTAAACACCTCTAGGGATGGTGACTCAACCACCTCCCTGCGCAGGCTGTTCCAGTGCCTGACCACTCTTGCAGTAAAGTAATTCCTCCTAATATCTAATCTAAACCTCCCCTGCCGCAACTTCAGACCATTTCCTCTGGTCCTGTCATTATTCACTTGGGAGAAGAGGCCAACACCCACCTCTCTCCAGCCTCCTTTCAGGTAGTTGTAGAGGGCAATGTGGTCTCCCCTCAGCCTCCTCTTCTCCAAGCTAAACATGCCCAGCTCCCTCAGCCTCTCCTCATATGACCTGGTCTCCAGACCCCTCACCAGCCTCATAGCTCTCCTCTGGACATGCTCCAGCGCTTCAATGTCCCTCTTGTACAAAGGGGCCCAGAACTGAACACAGTACTCGAGGTGAGGCCTCACCAGGGCCGAGTACAGAGGCACCATCACTTCCCTGCTCCTGCTGGCCACGCTATTCCTGATACAAGCCAGAATGCTGTTGGCCCTCTTGGCCACCTGGGCACACTGCTGGCTCATGTTAAGCTGGATGTCCACCAGCACCCCCAGGTCCTTCTCTGCGGGGCAGCTTTCCAGCCACTCTTCCCCAAGCCTGTAGCGTTGCTTGGGGTTGTTGTGACCAAAATGCAGGACCCGGCACTTGGCCTTATTAAACCTCATGCAATTGGCCTTGGCCCATCGATCCAGCCTGTACAGGTCCCTCTGTAGAGCCTTCCTACCCTCAAGTAGATCAACACTCCCACCTAGTTTGGTGGCGTCTGCAAACTTACTGAGGGTGCACTCAATCCCCTCATCCAGATCATTGATAAAGATATTAAACAAAACTGGCCCCAAAACTGAGCCCTGAGGGACACCACTGGTGACCGGCCACCAAGAGGATTTCACCCCATTAATCGCAACTCTCTGGGCATGGCCATCCAGCCAGTTTTTAACCCAGCAAAGAGTACACTTGTCTATGCCATGATTTGCCAGCTTCTCCAGGAGAATGCTGTGGGGGACTGTGTCAAAGGCCTTACCAAAGTCCAGATAGACAATGTCCACAGCCTTCCCCGCATCCAGAAGGCGGGATGTAATATGTTAAATGTAATATGTTAAAAAAAAGCCACTGGAAACCAACGTGAAGTGATGAACAGGAGAAGAAATTCTGAATCTTATGTATCAAATGAGAGTCTTGGATATTTAGCTGCTATATAAATATATGTTTTATCCACACCTTAAATACTCTTTCAACCTTTCTCAAATCTAGTGCATCTCTTTTAAGAACAGTGGTCCAGAAATGTGTAACCTCAAAGAGAAGGATGAAAGGTACGGAATGGCTTCCATACCATAAATAAAGCTTCTTCAGCCGGGAAAAGTGCTGAGTGAGGGTTGTATCATGAAGAACTGCAGAACTGTGAGTGGGTAGGGCATGAATAGTCACTGTTTCTACCAACACAAAATCTGGGGGGAATCAAATGAAGGTAATAGGAGCCTCCTTCAACACAAACTGAAGGATGTAATTCTTCGTGCAACAGGTGAACACCTGTGAAAGCGTACACAGGCTCAAGAGCAAACTGGACAACTTCAGGGAAGGCTGATTTGTTGCATTCTGTGAAATAAACATCTGGGTCTGGAAGTTCCTAGAGATGGAAAAAGTTGGAAAGTATTGGGGGAAATATCACCATCCCATATTGATTTGTCCTGGAACTGGAGCTGGGAATCCATATCACCAAACTTACCAAAACTCTTCTAATTCCTTAAGCTATGGTTAGACCCAAACATACACTATTTATAAGATTTAAGATAATATTGTGCCTGCGAACTTTTTGCATCATAAAAGTTTAGTATCTGAAACCAATCTTCCAAGTTATTTGGAATGGAATATATGCCCACCTCTTCCATTTAGGAAGGTGTGGGTATAGGATTTGGGTACCTGCTACATTTAAGGAAGTGCAAGACAAGAAAGGGGTGAGGCTCTAAATTTTCTGACTTTGTTTTGATTTCCCTTGGAAAAAGCTTTGGAAAACTTTCCTTTCTGTCCTTACATCTTAACAGCTCCTTTTCTTTCTAACTGTCTCTATTCCTTGGCTGTCAGACATTTTTTTATTTTTTTCAAGGAAAGAGATGGATAGCATGTTTGAAATATGACTACAAAGAAAATACTGCACTGCAAGAGAAATAATATGAGATTTTATCTAAAAGAGTGAATTGGGGATACTTTGTAATCATCTGGGTTTCTTCAGTTTTTATTACAGCTGAGTTACGAGGCTTTACGTTGCAGCAGGGAATAAGCCTTGTATTTTAAAAAAAAGCTACAGGCATGGTTACATGGATGGTAGGCAGTGACACAAATTGAGATGTATTAATGCTGCTATGGAGAGAAAGTCTCCGATAATTCATAAGTCAGGAGGGAATTAGAGGCAGTTTCTCATACTTAGTTTGGCAGTAAGAACAGGCCTGAGAACCTTTTAGTCTGTTTATAAAAATATATAAAAATAAATTATAGCAAATTAGTTACAGAACAATTCTTGATCTGTTTTGTTTGTGAAAAGCTCAGAGACCCTTTAAAACTATACACAGAGATGTTAAGTGTTGCAAGGACCACCATTTGCCATTTTTAAAATGTAATCTCATGGAATCAAGTTACTATTTTAGAGTGTAACTTTTTAATATTCTTTTTAAAATGCATATTTATAGCCTATATGACTCTGAAATTGTAGGAAAATGTGGGACTCAAAGATTTTTTGAGAAAGTGAGAGGCAACTATAGGTAACCAATATTTAAATATTTATGTTTTTCAAACAATTCATTATTTTAAGGATAAGATCATGACTTCCTGGAACCTTATATTAT
Source organism: Larus michahellis (assembly GCF_964199755.1). NCBI lineage: Eukaryota > Metazoa > Chordata > Aves > Charadriiformes > Laridae > Larus > Larus michahellis. Next base: position 10,659,278 of record NC_133896.1, read on the forward strand.
TTGAATGCCTGGTTTTATTTTCCTTGATTGCATGTTATACTATAACTTCCAGAATCACATTTCTAAAATAAACGTTAGTGCTTAATAATTTAAAATGTGTTTTCTGCGAATATTCTGCAATAATAGCTTAAAAATTGATACTTCATTGCAGTATTTGCCAACCAGAAACCATGTCAATGTGAACGGTGCAGGAGAAATGGAGAGTGAAATTAACTGGAAACCGATGGACTGTTTTCAGCTGAGAAATGCAAAAATCACACCTAAAGGAAAAGTAAAACCTGCGAAACCTGAAATTGCTTCTAAACTGAATTTAGGGTGATTTTGATCATGATCAAATGCGCACTATCCAAAGTATCTGAAGAGCTTTTGTATCACATAAGTACTAAAAAAGCTATTCTGAAATGAAAAGATGTGTAATCCTATAATCTTTCAAATAATTTCCTGGTTTGTTATGGTATCTAATTAATGCAATATCTTTCATACTTTTTCTTTTATTTCCTAACGTTTTCTTGGCTGATTATATCACCAATTTTCTTTCTCTCAGTACTCCAGCTATAGATCTTGCAACTGAAATACCCTTTTTCATATTTTCAAAGGTTTACATTTCTTAAGCACCAAAGGTTTGGTTACATATAGAGCCTGATTTATGCAAATCTGTTTATGATTCCTTTCATATTAAACAATCCCATCACCTACATAATATTTTTGTAGTCAAAGCATTCCTCACATAAAATACAGAGTAGTCATTCTTCCCAATTCTTAACTGATTTACCGCAGGGAAGTGGGCAAACAGCTCTTTTGAATTTGTGGCCATTAACTCAATCACAGGCAATTTACCTGCCAAGAGTTAGAGAATCAGGCCTTGCAGGCAGGAATTTCTGGTTATTGGCCTTGTATCTACTGCTGATCAAAACTCCGGGAGTGCTTGTGTTAAAGGAAGTTTAGCTAAATAAAAACTGATAACATGTTTTTGTGCCAACCTTCTCCATGTCCACAAATATTCCATATATTCAATGATATTTTTAATAATGAGTTAGGCAATACAGTTCAGCTGTATTCTTTTCTGATTTTCTTAAGTAGAGCATTTCACGTAGTTGTGACTTGTGAAAGGCTGCATTCAACTACAATTAGAATTCAGAAAATACCACCGGTGGCCTAAAATATTCTCCCCAAATAAAATGTGAATTTGTTTTGAATGTGTCCCTTTCGTATTCATTTTCTAAACTATTCTGCTCACAGGCAAGAATTTTTTATCCATGCAAATAGTAGTGCCAGATCAAAATCATTACAGCTAAACACTCATGGCTGCTCTGAACATGGCAGAGGCAGGAACTGGTTTGGAGCCACTATGAACAAATGATAAAAAAATGATAAATCATTTTTTAAAATATAAATAATATATTGTCGTGGTTTAGCCTCAGATGGCAACAAAGAACCACGTGCCGCTCGCACGTGCCTTCCTAATACAGGAAGGATCGTAAGAAAAGGCAAGACTCTCGGGTTGGGACAAAGGCAGTTTAACAGAACAGCAAAGGGAACAGGCAAACAACAACAACACGGACAGGGGAATATACAAACGCGATTACGGAACCGCCGCTCCCCGCTGCTCGCCGACCGGCCGGACCCGGGACGCCCCAGCCCGCTTTTAAGCAGCAACTTCCTGCCCCCTCCCCCGGCAGCTCAGGGTGGGCGTGGCTCACATGGCATGGAATACCAGGAAAAGTTAACCCTATCCCCACCGGAACCAGGACCTATATTTAGATAGATAGATAGATAGATAGATAGATAGATAGATAGATAGATAGATAGATAGATAGATAGATAGATAGATAGATAGATAGATAAATCTGGTGCTCAAATGCCTGAGCACCAGAGCTCAGGAAACAGCTGCTCTGAGTGCAGTGTGATCCTTTGAAAACAGCAATCCTTCCTCTCCACTAAAGACAACTAGTATGGGTCAGCAAAAAAACCCAAACAAAACATGTAATAAAGAAATTAGGGGGTGGTTTCCAGCCTGGAAGGTGGAAAAAAAAGCATAAAAGTTGAAGTGTGTGTGAGTAGCAGGAAAAGATTGGGCAAAAGAATAAGGATCAGTCCTCAAACAATCAAATGATGACAACTGAATATAAAGATCATTAAAGTTTAGTTTACAATCTTTCAGCTATGGTTTTTTTTTTCCTCTCTTGGGTCTCTGTAATAATCATAATTTGTCACCATAGTTATCAATGTGATTTTGACCTAAGAAGTTGGTAGCTGGCATGATTAATAAAGACACAGTCCAGAATGACCAGGCTTGCAAAACAGAGGCCAGATGCAGAGCTGGAAGTGATTGATTGTAATGCCTGGAAAATGCAAAGGGCCTATCATTTAGTATGTAGAGGCAGTCACGTAGGAATCTGGTGAGGCGTGAGTGTACACATTAACCTTGGTGGTGGGCTAGAACACTGTATTTCAAACAGGGTTTTGTGTCACTCAGATGACTGAGAGCAAACACAAGCATTGTCTGTTGTGCTTAAATGCATTTTTACATGACTTTGGGTTTTCATATTTTACAGCGCTGTAATGCACTCCTGGGTTTACTGGATTTTTTGGTATAAGTTATAGATGTTCTTGAATTTTAAAGTGAAAAACATCACTAGATGAACAGACACAGATTAGCCTGGATAACCATACTATACATGTAATGATTATAGGACTGACAATTAAATAATCATACAATGATTAAATATCATATTGTGATGATTTATAATTTCGTCTATTCAGTCCAGTCTGCTCTTTGAACCCAGTCACTTGAAATTAAATCTCATGAGGCTGGTGGAGCTTCTTTCACGAATTTCAGCAAACTTTGAAGCAGCCCCAAGGGTATTACTGTGACCACCGCCTCCTACATTGGTACATGAGTTACGTCTGGAACCTCCCAACATAGGTGAGATATTAGGATCTCACCTAAATACACCTCACAACTAAATACGTTGTTTAGTCTAACTCTATGTGCACTGTGTGCAGTCTAAATCTATGTGCACAGGATTATGGTAGATTTTCCTTCAAGCAGCTATACAAGCAGTTGGTAACATGCTTAGATAAACCCAGTGCAGGCACGCACTATGTAACTTTGTAAATTATCTACCTTTCTTCTGACAGTAGGAGGTCAATCCCAAATTTCTAACGGTTAAATAATTCATATTAATTTCACTGTCTGCTTATCTAGAATTTGTAGCAGAGCCTCCTTTTTAATCCTTCAGGTACTGTGATTGCACAAAACTATTCAGTATTACTTGATTAGGTAAAATGTAAAAAAAGCAATACCAGCCACACAAGTCATAAAATGAATCACAGAGAAAACATTATGAGCTACTGCCCATTTGAAAAAGCTGTGTTTCCAGGTTCTCCCATTAATTACCAATTAACTTTTATTTCTTTACACTAGAGCTAGAGATGATGTTTTCTTTTCCTTTAATGGCTTTTTTGGCCTGCATTTTGTATATTTACATATGAAAGTCACTCAAGAAGAAACATGTTTTTATGTCCCCAATATATATAAATATTTTTTTAGTAAAAAGGAACAAATTCTTCTTGTACAACTTAACGTCCAGAAACAGTTCAAAGACTTTAAAACAAAGGCAGATATTTTTTTGTCAAATACAGTAAAGGTACAATTTTCACTTGATGTATTTCAACTGCTGCCTATTCTGCCAACAACTTTCTTCATCAAGTTAGGCCAAGTTTTATAGTAAAATCTAATAAACTTCTCCTGATCTTCTAACTTTATCACACTCATTTGACAGCTCAGTTTGACAAAGGTGAAGACCCTCAGTTTTCCTGCAAAACTGTGTATTCCTGGCAAACCTAGGAGTTACACTGTTCCTTTCACAAGAAAACAAATTATCTAAGTGGCCTGTACTTCTGCAGAACAAGAAGGACTAATAACCAATAACTGGGGCAGAGTAAGATGGTCCTCTCTGCTTAATAATAGGCTGAAATGGCTTTAATTGGGCCAAAATGCCCGCCAATTTGGCAGAAAGCAGACTTACGTTCAGAGCACAGAACAAGTTATATACTAGCTTTAATTGATAACTCTCCTCTCCTCTCCTCTCCTCTCCTCTCCTCTCCTCTCCTCTCCTCTCCTCTCCTCTCCTCTCCTCTCCTCTCCTCTCCTCTCCTCTCCTCTCCTCTCCTCTCCTCTCCTCTCCTCTCCTCTCCTCTCCTCTCCTCTCCTCTCCTCTCCTCTCCTCTCTCCTCTCTCTTAACACCTACTTTCGATATGTTAAACCATGTGAAAAGGGGAGAACGGCACACAGCGTGGTAAAGACCAGGGCATGTGCCTTCCAAGGGGCTCAGCGGCCCAAAGGATCTCAAAAAGCCACACTCCTGCTTCATAGTTGCTGCCTGTGAAGTAGCAGCAGTGGATGCCAAACTAAGGTTGGATCCTGCAGCTGGACAAAGCTTTGGCTATCTCAGCTTCAAAAGTAAATGTTAAGTTTGCAGTGTGTACATGTAGGCTCGGGACACTCATAATCACTTCTGATTGGAACTGCTCTAACGTTAATTTATAACACTCTGCGGTGCACCTGTTATGTATCGTCCTGTTGTCAGTCCCTGTCTGGCGATACCGGCAGCCTGGTAGGAGGCTGAGCTCTGCAACATCTGCTGTCTGAAAAGAGAATGAGCTTAGACCTCCTGAGCAGAGGAAGGCTCTGAAGCATCATCGTACCCAGGGTTGTGCAAAACTTGCATTTGTACATGGTGCTCTTTTACTGCCTTATAAATTCAAGGTATTTGAGAGTGGTAGTGTTAAAATATTTCTTTAAAAAAAATAAAATTTGTTTTGGATAAGTTGAACGTGTGGGAGCTGTGCTGCATAGAGATGCAGAAACAGGAATACTTCTAAGATGTGAATCTAGGATTACTGGGGGTGGGGGAGAGGAATGTTTTTTTATTATTTAAATGGAGCAAGGCACTGTCCTCAGATACTAGTAAACTGTTGATATGGCAGTGCCAATACGAGAAAATATATGGGACATGAATGTTGGTTAAGCGAAGAGGTATATTGTAAAGCAAAATTGTTTAAGTTCCCTTGTCTCGTTACTACTAATTCTAGGCAAGCTCTATAAATACAGGTTAACTCTCTTAAAAGGTTAACTCCCCGTTACATACCATCTGACTGCTGTTTCTTTCCTATCTAGTCTTCCTTCTCGCTGCTACAGCATCCAGCTGACAGCCTTGTTTGCTGTTTCATTTTGTTAAAAAAAGCTGCACTGCAAACAATCAAATCCATGAAGTTTACGTTCAGCAGTAAAAATGTCCTCGTTGTGAGTGTCATTCTACTAATCCAAGACTGTCTGAGGAAAATATATGAGCTATTTTAGCATTTTCAGACTTTATACCTGTAATAATAAACAGTTTGCTTCACAAAAAAAATGATACATTAACATTTGCCCACATTTCATTTACTGCCTCTAAGCATTTCCCAATCTACAAGTTAACGCAGCTTAGCCAATAAAGTTTACAAGACCACCTGGGAAAAATTCCACTAGATAGGTGGTCACTGCAGTGTTGTAAAGCCACAGTTCAGCTGGGTATTTTTCACATTCCTGTTTTCAATAACTGTAAAATGACTGTGTTAATGTCAAATGCAGGTCAGACTTGTGAGTTCAGTCCAGAATCCTTAGTGAGCTCCCAGCAGAGTGTAGTCATGCTGCCACTTTTTTTTCTTTTAATCCAAATAAATACTGCAAATTGGCCCTGTTTGAGCACTGGACTATTGACATACCCAGTTACCTGAAAACAATGACATTAGGAGATTTTAATATGAGACCTCACTTTGAGATTTTCAAGTTACTCTAACTTATCAGTTGAAGTTTTCTTCCAATAATCTTTTTTATTTTTTTAAAGCTACTTTTTCTGCTTATAATCTGACTCTGGATGTTTGAAATTAAAGTACCAAATATTATTTTGTGGGAAACTTGTGAAACTGTCGGGGTGATTTTGAAAACACACTGTTGTTCTCAGTAAGAGTAGCAAAAACAGAACGTATGGATACTTTTCCCATTAATATCTTCTTTGATCTTTTCTTCTGCATTTCAAAGCTCTGATATAGCTCAGAAATTGCAGAGAAAACTGTCTCTTTCTGCAGGACAAACCAAAGAAATCATAGTGCATGATGGGGACAGGCCCTTCTTGCCCAAGAAGACAATGCAAACCCTCTAACGCAGGCCTGATACCAACTGAAAACAGGATTAATGCTGTTTTTTCCTATGATTTACAGTATGCTGAGCAAGGGTGAGCATCTGTTTAAGACCTTTTGAAAAACTATAGGTCAACAATATTGTAAAAGTATGCAATGGGAATACTAGATACTATCAAAACTGCCGCCCTGGTTTTCTTCATATAGCCAGGAAAATAGAAACAGACAGTTCACTGCAATATGCTCCGTATATTTGGATGGCAAGCCAGTCATCCAAGTACATCCTTTTCCTGTTCCTTCCCATAAGTCTATGTAATATATTTTTAGCAGAAATTAGAGACTGAAAAGAATAGTCAGTTCACTGAGTCTGTTTCACGAACACGGCACTCTCTCCTGGGGAATATTCTCTAATTCAGCAGGATGGCTTTGATGTGCTGCCTTCTTTTCCCTCTCACTCCTTCGCTTTTCCATGCTGGAAAAGACAGGTGTAACCTGTGGTTTGGATCGTAATTATTTATCCCTAATTTGTGTCTGCATTTCTGCCCAAAGCTGTCCTCACATGAATAGACGGATGACTTCTCTTTGGTCTGACAATCTATCCTTTCCTTCGTGTGTCAGCGTTGAAATCTTTGCTTCGAGAATGCTCCCAGGAGCATTATTTCCACACATCCCCCTCCAGTTATCCCCAGCACGTTCTGCGCCCCCGCTAGCACTGCCACAGTATTGTGATTCATTAAATATGTAGGCAAGTGTTACACTGACAGTGACTCAGCAGCAACAGGGAGATTATTCACTTTTTTGCATGTCTACAAGACAGGTGTCTGCGGGGTAAAAGCAGAGAGAAAGACGCGTTATTTGTGTCACTAGGACGATGGGAGCTTGAACTCCAATGTATAGTAAAGTGTTTGTGTACAGATTTGCACCCACTTTTTCTGCTTTAATGTGACAAAGCAGCTGTACGTTGAGGCTGCTACAGCATGTGTGCGTGTGAGTGTATGTCTGTGTGGGGTGTAAATGCTTCTCCCGGACAACAGGGTTACTTGAAGGGGTGTCCATTTCCATCATAGAAAGAACAGACACTACCAGTGCCAAAGTCAGGCCATTGAAGTCACCTTTACGGCCATATAATCTTCCGTCCATGAGACTAGAAAAAGTCTGTCAGGGACAGTGAGAAAAATGGGCTTCTGATCTGTTAGCATACTACCAATTTTCCATGTGGCTTTGGGCATCTCTCGCTATCTCCTTTCATAACCTGTTTTGTCAGCTCTCGGGGAAGCACTTTCCCTTTATACTTGTTTATACAGTGGATCGTCTAATTGGGGCACTGCCCTCGGTTTCAGCTTTTAAGCTCAGCCGTGGAACAAAGACCTGTAATAAATGTATTTACTGGACTCTCCATTAAGATGCCTTTTGTGAAATCCATTTCATGGAATTGTTTCACAATTAATTCACAATAAAAACCCAGGGCTTTTAGAGAAGGAAACAAGCTGACATACAAATGTGTTCATCTGCATTTATTTTAAAAATAAAGGCACTTTGACTGCCTTCACACATTTTCCTACACTGTTCTCACTAATTAATGCTTTCAGTACAGATAACAGCTACAATTAAAAGTTGTTTTAGTACCTGAAATCAAAACACCAATCTAGGATTGAAACGAGACCTCCTAAAAAAAATGTGAAAAAACAGACTCAGCTGTAAAATTATCTTATTTGACTGGCTTTGTGGGGGAGCGAAAAGCAGGGGTTTTGTTTCTTTTCTTGAAGTGGCAAAAAAAATAAAATTAAACTAGAGTAAGAATCAGATTCTAATGTTAGCTGCAGTGAAGGCACTGGTACATAATTCATCACTCCACTAATGCATTCTGACAGATGATTATGTCACAGGTATGGCAGGATGTGTCAAACACTTTGATTTAGAGTCTTCTCTAATAGACTCTGTTTTCAAAGAAGTGCATGAGGGTTTTGCTTCCTCCCCGATAACCGTTATTAAATCCACATTGAGAAATCTGACTTAAATTATACTTAAAGTTCCTGATACAAGAAAGCAATCTGATTTAGAAAAAGCGTGTAAGTTCACATTTGTACCTTCCGGAAGGCAGTGGAATTTGGGATGACAAAGTGTCACCGCCTCCCCAGTAGTGACTCAAAGTACCTTTAGTGGGGACTTCTGTGTCAGGTGATGGCCTGGGACAAATGAAAAGTTGTCTGGCAAACTTGCCATGTGACATGGAAAAGATGTAACAAGAAGGCAAAAGCAATTAAATATTAAGGTCCATTAGTCTCCATCTTCTAATCAACACAGTTGTCTCTGTACTTGAACAATTTCCTAAATACGCAATGTTAGTTTGACTTCGTGATCTCTTCCCTAAGATTAACATCTACTTCAGAGTGCATTTTAAAAAAACTTTTTATCATTCTGACTTTTCTGATGTTTTTGAAATGTAATTGGGCATACAGTAATAGTAAAAATTAACAATAGGTATGGGAAAGGTGATGTAGGTCTCTCAAGGAACTCATGATGGCAGCTATTCTTTATGTTTTGGATTGTTTGAGAGGCTGCAGTGTCAGCAGTGATAGAAACTGGTTCACGTTGGTCCTCTAGCAATGTTCTAAATGATTGACTCCACCCAAGGAATATCAGTGAGGTGAAGATCAAGCAAATCCTATACACCCGATATAAATTAACTGAGTTCTTTGAACAAAAAGATACATTCAAGAAAATTTAGCAAACCTGCTCCATAACATTCTTGCTGAGAAATGCTAGTCTGGATCTTTCTATTTATATATTGTAGTTTACCACTTCATATTCTCATATTGGAAGTTTAGTTATGTAACAGTTTTTGGTAGAAGCAATAAAATTCCCTGTGAGTAAGTTTTGCTAACTGAGAAAACATTTGGATTGACAATGAATGTGATTTACATTCACTGTGTCTTCTGAATTGCAGTATTCAATCTAACTCTGAAGGATTTTCATTGCTTTCAAGACATTTATGACTTGAGCTGAGCATGCAACTCTTCTACTCCCTGCAGATCCAACACCTTGACCAAGAATCAAGCTGTAGGAGCTGAAGTTGTCTAAATAAACAAGTAAGAAGTCATTCAATGTTTTCTGATACTTCCTTTTTCGTAGTTAATCCACATTAGGAAAATTGGAAAAAACAAAATAGACTTTGCAAAGTGTGCCCATCAGCAGTTTATCTATTGTTGCTAAATTTTTAATGATTAGGTTAGTTACAAAAATGTTGTCAATGGGAAGGCTTTCATTCCCCCCTTGACTGGCAGCTAAACTAGACAGCTTATTTCCCTCAGCTCCAGAGTAGTCAATGGTGAAGTCTTTTTTCTCCAGAGGTTACATAGAGGATGTAAGATGACAAAGCTTCCAATTTAAACCCCAAAGTTGCTTCTTAGCTAAAAGGGTGAGAATAGCTTCCTATCTCTCCCCTGATGAAGAAAATATTCATAAACACTACATGTTTGCTTCAAGTATGGAATAATTTAAGACTGCTTTTAAAGCACACTGGTTTTAAGCCTGGGGTAGGAACAAGTCTACTTGAAAGTTTATGACTTACTGTATGAGGGGGTGTAAGGCAGCATGATTTAATGATCTTCTCTAATCTTGAAAGCTGGCTGTCTGAAAGGTGTTTTGAGGAAGGAGAAGCTATTCCTTGCGTTTTGATTGGATTTCCGGACCTGAGTACAATTTGCCTTCTTTAAGGATTCTGAAAACATTCTTACTTTTATTTATAGGATATATATCTCCTCGTGCTCTATTCAGGAGCTTTAGACATGCTGGCCAAAATTTTCAGAATGACTTGGTTTTGATCTTTTCGGTCTTCAAAATTCACTTTGCATCTATCTTTAAGATCTCCCAGATTTTCTGTTTCCTGTTTTCACTTTTCATTGACAAGCATCTGGAGGTTTTTGCAAGCCAAGTTCACATTCTGTATGCTATAAAACTAGAAGCTGAGATTCTCCATCTTGCTCTAGTTTCTAATTCCCACTCCAGCTTTCCTCTTTTCACATTTTGTAACCAATTACAATAATCATAATTACCATAGCCTATCTTGCATAACATCAATTTACATTTTGTGTAAGAGCGACCATACAAAAGATGTAAATGTCCTGAAAGCAGATCAAAGCTCATTCTTCCATTGCAGAATGTTTAAAATTAATCAGGAAAAATGACTTACAAATTATACTGTGAGGCTGAATCAAACTCAGAAAAGAAAGAAATTTTGGGTTGAAGCTGGCCATCTGTTCTTAAATCATTGGAAAACAAAATGCCAGGTGACTTAAGGACAGCATTTTCCGCCTGAATTAACTTCCTTGGGCTCTTGCAGCTTTAAGACTGTATGCTAAGGTATCCAGACTTCTTGAGTACATTTTGTAGCACTTCTCTCACATTATTTTTTTTTTATTTTCCCAAAATAGTGAATATGCTTGTTGGTACTCACTCATCGAAAGTGAGTTATAGCCCCAGAGATATTCCATTTGAAGAACACAGATTGACAACCAAACACAGGTATGATTTAATGATTTTCTTTGGGTTCTTTGTAGTTATGAACTACACTTTGGGGGAAGTGGTATTTGATGATGATGGAGAATTGCTGCAACCAGTTGGGCTTTCTTAATTTCAGTGAATGCAGTTAGAAGATGATGGATATGAAAGGGCAAAATTTATTGCACTAAGCTTAAAGAAATTTAAAGAAAAGTAGTGGTAAGAATTAAGAGATATAAATTGTGTACAGTGTAAAATACAGTTTATATATTTAGTGTGTACAGGTAAAATATAGTTTATATTAATTTCAACTCCTGCACAATTGTTTAAAGCTGGATGTCAGTATCTAAGGAACTGTTTCCTATCCTGAAACATATAAGGAGACTTTGGTCAGGTGCACTGTGGCTAGCTTATGAATACTGACGCAAAAGTCTACTATGGACCTGAGTGCACACACATCTGAATTTTGTCTCTTAGTTTCTGTTATATAAAAACATGTTCCCTTGCACTCAGACTTGTTATATTCAATACTTCAATGGTTATCTAGTAAAAATTTGAGAGTAAGTTTTTAATGGATTTTTCCTAACAGTGACTGTTCTGGTATCCTTTTTCGTCTGGTGACCACAAGTAGGCATCCAGGGAAGACTGGAAGGAAGGAAGCATATGCGATTTCCTCCCCTTAACGGTCTTGGAAGCCATCTTTTCAGTGGTTCCCAGTAACAGGACAAGGCGTAACAGGCACAAGCTGGAACATAGGAAGTTCCCATCAAATATGAGAAAAAACTTCTTTACGATGAGGGTGACAGAGCACTGGAACACGCTGCCCAGGGAGGTTGTGGAGTCTCCTTCTCTGGAGACTTTCAAGACCCTCCTGGATGCAGTCCTGAGTAATGTGTTCTAGGCAATCCTGCTTTAGCAGGGGAGTTGGACTACATGATCTCTAGAGGTTCCTTCCAACTCTGAAAAATTCCGTGATTCTGTGATTCCGTGATCTGTTTTCAGCTGTTAGACTGCCCAAGACGTGTGGCTTCTCTGTATTTTGTAATCCTTAGTGGATGAGCTTATCCAGTCTCAACTTGAATCCATGTGCACTTTTAACATTCACAACCACCTTTGGTAATGAGTTCTACAAATACACTATCTGTTTTGTTAAAAATCACCTCTTTTTGTTTATTGTAAGCCTGTCTTCCATGTCGTGATTTAACCCCAGCCAGCAACTAAGCACCACACAGCTGCTCACTTACTCCCCCCCAAGCAGGATGGGGGAAAAGAATCAGAATGGTAAAAGTGAGAAAACTCATGGGTTGAGGTAAAAGAAGTTTAATAATTGAAAAATAACAACAACAACAATAATATAAGAAAAATTTTAATGAAAAGGAAAATAACAAAGAGAGAGGAATAAAACCCAAGACAAGTAATGCAAGTGAAAACAATTGCTCACCACCCACTGACCGATGCCCAGCCAGTTCCTAAGCAGTGTCCCCTCCCCCCGCCTCAGCCTCCCACCTAGTTATATTGCTGAGCATGAGATTTTATATATTGCATACCGTCACATGGTATGGAATATCCCTTCGATCAGTAGGGGTCAGCTGTCCCGGCTGTGTCCCCTCCCATGTCATTGTGCACTCCCAGCCTTCTCGTTGGTGGGGTGGCGTGAGGAGCAGAAAAGGCCTTGACTCTGTGTAAGCTCTGCTCAACAGTAACTAAAACATCCATGTATTATCAACACTGTGTTCAGCAAAAATCCAAAACATAGACCCATACTAGCTACTATGAAGAAAATTAACTCTATCCCAGCCAAAACCAGCACATGTGATTAACTTCAAATTATGGTCTTTGTTTTTCATTCTGGAAGACACAGCAAAATCCTACCTATCTTTACCATGCCAGTCATAACTCTATGGTTGTCTGTCATACGCCCCTCATTCATAGTTTTTCCAGGGTCAAGAATCCTAGCATGATTAGCCACTCCTATCTGGAATCCATTGTGTATTTCAGATAGATGTTAAAGATTTATATCTGTTGGCCAGGAAAAATAACAGAGAGCAATAAATAAAAAAATACAAAGATAACAGTAAAATAAATTACTGGTTTTAATTTCCTGCTGTTTAAGACTTAGTTTCTGCATTGCCTTTCACTGTTTTCATCCATACATTAAAGAATACACTTCAGTGCTCCCTACAAGTTCACTTGGATTGGTAAGAAACACTGAAGTTTTCAGTCTTACCTGCTTTGACATATTTCCTAATCCTGGAGTAGCTTGAGGTTGCCAGGGACCTCTTGAGATCATCTCATCCAACTGCCCTGCACAGAGAAGGTTCAGCTAGAGCAGGATCCTCAGAGCTGTGTCCAGTTGGGGAATGTTCCCTCAGTCTCCAAGGATGAAGACTCAATAACCTCTGTAGGCACACAGGTAGTGTAATATATAAACCAGAACTGTAAAACTGACTGTCAGTATAGCAGAGAACACTAAAAATCCAATCCACACTTTTCAATAGAGTCCTTTTGCAGTTTTTTAATACCTTTATCTGCCATTTTTTAGCTTAATTGCTGCATGCTACTCTTTTCCAAAGCTTTTGACTAACCCTGTTACAATTTCATATTTTCCTTGCCATCTTATAAATGTGCTCATAGAAAATTAGATCACTTCACACTGTTACACATTTGAAGTCCAATTTCAAAAACTTATCTTTGAAGCTCTCTTCAAATTTTGTGGTGGAGGTTAAGACTAACACATTTGGTTTGAATTTCTTCAAGGCATTTTCTTTTTGAGTCTCTTGATTCTCTTTAAAATAAAAACAGTTTGAGTTCGTGCTGAACTAAGTCCAAGCTGTGACTATTTATTAGAGTACTCTTAATGAATAAGCTATTGAGTTACCTTTTCTTGCCAGATAATTGCCTCGTTAATTTTATTAGATACTGAGGGACTTGAGCATGAACACAACAAAAAAGAGCTTACTAATGCATTCCTAGAAATGGAGAGGCAAAGTACAACAACTAGTGCAAATAATCTTTCGATGCCACTTTTAAATGATTCCCTCAAATTAATTCTCCCACTCACTGTATTTACATTCTGGTTTTGTTAGCAGGTAAGTTTGTATAATTATCCTACCTTTACTGTGTGTTAGTGGATGTGCAAAAAGTGCGCTCTATATCTGCAAATAGTCACACTCCATTTGGCAGCTAAATGGGCAAAAGAAAGATGTGCTTTGCGGTCTGTGTCCAATTGACACGGCTTGAAAATTGAAACATATTATTTATGAGCAGCTACTCGTAACAATTCCACTTACAGTATGAGAATTATTGCCATGGTCTGGCCGGAGTCCTGCAAATGCTAATTCAGATGCATATGGACAGATTAGTTGTTTTGAGTTCATTTGAGCAGCTTACTGATGTATGGGAAGGAAGCTGTTCAGAGATCTGCAGCCTTGGAATACGTTTACGTGAGCTGCAAACATCAGTGACCAAAAGCTGCCCCTGTGAAGCTCTGCTAAGGGAGCTGACCTCAGCTGTGAAGCTTTGCCAGGGAGACCCCAACAGATGTTTCTAACAGTTGGGAGTTTTACGGTCTTCATTCTTCTCTGACCCTATCTCCCCTACGACCTGCGAGGAAAATACCGGTATGGACATCATAAAGAAGGATTATTAACTCAAAAGCAAGAGTCAAGGCCCTCCCAGAATGCCGCCTCCCAGAGCCTGGGCTTGGGGGCTGGGGGCCAGCTCACAGCCTCTACTGTTTGGCCCCACCTGAACACCAGCTCCCGCAGTGCCATAGCCGTGCAAGTGCCAAGCCCTGCGTCTCCTGGGTCTGGACCCTGACTCCCAGCCACTGGCTGATGTCCCAGCCTGTCCCCATCCCCACGGAGGTGCTTGAGGCTGGGGTTACCCCCTGGCCTGCCCTGGCCTGGCTGGGGGGGATGGGCAAGGTCTGCCAGACCCTGCTCTGCCACCCCAGGAGCCCCTGAAACCCCCAGCCCAGGGAGTTGCAGCCTCTCCCAACGCCCAGTCAGATTCATTGGAAATCTTGGCTTTGCCTTTAAAGCATTGAGAGTTGTGATCTTAATACTCAAAAGGAATGAAAATGCACTTTTTTAATTCAAAAAGGTAAGAGAGAGCTCACTGAAAAGTACAAATGTTGACTTTTTAATAACTGTCACTATAGATACGGCGGAAGTAGAAATTTGTAGAAATAACATACACACAGTTCATTTGTTTCCAGTTTTGATATCTTGTCCATTATTCAGGATGAATATACTGATTGGGAAATTGATGTATATGAACATATCCATCTCTCTGCCCAATGAATAGGATCTAATGCAGGCCCTGTCTGTGCCAACTTACTATATCAGCCGAGTCAGCTGCAGAAAAACTTGAGCTATCCTTAGGTTCTCATATACGGTAGGGGAATTCAGTATAGTCCTAAGGTGAATGTAACTTACATTCTTGTTCTCTTACAAGCAAGTATATCCGCTTCTTGCTCTTGATTACAAACTCCTCACAAGGACTAGATCTTAAAACCTGAAAAGTATTTTCAGCTTGCAGACAGCAATTATGTGTGTTTCCTTCGTCTTTACTTTCGCTTTTCAGTCTTGCATATTCTTCACTGACACCCAACATCCACACTCACTTTTTTTTGCACGTCCAGTTTATTACTCACAGTGTCCTCCAGCTATGGGCTGGAGATAAGAGTGGATCAGCCTCTCATGGATGTGCCTGCTGAGGAAGAGGGACTATTTTTCTCAACCTGGAGACTGCATACCATGTGAAACTCCTAATCAGATGTTTTATCTTCATGAGAAAATAAAATACTGATCATTAAAATTGTCTGAAGTGTGTGTATACAAACCAGTAAACAAGAATGCTGCGTAGCCCAGGAAACACGATTTTTGCCATAACCAGTAAGAGGCTTGGACTGACCTGACATTGTAGGGTGTCAGAACATGTCTGGGTTTATCTTGGCATGGTTTCAGCTGATTTTAACATTCAGCTGCTGGCAAAGTGACTATGAGCTGAAGCTTTGTGAAAACCAAGAATGGTAAAGGTGCGGGGGAGGCACTGCCTTGAAAGAGACAGCCCTTGGTTTCAGCTGAGGCAGGGGGAGGCAACTTTCAGATTTCAGCAGGGAACAAGTGATAAGGAGAAAACTACAATAAGAAAACATGTAAATATAACTCCAATTGGACCCCAAGAGAGAAGAGGAAGAAACTCCCACCCACTGTGAACAAAAGGAGGGGAGGTTCAGACTTGACATTAGGTAGCATTTCTTTACCAAGAGGATAGTCAAACGCTGGAACAGAGAGGTGGACAATGCCCCAAGACTGTCAATGTTCAAGAAGCAATTGGACAATGCCCTTAATAATATGCTTTAACTATTCGTCAGCCCTGAAGGGGTCAGGCAGTGGGACTAGATGATTGTTGTAGGTCCCTTCTTTTCTATTCTATTCTATTCTATTCTATTCTATTCTATTCTATTCTATTCTATTCTATTCTATTCTATTCTATTCTATTCTATTCTATTCTATTCTATTCTATTCTATTCTATTCTATTCTATTCTATTCCATTCCATTCCATTCCATTCCATTCCATTCCAAAGACTTCAACTCATCATAAATGACAGAGTGACAACTCATCATAACCACCACCCCAACTCCTGCTTGAAGAAGACTGCAACTGTCAACTTAGGACGAGAAGAACATTGGAAGGATGATCATACGGCAGAGGAAAGGGAGGACTATAGGAAGAGATGTTCCGTGTAATGACTTTAATAGTACCATTTATATGCATTGCTGTTTCAATTAGATAACTTGGACAAGTAGACTGTTAAAACATTCATTCAGATCAAATGCTTTACTTCTATATATGCAGTGTATGTCTCTTGCCAGTAACAATATTTTATATAACATAAACTCTGTCTTGAAATCCAGCCTCAGAACCAAGCTGAGATATGGCTGTAGAACATAGCTGTATTTGTTTATATGATGTTGAATTTCAGCTCTCATAAATATATTTTTAAATGGTGATGCTCATAACTAACATATTTCTGCTATGTTGGCCTATTACTCAGTCAGTTTTCTTGTCCCTAACATACGTAGAGAACACCCACATCTACATTTAAAATACACTTGATAAATACAATATCATGAGGAATGAGGAAGTGATTCGGTAGCACTTGGCCTTTTACTCATACTCAGGATGGGAAATAGGGTGGGATGACTGAGTGGGTTAGACCATTTATCCATCTGTCTTTATTTTGCAGGACTTCTGTTGTAATACAGCAGTTATATTTCTCTGCCATATTTACTCTAGCTAGATGTTCTCTTGTCCTTTTATAAGTCTGACTCTTGGAAGCCCTAGGCATTCATTTTACTCTTCAAGACAAAGGTCTGTTTTCAGAATTCATTATTGTCATCAAGACAATCATACAACTATTTAGATGATATGATTGAGACCAGGGAGGTTTAACATCTCACAAGATCAGTCAGACAGATGTCATGCCAGATATAAATATGGATCTTGAAAGGACTTAATACGCTAAACTCTCCAGCCTCCCCAGAGAGAATTTTTCAATATTTACTAGTTAAATCCTGTGAATTTAACCTACTTTTCACTACTAAATTTATAAAGATATCCACAGTTTTTCTTCTGTGTGTGGTTAAAAGTTGTGTCTTTTTGGTAGGCCTGAGCAGCTTGACACTTGTTTCATCTTGTTCAAGATCTTTAAACTGGAGGCTTATCTGTCTGCTAAGCGGATCAATATGCTAGATGTCCTCACGGTTCACTTAATATGCTGATTGTATTCATTTCTGCACAAAACAACTTCTATTCAAATGGTGATCGTAAGTATAATGTTTGTTACTCATCTCTTAATTGAAAAGCTGCAGAGTTAAAGGGAAAAAGACAGGTTCATATCTTCGGGAAAGCGTTCTGTTCTAAGGAAGAGTTTTCAACTTGTGTGGTGAGGTTGGATTTGTGTACCAAAAATATAATACCTCTTAGTTTAGAGAAAAACACATCTGCTTTTCCATGCAGTGTCTCCATGCTGGTCATGAGCAGGGAACTGAGAAAGTCCTGGTCTCTTCTCCAAGGGTCAATTAAAATATATACACAAAGAGTTATTGAAAAAAATTGTTCTTGAGTGCTTAAAATCCTAGTAGATTAATTATGTTATCTTCTAGGGTTTATGCTTTAAATCCCTTAATCTTTAAACAAAAACTCCTCCTCCATTTTTTGAAAAGTGGTGATGTTGGCTCCTGGGAGTCAGAGAGTAGCTGTAGCCGTGATTCTGATCTAACACAGGAATTGCCCTGTAATCCTCAGTTAGTAGCCACACCACCACAGAGGGACTCAGTCTTAGCTCCGCCCTTCACAGATTTTCCTATTAACTTATTTTAGGCTTCATGTTAGTTACTAAGGAAATCATAGTGAATTCCATTTTGTGGTACTTAATTCCCTCCAGGCACTGATTAAGGAACATTAGGTATGTAACTCAGAGCTATAAATCAAAATTAACTTGAAAGTTTAGTTGTAGTTTTGTTCAATGCCACTTGAAATTGGCTATCTTGTTGGCAAAATTTCGTGGAGGTCATGAATTCTCATAAGTTCTACTTTTGTGAAGGAATGCTGGAAGCTGTAAGAAATAAGCACACTCTTAGAAATGTAGGATGCCGCATTTTTTCAAATTCCTTTATCTCTAGGAGAGGAAAACAGGTTCTTTTGAACTAAAACTATATTTAAAAGAAATCAAACAAAAAAACCCAAACCACCAACCATCATGTAGAAACTCAAATTCTCAGCTAGTTCTACAGACTTTACTCAAGGCTAGTTGCCGAAACTCTGGTGTTCACCAAGTAGACTGTTTTCAATCCTTTGAATGTCTTATGTGGGGTGCTTAATGTGGGGTCTGCTATTCTGGTTAAAAAACCCTTAAGAGTCAACAAACTGAAGAAAATAGAAAAGCACTGGCAGAAAACTTGTAAGTTATGATTCAGCACCTAAATCTGTTACAATTCCAGATAGCCTCAAGGGTCTTCGCAGGTAATTGGTTCTTCACTGGAAGAAACATTCCTGTTAGGCAGAGCTGAATTATTTTAATACCCAATTTACTCCACTTTTTTTTTTGTGAAGAAAACTGCATGAGAGATGGGTCTGGCAGCAGGCATTAAGATTTTCCTTCAGGGGAAACACAGACATTCACAAGGGAAAACTGGCAGAATGGTGCCTGCATGAAAGAGAAAGTTAAAATTCTACATGTCACTTCGATAAAACTATGTCTGGTAGCTTTTAAATTAAACCCTGGCTTCCCTGAAGTCCACTCCATACTTCAGTTGATTTCCCTGGGGACAAGTTTTCTATTTAATTTTTCTTCACCTAAATTTATGTAGTCAGACTATGTTAAGCAACTAATGAATAGGACATCCACAAATATGAGTGACTGGAGAATTTATTTGAAAGAGAGATAGCTCTTGAAATTAGCCTTATTTTCTCTTAGCAAACAGTAAAAACTTCATTAATATAGTATCATTTATATTCATTTACCCCAAAACCATCAAATTTTACCTATAGGTTATTACTCCTATTACTGAATACTGCTTTAAACATTTGCAAACCTGAATTTGCACCTTGAATGTTTTTTATTTTATTACACCACTGTTTCCCTGAATGAAAGCACTGAAGACAGATTGGTAGTGTAAGCATTGTACACCAACCCAGCTAGGACAACTAATTGTTTCAGCCTGAAATTAATGTCACCACAAAACGAGTTTATTTTTCTTAACTAAATGAATCACTGTTACATTCTGAAAATGTCTGTTCAATAGCCATTCTTATGAATCAATATTGCTCATAAGAATGAATGTGAAAAGAGAGCAAAATCAGTTTTGAATGTACCAAAAATGTAAAATCATATGAAATGCAAATGCCAACAGAAGGGTGCAGTGATTTCTTCAGTCACTGACAAGGACTGGAAAGGCAAACTCATTGAGGAAGATTATTCAGGATCCATGTTCTGTGGCTTTGATAGCTCTAGGTCTCCTGCTTTCATAAGCACCAATTTGACTATGCTCCAATATCTACAAAGTACCTCATAAAGACGCACTCCAGACACCTTATTTCTTGAAAACACAAATGTGAAATCTGACATGAGCCTTTTAAATATTGTTTTACGAACCATTTCTGGTTTGTTGCTAGGCTATTTTCCTTTTCAAGCTGCTTTTTAAAGTATACATGGTGGTACAAGGTTAGGACTTGAGATTAGAAGCAGCCTCTGTAGTGCTTTTCTAAACAGTTCCTCTGTCAAGAAAGTGTCAATTGTTCTAAAATACAAATATGTGAACAATATGAAGATTGTTAGCTCTTTCTTGTTTTAGAAGCACAGTATAAATTCAAGCATCTTTTTTTCTTTTCCTCTAAGCTGAAAATACATAGAAATTCTGCTCAAATACCTGACATGTCCTAACATAAAACACCCAAAAGGACTTTGGGGGGGGTGGTTATCTAGAGATCCTGTTCTAAGGGGCACTGTAAAGAACTTGTGAACAGGATTTATTGCATTTATGTGAATGTGTGCAGAAATAGAAATTGGATGGCTTTGCTCATTTTTACGTTTTTCATTTCATTCACAAAGAAGATGGATTATTCATGCAAAACTACAGATGCACCTAAGGTCTCCACACTTCCCACTGAATGTATAATTTTTTAAAGAGGACAGGAGGAAATGGAAGACAGAAAGAGATGGAAATAATCTTTCTCTGATTATCCTCCATTTAACATATCTAATGAAAAAAGTATTGCATCTACCTACTGAATTTTACCTTTCTTCTTCTTGACTCAGATTTTTATTAGAAGATTGTCAGAAGCCCAGAGTGAAGAGTTGAAAGATCTGAAAGTTGTTTTCTGCTCTGAAGTTGAATAATAATGAAGATTTTCTTGAAGTCAGTTTGTATCCCAGTTAAATGTGGCTCATACACACCTAGCTTCATTAAATGCTGTAGACTGAAGTACATTGTAATTGTATTGATAATTATTACTGTAATAATACAGTATTTTCTGATTCTGCTCCTTGCAACAGCTTTCTAAAAAGTAAAATTATTGATGATTCCCAGGGAAATGCTAGTTACTGAAAGTATGTAAGTACTAACAAAAATACTAATTTTCATCTTGTTTGTAAAGAAGAATATACATTAATTCCCAAGTAGTAAAAAAAAAAAAAGGTTATAATAATAATACACTAAATACTATTTAGTCTAGTCATCAATCTAATTAACCAATAATATTAATAAAAGGAGAATGACTCACTTTAGCTTATGAGAGTTAAGCCATAATTTTTAACATTTAAGGAATACCTTGATAGCCACGCTGCTGTCATAACACACACACCTGCCCTGCTGCTTGTCCCAGATAAGGCATATGTTTGAAAGAAGATCTGCATCCTCAGAAGTCACCTGGAACAGGTCTTCCTCCTGCCCCTAAATTCAGGCCTCAGGGACTCTGCACAACTCCCCGAATGTTTCTGTGTGTTGAAGATTACCAAATACTATTTTTAGTGCTCTCATTGTACTGTCTTCATCTGGAAAGAGATGACAGCTCAGAGAGGCCAGCTGAGGATCACTAGATGGTGCTAGGCACAGGCCAGTAACGGCAGCCAGACATCAGCAAGACACCTCTCCCGTTGCAGGACCATGCAGAAAAAACTTTTCAGTATCGCAGCAGCTGGCATTAAAATGGTGGTCAAAAGAGCTTTGGAAAAATGACTCATATGAATCTGGAAAAGGAGCAGTGGTGTGCCTTTTTCAGATCATCCCAGTCATTTAGAAGATTTGCATCTGTTAAGAAATAGCTTGTTGCAGTTGCATCAGTATTCCCCTCTCTGTATTACATTAATGCTGTCTTTTGCTGTTCTGAACCATTTTTCTTCACTTCTCCATTAATTACTTCATTATTTTTTATTCCCAGTTCTTCTTCGAGTGACAAATCTATCATCTGGTCAACATGTTGTCTTCCTCAGGTTTGGTTTCTGTGTGTAGTTTTCGTCCTGACAGCTTTCCTTGGGGGCCACGTCTCCGGTTTTTCACTTCCACCCCACCAAGGTCTGCAACCGAGCCACCTGCAAAACTGATTTGTGGCTGAACTCCAGAGAGCATTACGCCCCGGGCCAGGGAGGGTGAGGTGTTTCACACCAGGGTCATCACCGTTGTCTATCAGAGGGTCCGTGCCTTGGGTGGGCCATCCATGGTCCCTCAGAGTTGTCTCTGCCCCAGTGGCTGCTTCTTCTCTGACTGCCCCTGGACTCCTCTCTGCAGCTCCACCACCCCTACCTTGCAGCTTCTGGCCAGTGCAACCAGCAGCATCAGTGCCCCATCCTGCAGGCCTCCTGCAGTCTCCATGCCTCATCCCCCCAAATGGCTTTTTTAGACTAAAGTTTTAGACATAGACACACATAAGTTTGAACAGCGTGATATGTTGGGTCTCTCACTAGAGGAAAGACATTGATGTGCTGGAGCATGTTCAGAGAAGGGCAATGAAGCTGGTGAGGGGTCGAGAGCACAAGCCTTATGAGGAGCAGCTGAGGGAACTAGGATCATTTAGTTGAGAAGACTTAAAAAAAAAAAAAACACAAAAAAAAACATAACACAAAAAACCACATGACAACATGGGATAAATATCCTGGAAAAAAAGGTTACTTCTTCTAGGATCCATAATTACAAGTGATATACGGGTTAACTAGAGTTGCTGTTGAATGTATGTACAGTAAGGCAAAAAAATCCTTCTGGAAACATGAAAAACCTAATGGGAAACAGATATTTTACTGTTTTATTAGTTGATATAATTGATATGTTAAAATAGAGGTATGTATAATTCAAGTGAACACTGAGGCATGCATCACATAGAATTCAGTTCCCTTCCACACATGTTCAGTAGTAGGAATAAAGTACTTGGTTATCTCTGTAGAGTTGTGACAATCATCTCCTTCACATGGAATGAGATCTACATGATTAAACTGTCATGCTTAGAAAGGGATATTGGCATTATGAGCATCTCAGAGGTAAAGGACGGCTCAAACCTGCTGTCAGTCAAGGAACACTTTCTAAGGTTGGATCGACATCTATTATATGTAAGAACAACCATGTCCTGATGCTGCTAATCACATGAAGATCAGACTATGCTACAGATTTCAAAGTGAACTCTGAGGGGAACCTTCTCTGCAAGGCACCTAGCAATGATTGGCTATAAACAGCAGTAAGTAATAAGGAACACAGATTAATAAAAAACATGGATGAGAAAAATGGGGGAACATGTCTGTCTTCTAGTTGTTTTTAATGGACTGAAAAACATGGTCTCATTTGAGGTTTCATAGCTGGTATTTCTGAGAAAAAAAAATATTATTTTAGCCACAATTGGAACAAAATGACAGGTAAGAAAGATGAGTCGGTTCACACTTTGGCTGAGAAAGCCAGAGAGGAATATTGTTGCTGTTTAAGCTACCTACTGGGAGGTCACCAGGTAAGATTCCTTACAATGGGACAGGGTCTAATTTTGGAGCAGGTTTCCTAGTGAGTTTATGGGATCTCCACCATTGGTGATATTCAGAAGTTAGCAAGGTTTATGTCCCTGAGAGGCCTGCTTTAATGTAGAATTTAGCTTTGCTTTGAAGGGGTTGAACTAGATTATCTCCAAAGTCAGCTCTATGATTATTTGTTGTTGTTTTTTTAAGTAAAGAGGCTGCCTCTATACTATCCTATTGTATCTGTTCAGGCTCTGAAGAGGGATACCTTAAAGCCCCAGATTAATTGACCATCCATTCTGTGAATAATCCCATAATCCCATACACAGAGAACCATGTGGTTCCTGCAGCAGTCACCCATGATGAATGTTGATCCAGAGGGTGTGAGGCTGGAATTCAGCACTACAGCAGCAGCAGCCATAGTCCTTTTTATAGGAGTATTTGTTGTTGCTCATTTACAGATTGTAAAATGAGATGTTGCTTCGCCTCAACATGTAGGTGGTCCCAGGGCTGTAGGTCATTTTGTTCCCTCTGTAGAGTGTCTTGTTTTTCCTAGTACTTGTACTTTCAACATACTTTTTAAAAATAAATCTGTAAAACCACGAAAGAGTAGAGGCAGGGCAGTTTCTGAGGGCTGGTGTGGTGGATCAGGTGGCTTGTGTAGAGTAGATGGTTTGAATGTGAGGTGGATGCTAGGAAGCTCCTATTAAAAAAACACCTATCTCTGACTTGGTAAGCCCTTAGATGGCTACTATAAGCTGTTGTATCTTTGCCACCCAAGATATGGCACAGATATGCCTCCCCCAATCTATTTTAAAAAATCTGTATTTTTGTTTCACTTTCTCCTATGTTTGAATCAATAAAAATAGAATGTAAAGCCCCATTAATGAACAGGGCCCTGATCTACATGGTACTTTCCTTTAGTGGCAGACTTACAAGGCCTCAGGAGATATTATCCAGATGCACAACTTCCTTTAACTGATGATAAAATCTTTGATGTCACTTATTACTTGGAACTAATCCTGAGATCATAAGTATGTGTTAAACTATGCAAGGTGCGTTCTACCCCAGGCAGCTGAAACAAAAAAATAAAAATGTCACCATACTGCTAGGCTTTTTTTTAGATCTTGTATCCAAGTCTTGCTTCTAGCTTGCATATTTATTCCTTAGTAGTTGCACTAGTATAATGTGCAAGTCTCTCAGCAGAGAGCAAGAGTTACTTCATGCCAAAGGGATTTTAAAGCTACAAAATGTATGTTCCCATAATCTCTCTGTCTGCCATTTCCCCTACGTTATGAAAACATACCATGGGAAAATAAAAATTAAAATCAAACAACAAAACACAGGTAATGCAGTTCATTCTTTATCCATTCGAAGCAGGGGAGATTTAGGCAGATAGAATATGTGCAGTACATAAGAAAATGCAGCATGTGAGTAATCTCCCCAATTTCAGCTCTTTAGTCTTAACTTCTTGACAAATCTCAGAGAAAAAAAAAGAAAAAAGAAAAAAGAAAAAAGAAAAAAGAAAAAAGAAAAAAGAAAAAAGAAAAAAGAAAAAAGAAAAAAGAAAAAAGAAAAAAGAAAAAAGAAAAAAAGTCTTGGCACAAAAAGGAACATCTACTTTTTAGAAATTTTTTTTACTCAGCTAAGTGAACATGACTGTCATGGAAAATGCACCATTCTTAGGGCTAGTAAAGTCTCTGTGCCTTTCAGCATTAAACAAATTGTCTTTGGGTAAAATTACTTTGAGAAAGGATTAGTACAAGAAATTGTACTAAGTTTGTGCTCAGAAATTTACAGTAGACCTCCTAGCATCAGACTGAGATCTGGCTAGTGATATGGTTTCTGTAAGGTATGAGATAAACAAATCATATCAGAAATTCTATAATAATGGGATTGTAAAACCTGAGATACAGATTGAAATGAAAGGCTGCTAATGCTGTAGGGCAAAGATATTACTGACTGTAATTTCTCTCATTTCTTCCTAAATAGTCATTAACCATCCTGAGGTAGCATTGGTTTAGATCTCATTCTGCTAAAATATGAAGATACCTTATGAGATCTGTGTGTCAGAAATAGTCAGAAATTGTCTTTTATCAGGTTTTCCCAATGATTTCATTTGAATTTAAATAAAATATGTCTATATTCGGACTTAGGTATAAATAAATCCCTACATTGATTAAAATCCTTGAATTGGAGAAAGGAAAATTTTGGTATGTGACACTGTTGCTGGTATTTGTTAATGAAATTAAATGCTTAGCAGTATGGATTAGGATACTGGTTTAGATCGATTTTTGTTTTTCAAAAAAAATTATTAGTTACATGAAGTGGATAATGTGACCATATTATTGATTAACATGCTACTTTGTATGGTGCATTTGACTTGCCTATCAATGGCGCCACTTTGGATTTCTAGCTGCTGCATGGCCATGCCATGCTGGTGTTTTGGCTACTGATATAACAGCAATGCAACTTCTTGCATTGCTTGAAAAAAAGAAGCAACAAGTCTGATATCAAAATGAGGTTTTAGCTTCTAGCTTATGGCAGAAGAGTATAGATTATTGGTTAACACAATCTAGAAAGGGAGATCTTTACATGTCACCGTTTAAAAAGAGTAAATTTGGATTATGTATGTGAAATTCTTATGAAGTTACCCCAATTTAGTAGTTGTAGGTTTCAGTGTGGAGAAGGCTTTGAATCAAAATCAAAGCAGCTGAATCTACATAAGATCTGTATTTTAAATAAGAGAGGGGAAAAAAAAAATTGAAAGAATGCTCCCAAGCAAGTGCAGTAAATAGCTACACCCAGAGAGGGTTTATCAAAGGAGGAATGCTCAATCACAAAGTTCTGTCACCACTGTAGGGATAAAGTAAAACTTGTTAAAAAACCTGTTAATTTTGACTTTTCAGTGGGAAGTGGAAAAAAAATATCTAGATACTGTCATGGATGGAAATATTTGGTATGGTTATGATTTAGCAGTGATTCAAAATTTATTAATGGTTTGAGGTAGATCAAGAGATTGAATTTTAGCAGCACTTCATCATTAACTGATATAAAGATTTACAAAGTGATTTAACAAAATAATTGAACGAGAACTTAATTACAGATTAAAAAATGACAAGATTCACACTAACAGACAATAAGATATCCCAAATCAATACATATGCATTTGAGCACAAACATACAAATGCACACTACTCGAGGGGTGACACACACACATGCACACACACACACACACAGACATACACTCAGGTCTCTCACTGCTGGTATCAAAGATCCCTTAGTAGCAGGTGACTGTAACAAGCCAACAGGTACCCCTTTTGACTCCTGACATGTGCACAGACAAATGGAAGAACACCTACATCCATAAAGCCAATGTGTATATCAGAAACATATAGGTGGAGATATGAATGAAAGAGAGGCTAGCCTACAGTAAAAAATTTCCCTTTTCCTGAATTTAGAGTAAATAGTCAAAATGCATCGGCATTCCTCAACAGGCAGTGATTGAGAGTTGAGAGGGGTTGACCCACCTTTGCCTTCTAATCCTTGAGGTGTCAGTCTGTGCGGCGTCCCGAGTCAGGGGAGGTACTGGACACAGCTTGCTGTGATCCAAAAGAGCTCAAAAGGTCTTGCTACTATCGCTACTTAGAGGATCCGAGATAATTGACTTTCATTGGGTATTTTTCAACTCTGTCCCAGCTCAGGCAATGGAATACTCCGGTACTTTCCACCAGTTACACAAGCCCAGAACTTGCTAGATCTTGGAATCCTGGCTTCCCCGCCTCTAAGGCCACCATCCACATATTGTCAGGAGTGATACATTACAGTTATTATTTTCAAACAGTAGAGTCATGGGAACCAGGCATGCTAAGGGGTTGCCATAGTGTTCTGGTCGGCTGCTCTCCACCTTTTATTTCTTTCATGTTGGACCATTATGTTACATTCTGGTCCATTGTATTATTACGTGGCCCAGGTGGGGAGGAAATCATGCCAAGTACCAAATGGCCTGAAGGAGGAGGGGGGTGTTTCACCACCACAAGTACATGAATATAAAGAGAATGAGAACTGCAACTTTTATATAGGAAGAAAGGGAAAGAGAAAATAAAATATTTGTGTCAGCTTTCCCCAAAATTAGTTAATTTAATGTTCAAAGACACATGTGACAGGATAGGAGGAATAACAGTACAGTGTCAGGACTTAGTATGTTGATGGTAATTCTGAGGTAGATGAAGAACTCAGACAAAAATCAGAGAGGTAATCAGAGAGCTAAGAAGCTGACAAATGACATTACAGAACAAGTTAAGCAACTTTGTGACATCATTTGAGTGAATTCTAGCCAGTTAAATATTTCTAAAAATAATGATCTTTGGAATTTAAGGCCTGAATATTTGGCCACTACAGCATGCAAAAGGCAGATTTAAGGAATGAAAAATTAAGGATATGGATATACTCCAGAAATTGAGTAAAAAGCATTCCAAGATGGTTTAGACTAACTTGTTACTGGGCTGGAGGTACTCAAAATGCACCTTAACAAAGCCCTCAGCATCCTCTGACTTTGAAGTTATCTGTGCTTTGATTTGGAACTGGTACAGATGACCTCCAAAGGTCCATTCCAACTTAAATTATTCTGTAATTCTGTGATCTTTCTTTAATAAGGTAATTACTTTCTATACTTATTAAATGTGATAGATTTAATTTCCCTGGGAATATCAGACTAGATGGGAGTGACATCAAAAGTTCTTTCAATGTCATATTTGAACTATGATTTGGGGACAGTTTATACATGTGAAATTCCAGGGCACAGTGGAAAAGAAGTGTTTGTAGATCTTTCTTAGGCTAGTAGTAATGAGTGGTCCCGCAACAATTATGTGGATGGTTTATGGAATGTTATTTCAATCCAAAATTCTTAGAGGGTGTTATCTTTGCATTATCAACACTTTTTTTACTCTCTAGGAAAGATATAACATGCATCAAGATCTCTCTCAGTCTCTGGCTTGATCTTTGCTTTGGACATCTTGGAGGCATCCCATGTGTTTTAATCTTTCCCTCGAATTGTTTTGCCCATTGTGCTGTCAGATCTATTGGCTCCTTCTCTACCTGTATTATTTCAGGTTTTAATGATGATGCAGATTCCAGATTTTGGTGTTTGTTTGTTTCTTTCCTGGTTAGTGTATAAAGCTAGAGCATCCTTATGTTTCATCTATATGGATGTCCTGGTTTGATATTATCTCCACAGGGGCAGGAATAAATTTACAAGCAGCCTTTTTAGCCACTGATATCTTATATGTTTGATCACTGCAAATGGTTTAGCTCTGGTGAATCCTTGTCATAGTACACTTGATTAGATGTTTTTATGTTTTTCTAATATGATTTTCCAACAAGCCACTTTTACCATTTACTTCTATGTAATCAGGTAACCTGCTCCTAAGATTTTAATCAAGCAATATTTCAGCAATTTCTATGCCAGTTTTCAGAGTGCTGATCTGTAACATAGTAGTGCCAAGAAGAGATCTGACTCCAGCTTTTTTGAAATGTCCTTTCAATGCTTTTAACAGCATTTCACACAAAACCATTAAGAAGTGAATACCAGAAACCAAAAGCAACATGCTTACAATCATACTCTCTTGAAAAGGATTTAAACTCATAATAGTCAATCTGTAAATCATACCACTGCTGCAGTGGGTGTCACATCTCAGAACTGTAGGTGCATACTGGGGTTACACATTTAGCAATTAGATTCTTTAATGATGTTATTTATGGAGAGCATTATGATGGGGTTGAAAAAATAAATTCATTTCTCTCTATTATTTCCAGTAATATTTCCAAACGTATGTCAAAAGAAGAATGGTGATCTTCTTCACCAAAAGAAGAAAAGATTCTTCCTTTTTTACAGGACATACTTGCTGCAAGAAACACAGACAACAGTTTTATGTCACCTGGCTACTTCTGAGCTAGTTGCCTAGATGCCCTTTAGAATTGGTTAAGAAAAACAAATGTCTAGGGCATGATTCATCTAACCTATTTTAGATGGCTACTTCAGGAGATAAGATGAATCATGTTCTAGAGAATATTTATGCTCTCCACTGACTGTAAAGAGAGTTTAAACAGCTAACTCATAGGGAATTGCTTAGGCTGTGGGTTGCTGAATTTGGTCTGATGAATCCTGGCCTTAGTTCCCTGATTTTAGACCTAAAATAACAGTTCTATTTTAAAAAAAAAATATTTCATGTCATTGATTTTATTTCATTTTATTTTATTTTATTTTATTTTATTTTATTTTATTTTATTTTATTTTATTTTATTTTATTTTATTTTATTTTATTTTATTTTATTTTATTTTATTTTATTTTATTTTATTTCATTTCATTTTATTTCATTTTATTTTATTTTATTTTATTTAATTTTATTTTATTTTATTTTATTTTTTATTTATGCCAAGTGATTATTTCAAAATAGTTTTATTCTTACAGCCAACTCACATTTACTCAGAATCCCAATGACCTGCCTAGAAGACGTAACATAAGGTATCATTGTCAAAGTGTTGTGTTGCTTAGCAAAATCAAATATGTCATTGTAGGCTGAAGTCACAATGTTCTAGCACCCATTCTAGATGCACATTTTTCTATGTTTGTTGTTTTGTTTTGTTTTGTTTTTTTATGTGACTTTAAAGGAGAGTTTAGAGTTGACTCAGCGTTGGTGAATTTTCAGTATAACAGCTATGCTGACTGTGTAAATTTCAGTATGGTTCTTACTATTGTATGCACTTGAAGTACTATCTAGGTAAAATCAACAGCAGGGGACTTTTGGAGACAGTCTGTAACACTGAATTTCATATTAAATATTTTATAATAAATGCTTGTTTTAGCTTTATCTTTTAAAAATATTTTATTATTGAGCTCTCTTTGAAAGAAAAATATACAAACAAATGTTATTCCAACATTGTAAATTGTAACTCAAATTGTATTATTTAACTTCTGCCTTCAACATAACCCTGAGTATTCTCTTTCCTCTCCAAAATGACTCTTTTCTGGGAAAGAAGACATTCTCATAAGAACATTTTTATTCCTGATTATTACTGCAAGGCATTTTTATGTGCATGTAAAGTCTTATACAAGCAATCCAGGACCCAAGGTCTATGAAAGATAGTGATTATAGTTAATAAATCTCTGGAGTTTTCTTTCAGGTCTTATAAAAATTGTTTTCCAGTCCAAATGAAGCACTAAAAGACTAATGAAGAATGTTTTATCCATTTCAAAATGCAGCTATGTGGGGAGAACAAAAATTGCCTGGTGATGATAGTGCAACTCTCTATATACCAATTTGTAGCTAAGCGTTATTTTGAGTTGGGAGGAATAGTTTGGAACTACAGGAGTTTATTCTCTGAGGCTGTCCTACTTAGTCATCTTCTGCTTGATTCACTAAAAAATGCCAGTCATAGTACCATAAAACCAAACCAAAATTAAGACCCCTTTCTGTGAAGAAATAGGTAAAAATATTTATTAATTTCACAGAAGCCTTCATTTAGCCACCAGAGTGAGGCATTTCAGATTCAGCTCAGGTTGATAGTGGCTTGAATTGGCAGCTTAACATAAAGGTCATAGCTAATTCCTAAGCCAGCTGAGAATTTCTGTCTTTCATTTAAATATCATTTAATCATTTACCTTTTAAATATCAGAACAATTAAACAGTTCAAGATCGCTATCATAGGTTATCGTTATCTTTAGGTAAAAATGTTTGTCCTCTAAAACATTTGTTGCACATTAAGTAGATGCTGCTGAGTTCAATTTAGAAATCAAGAAGTTTTGTTTGTTTGTGCAACACTGAAAAACACACTAGATGACCATACTGACCTTTCCCATTTTTTTAATATATTTATCTGCTTCCAATTAATAGAATAATATATTAATAGTATGACAAAATAAGTCTGCATGCAACATCATTGATCATGTGTTAAAAAAAAAAAAGAGGAAGAAATTATTTAAGGCAATAAAGACCGTGAATAATCAAAAAAGATCTTCACCTTTTGTCTTGTCCTGTATCTGGTTAAAGAAGAAGATGTTCCCATCCACCATAACCCAATTTTCATAAGAAGAAGATCATGAAAGTTTAAGTTTACTATAATTTTATTTATCAAAGCAAAGGAAGGAAATTAGTATTGAAAGTGTTTTTTAAATTATTTTTTTTTAAAAATTCTTCTAAGGTACTCATGTTACTTTATGTAGAAGTTATTGTTAGGAGTTGCTAACAGAAAAATTTAGTACTAAGAAGGAACTGGCTGATGGTAAGATTTTAAATCTGAAAAATATGAAATTTGAAATGTCTCTTTGCATGATCCCTAATGCAGTTCTATTAGCTCCTTCTTCCCAACTTTATCAAGCTTTATAAAACAGACCTTTTATTTACATACCTTGTAGGAAGAAGTCAGGAAGATCTGACTGTCATACACTTCAGAAAAATCTGCTAGGAACCACAGATTATCAAATCATCTATGCTGAAAACCCATCTTAAAACTTCTGCCTTCAATGAACTGTACGGAAAACTGCCATCTTTTAGTTGTTAAGCTTCTGACATCCAATCGGCTTTACAGATAATCCTGCCCAAATCATAGATAAACTTAATGTTTGCTCCTCTTTCCTTCAGCCTTCCAGAAGTATTACAGTTAATATCCTCAGAGTAGAGGCTATCATTTTACTATGTTTGAGACAGGCACAATATAATGGGAACCTAGTTTAAGGGTCAGACTTGCAAAGTTAGAGACATAAAAATCATAGAATCATAGAATGGTTACAGTTGGAAGGAAACATAAAGGTAATCTAGTTCCAAGCCCAATGCCATGGGCAGGGATATCTTCCACTAGATTAGGTTGCTCAAAGCCCCATCCAACCTGGCCTTGAACACCTCCAGGGATGGGGCATCCACATCTTCCCTGGGCAACCTGTTCCAGTGTCTCACCACCCTCACAGTAAATAATTTCTTCCTAATATCTAATTTAAAACCACCATCTTTCAGTTAAACCGTTACACCTCATCCTATCACTGCACTCCCTGATAATGAGTCCCTCCCCATCTCTCCTGTAGCCCCTTTAGGCACTGGAAGGGGTTGTAAGGTTTCCCCGGGGCCTTCTCTTCTCCAGGCTGAACAACCCCAACTCTCTCAGCCTGTCCTCATAGGAGAGGTGCTCCAGCCCTCTGAGCATCTTCATGGCCCTCCTCTGGACTCAATCCAAAAAATGCTGACAGGTGCCTTCTGTAAGTGAGAATTCAGATTTGGGGTCTATTGTAGTTACACACTTCTGGAAATCCCCTCTGTCATTAAAATGTCTTTGGGCCATTAATGTTCTTAGAATAAAAATATTAAAGAAAACAGTAAAAGAACACCTAGCATTTCCTTCTACTTATAAAGTTATATATTTTTTCTTTTAAACTGCTTTTTATGGATAACAATAAAAGAACACCTAGCATTTC
This sequence comes from Larus michahellis, assembly GCF_964199755.1. NCBI lineage: Eukaryota > Metazoa > Chordata > Aves > Charadriiformes > Laridae > Larus > Larus michahellis. The sequence continues at coordinate 10,691,926 of NC_133896.1, forward strand.
CTTCTACTTATAAACTTATATATTTTTTCCTTTTAAACTGCTTTTTATGAATTTAGGTGTTGATGGGATTAATACTTAAACCGTGGGTGCCTCAAACTTATTTGTAAGCACGTTTCAAATTTAACAGGCTGAATTTTTTTATTTATAAGGCTGAACATTTATTCAATGCAAATGTTTGACAAACATTTGAGCAAAATTGGGACATATGTAATTTGCAGTGGAATATACAGGATAGCCTGGGCCCGTGTACAATGCTGTATCTCTTAGATTTACCTGTTTGTTTTGAGGTAAACCTAGGCTTTCTCACACAGTGCTTCTGTGAACTATGTGGCTTCACTCTCAAAGGAGAAGAAAGTAAAGCCTGAAATTCTACCGGAGCCAGAGCTACAGAAACTGTGGTGCTGGTGTAGGAAAATAATAAGAAACGGATTTCTCTGGCTACAGGCAAAGGTAGTAATGACACTAAGTTTGGTATTAGACTTAGCACTCTGTTGTATTTTTCTAGAAATAGATAAGACATTGTGGGGAAAAGGATATACTGAATAAAAACTGTGTGTTGTTTTGATTCTAACACAGACATGGTGGTTTGGTTTTGTCGTTAGTGGGAATTATAGTGTTTTCCTGTTTAGGGGCCTGTTTTCCACAGTACTATAACAAACATAGGCATTTGGGCTCTGCGTTATTGTTTGTTGCAAACCTCCAGTGTTATGAGAGATCTGGCAGCAAACGAGAGCAGCGTAAATTAATATGAGGTGTATTCTCTACTTCTTTTCAGCCAGCATTCTGAACCTTAGGCAGACAGATGGCTGAGGATTTCTCTGAAAGATTAAGTGCTTCAATATGAACATTTCTCAGGCTGTAATTTAACATGCTACTTAAAGCTTAATTTTTTTCTTTTTCTTTTTTTTTTGTGTAAGTATTAAAGCATAAAGGAACAAAAGCGAATATGTACTGTTTTATTAAGATATAACATTAATATTTATATCACATACTATAACTGTGACATTAAGTTTACTTAGTTATTATACAAGCCATTCTTTATACTTCCTCTTAGTATACTTATTTTTTTTCATCCATAAAAAGGAATAACTGAATATTCTGATTCCTTAATTTTTAATGCAACTAAATGTGTTTATATGGGCTATAAAAACCTCAGGGTTAGCAGTAGGCTTTTCATAGATTATGTTCTCTGTGGCTACTTGCCAGTTGATCAAAGTTGCCAATTCCAGCAATAATGAAAGCTCTTAAGAACAATGATCCTGTATTTTTCTCAGTATGACTATAGATACAGCAGTTGCCAGAACTTGCATATTCTCTCCTGCAGCATTAACATAGCGCAGTATTTCCTCCTAAAACACGAAGGGAAGAGGGAGAGACTGGAGGCTATTTTTTTTTTCTGTGCAAAAGGAACACACAGAGTTGCATATTCCCATTCCTTTTGTAGAGGGTAGATTTGATGAATGACGTGCTATTTTTCATTGATACTGTAAAAGCGTCTCCTAAAATCAACTTGCTCATCCTTCTTTAATTACTTGAGTCTGCTTAATCTAAAAAGTAATTGGCTTGCTATGTTGATTTTTTTAGCATAATTCAGTATTTAAGTGACTAAAATATGTATGATTCAACACCTTTGAAGTTGTTCCTGAGGTGGGATGTCCCGTAAGAACTCGGAGTCACAGAACTGGCCTGTAGCTCACTCAGTAATGCTAGTGCCAAGTTTACCTGGCATATTGTGTCATCTTTTGTTTTTCTTTCATTAAAATACTTATCCTTTTCTGAGGAATTTACTGGTAACCACAACCATTTACTTAGGATTTTCCTGAGAGACTGGACTTAGCACACAAATACTCATGAGCTAACGTTTCCCACCTAGTGCTTTCAATTCCAACATTAAAATTCCAGTGACATTAATTTTTCTTTCATTTTTAAGCAGAGCATGTTTCTTCCACATTGGTATATAAAAGCAGCATACAAAATACTTTTGTATTTCTACAGTAAAAGATTTGATATATGACTTTTTTTGTTCAACAGATTCACATTCTGAGCAGTGCTCATTCCCTTGGAGCAAGAGACAAAAATACTCTGTAGAAAAGAGAGGAGAAGTCACTGCCACCTCACTGCTTTTTCTCTTCTAGAGATGTGCTCTGGTGACAAAAGGAGAGAAATAAATATATGAAAGTGTAGCCTTTTAAATTTTAGAATCTGTATTCGATTTGGTGAAACCTTGTTTCAGTAATACCTTCATTTAACAGAATAACGCACGTGCCTAGTAATGGGCAGTTTTCTTGTTGGGTCAGTTTGGCTCCTGGTCTATTGACTGTTTCTTTCAACCATTTCAAAACCTCATACCTGAGAAAGTTTTTTTCAATGTTAATATTTTAACATTCCTTTGAATATTTTTGTATTTCTTTATACAGCATGTATAAAGAGATAGTTTTAATGAAATGTATGAAGTTTGACAATTAAGACCTACCCACAACAGATGGAAAGGACATTATTCCTTTATTCTTTACAACCCTTCTATATAAGTGAAATTTATTCTGTTCCTCTTCAGTCTCTCTCTTTTTCCAAGATTTACTCCCATTGTCTAACACATCATTTTTTGATTTCTGATTGTTTGTTGCTCTTCTCTGAACTCTACTGAGCAGAAGGTACAATAGCCACTTGGAAAATGTCCTGTTCAAGGAGGAGCGGGTAAGTTACAAAGTGGAAGGAATACTCTAAAGGTTGATTCTCCTGATTTATGTGGTAGTATAATGTTTGACTTAAAAAGACTGAGTTGTTGACATGTGCAACCTGTGATCCATTATAACCTCAAATCTTAGTCTGCTGCCTACCTGGTCATTCTTCACTCTGTGTTTAATTAACTGAATGTGCCTGTTAAAATAAATTAAACTGCATTTTTTTTTACATACAGATTTCCAGACTTCCATAGATATCAAGCCATTTCTCCAACTTTTCAATGTAATAAAGTTAGTCTTCAATATTGTCCTCTGGTATATTCATAGTCTCCTCCAGATTAACGTTGTTGAAACTATAATAACAAAATAATAAAAGCCAACAAGATTTTTCCGTTATCCCAAGATGGGTCCCTATGTAGTATAACTTGATATGTTTTTCATTATTTGCCTATGAATTACAGATAACTCTTCTGCAGGCATGGCTATCTATCTAGTTTTGCATCCAACCTGTAGCATTTTTATTCCTGTTATTTGCCTTCCTAGTTTACGAGCTTTAATGAACTCAAGATAGACCACCTACTGCTTCTCCCCATCTGCAAGCCCTGCTACTGTTCTAGAAGACAATTACATTGGTCTGATACATGACAGGTTCTACATGTTATTCCTATTTAATTATTTCCAAGCTAATTCAAATACTTTGATTATCACTCCAGTGTTTTTCCGATTGTCAGAAAAGATTCAACACCTACAATCATCAGAAAGTAGGTAATAACTGGTGTGAATATTTATGGGTGGTCTCCTGGTTTTACTTTTTTATGATTTTTTTCTTCTTTCTACCTAATTTTCACTTTTAATAAGTACATACTCTCCTTCATATGTACAGATAATAGTAGTTTGCTTGTTTTGGAGGAGGGGTGAGTGATCTTGTGAGAGTGGGGGGAATTGTAGGCAAAATGTTGCTTTGTCAGTAATTCTTATGATCGTGTCTTCCTGAATACTCATGTTACTTGTAGCTTGTGAAAATTCAACTGAAAACTTAGCTTCCTTCTTAAATTAGGGTAGCTTTTTGTAATGATGAGATTGGTCTCCTTGTGCTTTAGATATGCTAAGCATGAACAACGCCTTCAACTTTGCCTCTAAGCCATTATTGTAAAAACAGTGCAGTTTGGAAACTAACAATTTGGTGAGAATGTCTTACTATAGTAATTCCTTCAGGCATCTGTTGTCTGCCTCAACTTCATCCTTTTTGAAAAATGATGTATCATCACCTTGGCAAAGATATCAGATGCTGTGTTCCCAAAAATGAATGTGGCATTTGCATTCATTTTGCCTGTTGCTCATAGGTTGCTTTTTTTAATTTTTTTTTTTTATTTACTTCTGATAGCTCCTTTCCCCCTTCCTCATCATAGGCAGTAATGAATGTATTCCTATCCTCTTTTCCACAACGAAAGAAGTGTGTGTCAACATTATCAGTGCATAAATGGTTCAAAGGTGCTTAAATTCATGCCAGATGCTTCAGTGACTCATTACCAAATGGTGAAACGTCTGAGAGCTTAACAAGATATTCATTTTTCCTGCTGGAAATGTCTTTTCACAAAGGCCTTTTTCTGTTAAGAACCATCATTGATCACAGTTCCTCAGTATGCAGAATCAACAATAGCTGAGCAGGCAGCTTACAAATCAAAGCAATTTGCTTCTACTATCTGCATCAAAACAGTGATTTTATAACAGTTGATTACTTAGGGAAATTTAAATAAGATGCCTTTAAGAAAAACTTTCATAAGAAAATAGTATTAATATGTTGTTTGTTGGGGATTTTTTCAGCTGTAAAGACGAGTGTTGGTTGGGACTATGAAAAATCTGTGGCATTTTTGTTTCCTATAGCTTGATCAAAACCAAAATTTGTTGTCATTTGTCAAGAGTAATGGGTGTGAAAGTTGTAAAATAACAAATAGGCCAAAAGACATTTAGGCATCATTTAGTCTGATCTGTTTTGGTTTTGATGTTTAGTCAAGGCCCCAGCCTGATACCTGCTGCCTCTTTGGACTCCTTTTTAACCTCCTTCCCACAAGACTGTGACTTATTTCAATAACATTAATTCAGCAAATATAGAAGAAATATGTAATTGAAAATTAATGACCATTCATTTCCCAGCCTCACTTGCTCTACCCTCTGATATATGAAACATAGTCATATTCTAAATGGAGTCATTTCCTGAGGTGTAACACTGAATATCACATTGAAAATTATTTCCATTATCCAATATACTGATTGTTTAAACTTTCTTAATGTCCCTTAGGATACTTGGGTAGTTGAGGCTGAACGCTGACTTCTTGAACACTGGTGTTGATCTGTACTCTGTTTTTATTTTGATGCATTTTCATTTTTTGTTTAAATGTGCAACTGACCAGTGAAGCAAAAACTGTAACTAGTTGAGAACTTAGAGATTTTCTTTTTAATAGTTGTTGAAATCAAAAGCCAGAATGACACTGACATTTTCTCTTTAGCGTGTAGATATCTACCAAAGTTACTATGCATCTTACATTAAACAAGAGCACCCAGCTTTTATAATTATTTTAAATTATAAAAAATAATTATTTCATAATTATTTGAAATATTTTCATCTCCCAAGCTAAAAGAAGAAAGTGAAGCGGGTGGACTACTGTTTCTAAGCAGTATCACCTAGCTGTCAGTCATTATCATAATGCTGCATTGTTTAGAATACAAATGCTATGAGGAACTGCATAAAAAAAAAATCCATTTATTGATTTTTTTTCTTTTTAAATTTAATGAAAATGTAATCCTCTGAATTAACAGCTTAATCTAAAAGTCATTAAAATAGATAAAAACATATCCATTCATTTAACAAGTCTTTAAAGCAGGCACTAAAGTAGCTTTTAATGCTTCTCTCTCTAGCTTGATGAATATTATCTTTGTTATACAGGTGATGCTGTGATGTCATGGAAAGCTTAGGTGTTGATTCCAAGGCCACAAAATGAGGCAGTTGCAAAACCAAAACTGGAAAAATATAGGTTGTCTGTCTGTACTTTGGATTCAAGAAATACTGTTTTTTGTCTAAATAAATGAATTGTTAGGACTAATTTTAAAAAAAAAGGTAATATATTTTAAAATAACTCTTGATCTTGGTATCATCAAAAAAACTCCATTTAAACACAATTTTTATGTAGAAATAAGAACCTACATGGTTCAAGAAAGACTTTAGTCAAAGATTGTTACATCATGTTACAAAACACAGTGAACAAGAAGTCTGTGTAGGAAACATTAGTATATCAATAAAAAATAATATGGTACGTGGTCACCCTAAAAAAAAAATCAGTTTTTCTCAGTTTTCCTACTGAGTTCTCCCTGAAGTGTCAATGGAATAAATAGGAACATTTTCAATGGTATTTTGACTGGATTGCTTAGGCTGATCTTTAGATCAGGGAGGCATGCAAATTAAACAGTACCTACAGAAAAATAAGAATCTAAAGTTAACCATATAAAGTGTTTTGAGAACATAGAACAAAGGCAATATGCAAATTAAGCACCAAAATGGAGTTACAAAAAAGAATTGTGCAAAACTGAGGAAACACGACACAGGAAAGAAGATGAGAAATCCTGTACCAGTGATTTTATTTACCGAGGGATCTTGTTTTAGTGACCAGTTACAATGGGCCTAGGTGGAATTTACATATAGACTTACACAGGAATGAAATTGCCAAATTCTTTTTATGCTTCTAAAAATGTTCCATATATGCCCAGGTAAGTTAACAGATTGCTGATGGGCAATAGAATTTCAATCTTCCATCACGCTCATAACCCAAAAACATTACAGTATTACTATTATTACAATGCTATTGAATCTTAGACAAGATGATACTGGAATTTTGGAAGAAAAAAAAATCTTCTCCATATGCTGAAGAACAGCTACCAATATGGGGCCTTCATTGATTTTAATGTGGATATGAACACTTCTGAGGCACTACCATAAAGAGAGGGAGGATGACCCCTTGCTCAGGAGGTTGGAGGAGGATGAGATTGAGAACAGCCCTGAAGAGAAGGACTTGGGGGTACTGGTGGATGAAAAGCTGAACAAGAGCTGGCGATGTGTGCTCGCAGTCCAGAAAGCCAACCATATCCTGGGCTGCATCAAAAGAAGCGTGGCCAGCAGACGGAGGGAGGTGATTCTGCCCCTCTACTCCGCTCTGGTGAGACCCCACCTGGAGTACTGCGTCCAGCTCTGGAGCCCTCAGCACAAGAAAGACATGGACCTGTTGGAGTGAGTCGAGAGGAGGCCCACAAAAATTATCAGAGATCTGGAACACCTCTCTTATGAGTACAGGCTGAGAGAGTTGGGATTATTCAGCCTGTAGAAGAGAAAGCTCTGGGAAGAACTTACTGCAGCCTTTCAGTACTTAAAGTGGGCCTACACAAAAGATGGGGACAAACTTTTAGCAGAGCTTGTTGTGATAGGACAAGGGGTAATAGTTTTAAACTAAAAGCAGGTAGATTTAGGCTAGATAATGGAAGAAATTTTTTTTCTGATGAAGGGTGGTGAATCACTGGAACATGTTGCCCAGAGATGTGGTAGATGCCCCATCCCTGGAAACATTCAAGGTCAGGTTGGATGGGGTTCTGAGCAATCTCATCTAGTTGAAGATGTCCCTGCTCACATCAGGGGAGGTTGGACTAGATGGCCTTTAAAGGTCCCTTCCAACCCAAACCATTCTATTATTCTATTCTATGATTCTAAGGCTACTCCTGGCAATGATATTGTATGTCTGTAAATATATTGGTTTTAAAAGACCAAAATACCACCTTTTTAATTTTGTACTCCACCTAAGTTCCCAAGGAAGTACATTTGACTTTTCTTTGGCAACAAATGCACTCTGTACAGCTGAGCTTTCAAAAGCAGGTTCAGAAGGTTCCAAGGATTTCAGACAGAAGCATAAATCAATATGTTTAGTATAATTTAACTAAACTACTGCCACCAATTTATGTTCAAAGTCCCTTTGTCAGTGCCTTGACAAGAAACAGGGAAGCAAGCTCATTGCCAAAGAATTGTCTGAACTAGAATGAGATGGCAAAAAATTCTCCATTCAGTTTCTTCATGTCCTTCACCATCTCCATATAGTACAATGTATTCAAATTAGAACAATATAAAAAAGTTATTATTGGTTTAAATGGTACAGAAACTAATACTTTCACAATTGCTTTATATTATACTTCAAGTCTAAATATTAGGTTAGATTTTGAAGGCTTTCTGTCCTAAGGCAAAACTCCTTCAAAGTTCAGAGGACTTTGCAGAGCAGCAAACCAGTGATTAAAATCTTAAGTCTGGTCCCAAAGTTGAAAAGGAGTTCTAAAATGTACCTAAGATTAAATACTGTTTTATTTTTTCTGCTACTAAGTGTTTACCTTTTCAGTTTGAGTCACAGAAAGAACGGATCCCAGGTCCAATGAGAACAAAAAGACTTGTTTTTTTAAATAGTATTGTTTGGAACAGAGGCAAAGGAATTGGTGTTGTTGTGATTTTATTTCTTTAACACTTGCCCTAGGTCAGCATTTGCAAGTAAACTGAATGTGTCTGTATTATCACATTATCATGTATTTGTGTTGTGATCACTCCAAAAGCCTGAAACCTTACTTTGTGCTCTCTGACAGACCAACAGTACCAAACTCAGTTTCTAATGGATTCATGGGCCAAAGTACATGTTTTAGCAGTCTATATTTAGCTCAGTGCAGAACAGGTGTCCTTGTTATAGAAGGGAGAAAGACCTTTTTTTTTTTTTTAAATCGCTCAATAAAAAATTATAATTATCACATTGATAATATCCTGATAAGTTCCTTATTATCATAGAGCACCCGTTTGGGAAATCAGGGGGGGCTGGGTTTTTTTGGTTGGTTGGTTGGTTGGTTGGGTTTTTTTATGTGTGGGAACATTTCTGTGGTTTTGTTTTAAATTTTATTATTATTTTTATTATTTTGGACTTTTTTTTTTTTCCTCAGGATCTCTTCTATTTCTACCCTTTCTACTTATCCTTCTCTGTATTTTTTTAAACTTTATTTCCATTCTCCATCATCACTTATTTTTATTGCCACAGTCAGCCCCAAGGTAGCTTACACTTTTGCACTAGAATTACTAACAGCTAATGCTGCTTGAAAATCGATGGAATACACCTGTGCAGGCTAAGACAGCTTTTAATTTGTTCTCCTGTATCTTAAATCTGGAAGTAGGTGTTTTGTTTAACATTGCTCAATAAAGTACTGTACAAATGCATAGGCACAATGAACAGACGTTCTCAAAGCTTAGACTGTGGTACTGGAGCTTACCTTGTTAGAGTCACTTATTGCAGCAGTTTGCAAGGCCTGCTTTGTAGGGCTAAGAAATAGGTTGCAGGATGACTCGGGAAAAGACTGGCCCACAGCATTGTTTCTTCAGCTTCATTGCTACATAAATGGCAAAATAAGGAAAGAGTTGTTACAACGATTGGCTACTTTTTCCTCTTATTTTCTATTTAAGCAGCTAGCCCAGAACACTGTCTGACATTGAAAACTGACATTTGATCTTCTGCTGAAGTGAATGCAAGTCACTCACTCTTTGATAAATCCTCAGATAATGAATATAATACAAAGTTTTCATATCGGCTTTGCAGGGATGTTCCTGGGCAACTAAAGGTCCTGATCATTTTTGGCATGCTGCATATTTCTCTTAGCTCTGTTCTTCTTTCTCTCACCTTGCATACAGTTCTTCACTATATATAGTAATTCAGCCATTATGTTTGTTAGAGATACAGGAATTCAGCTTCTATGAATGTCATATTAATCTTGAAGCTGTATTGAAAATGTTCTCAATCACCATCGTTATAATCCTTGCGCACAGTAATCTACTGTGGTGTCTATAGTCAGCAAATCATTTGTAGTGTTTACATGGAAGAAAGCAATCTTACTTGCCTTGCTAGTGCATATGTTGCCCTCTTCAGCAACTTAATTCTGCATGTCATGAGTGAGAGTCCTGTTGTGCAGTGACAACATTACGCTCTGTTAGCTGGGGTATCTGTGAATTAAAATTGTGCTTCAGGTAATATTTTTCCAAGCACCAAGAGAAGTAAAGCACTATGGTTTGACTTAATCAGAGCAATACAAAAGAAAGCAACATAAATCATTTAACACAACAAGTCAGACAGTGCTAGCAAACCAGTATGGTTGTGAAGAGGAGAAGAATTTGCCCCCTTTCTTTTTTCAAAAAAAAACCCAAACAACCCAAAACAACAAACAAACCCACAAAAAACCCTACCTGGTAGTCCGTACACTGTATATACATAGATATTATTTGATTATAATACATTGGCCAGAATGGATAAGGATACGGTAGTTTTCCTAGCTGAAACCTGACATTCCAGACACGTCAAAAACAGTGAACTTCTATGAACTTCAAAGACAGTAAGGCTTGGGCTATATTTTTTCTCATTTTATGTAAGCAAACTCACAGAAGTTGCACTGCTTCATATCTGACTGATGATTTTGATTTACTCTACTGTTAGAGTTGATCATTCAATCTCTGACTGTAACAATCCCTTCAAAACCATGACTGATACCTTTCAAAAGTCTAAGAAACAATTTCATGTTGTTGCCTTTGCACTAAGATATATACGAGATGCACCTTGCTTAGAAATCCCAAAGAAATAACTAAACTGACACTTTTTTGTTGTTGTTGCTTTACATATATAGTCTTCTTCATTTCAGTGTATTAGCAACTGCACAGTGCTAAAACTTCACAAAAAAGTAAACATTTGGTGTTCCAATTGGCATCTATATTATATGATTTTGTGCTTTACAAACCTTGATCACTTGAGATGTGCAATACCTTTAGGTTCCTGTACTAATGTGTTTTGATCATCTTGGAATACCATTCTGCAAATTGTCTGTTGTCTATTGAGAGTCCATAATGGCAGCTATGAGACTTCAGTTTTGCCCCTGTTTCTGCTGGTAAGTTCCTATCAGACTGTGGTCCACAATGGAAATGAGATTTCCAGATAAAGTTACAATGCTATACTGATAGTGTATTTCCAGATATCAGGAATGCCCTGGTTACCCTCTTACAAATTCCTCATCATCTGTTTTTAACACTAAGTTGGACCATGGACTGCGAATTTCCCTCCTCCTACCCCCTTTCTCTTAGCAGCAATTATTACTATATTTCAAAGGATAGTAGTAGTTACAAAAAAAAAAAAAATTCAATAATGATCTGATTTTCAAAGATACTGATTTCATTTAAGTTACCTGTAGCCTATGTAATGTGGCATTTAATGACCACATTTAAAAACAATAATCCTGCTGTAATATTTGACTTTCCAGTATCAGGCAACTGCTCTAGATAATTCTGAGTTATATGATACTGGTTTTATTTTGTAGTGCTTTCATTAAGGCTCACAAGAAACATGCCTGCTCAATACTTTGACAATGGTATTTCGTAATCATGCTTACAAAAGATAAAGCAAGATAGTGCCATTTTAGCCACAAATTTCATTAAGAGTTTTACAGTAGTTCCCATTCTTGTTTATGAACAAACCTGCAGCCCATTAATTTTTTTTAATACTGTTAGAAAGTCTTGGCACACTGTCCTTTAAAAGTAATTCATAGTACCTTGGCATCGGTTTCTTTGTAGTTTACAGAAACTAGAATCCCTTCCAATATGGAAACTGTAATAATTTAGAGACTGTTTCCCCATTTATTTTTCCCAAAAATTTTACAAGAAGATTACAGATGGAAATTATTCCACTATCCATCAGCCTTGAGTTCTGGTAGATGAGCATTTTCATTGACCTCTTTCATAAGATTTTGAAACCTTGGTGTACAGATAAATTGTTCTGTGGCATTACATTAGGCAGCTATGTATGTAACTCTATAAGTAAGTCACAGAATCCCAGAATGGTTGAGGACCTCTGGAGGTCATCAAGTCCAACCCTCCTGCTCAAGCAGGACCACTTGAGAGCCAGTTGCCCCGAACCATATCCAGGTGGCTTTTGAATATCTTCAAGGTGTGAGAATCTAAAACCTCTTTGGGCAACCTGTGCTAGTTCTCAGTCACCCTCACAATAGAAAAGTGTTTCCTGATGTTCAGATGGAAACTCCTGTGTTTCAGTTTGTGCCCATTGTCACATACAGTGTTTGTTCGATATGTTGGTTTTAAAACCCCACAGAATAAGCTTAACTAATAAAAACATTAAAAACATTTGTTGTTGCATACTTTTAACTGAAAGGTGCCAAATAGGATCAAAATACTTGAAGTGAGATTTGTGTAATTTAGGTGTCAAAGCCCAACGCGAAGGTCTCCAAGCTCCTTCCTCAATTGTGACCTTGTCCCAGAGTAGCCCTAGTTCTTACAGAGACCTAACATTTTAATGTTCCCTGGTGCATACTTTTTTTTCTGTAAATATAAAAGGTCCCTCAGTCTTGATAGTGTTGACCAGCTCTATGCATAGCTCATGTCTCAGTCTGATCAGGATCCAGAGCTAGACAAGCAAGCACCTTGATCTGAAATGGCTTGTCAGGGTGCATCTGAATCAGTTTTTGAGAAATTAGGCTCCCTTGGAATTGGAAGATTTGAAAATCTTCTCTGAGGAAAAGAGGATGATGCAAAATATTTTGGTGGCTAGAGAACTTGGTCAGGCAGTAGATGATAGGATTTTGTTCTTAATTATGTTCAGAGTAATACAAATTCACATTTTTTTCAAAGACTCCCTTAACCACAGATGATAATCAACACTGAGGTATGTTCAGTCTACTCCCCTTTTGAAACCAAATCAGTGTTTTGGTGACACTTCAGTATTCATAGAGTTAGAAAATATTATTAAGAAAGAGAACAAATGTATTACTTAGTATTAGCTGGCAGGGAGGACAGCTTGTTCCAGTTTCTGACATAGAAATCACCAAAACAGTGTCAGATGCAGAAATAAGATTCCAAGCACTCTTTCCAATGGAGAGAAAGGAGGAGAAGATTAGCAACAATATTTCTTGGACTTCATGGTGTGTATTCATACACCGTGGTTTCTCTCTTCTCTTTCACGTGGATGCTAACGCTTGCTTGTCATCTCTGGGCTTCAATTTGTGCAAAAGGTGTTACAAAGATTGTAAAGAATGGAGACCAAAGGATATGCTCTTGTTATTTTCAGTGTGGCCAGAATTCCTTTCTGAGTTTGTGAATAAAATTGTAAGTTAAAGTGCTTTTAAATTTGTTTTCCTACTTGTTTTTCTGATGCCCTATGGTAAAAATTGCCAACAGATGTAGTGCAATGGCCAGTGCATTCTGCCCTGCAACCAGTCTAAATAGCCTGGCAAGAGTGAGGGACCCCGGGGAGTAGAATATCATGCATGACAGGTCCAGCAGCTGGTCATAGCTGTATTGGACAGAGTCAGGACTGCTCAGGGATATCTGTCACATGCCATCAGCTTTAACACAGAAAATTATGTGCCTCGGGTATCAAAAGTTTGGGAAACATTGCCTATAGTATCTGGATTAATTTATTAGTTCTACTAACACGGATTAAAAGATATAGCCATGATCCTTTTCTTTGTGCAGTCTCCTTTGTTCTCCTTTAAAAGAAAGTTCAAAGTATTATTTCTGTGTTAAAATCTTGTTTGTATGTCTGGGCATGTAAATCTCTCAGTTCCCATGTAGAAAACCTGGCCTGTTTTTAGAAAGCCTTCCTGACCTCTTCTTGTCCAGAATGGGGAGATTTGGGTCAAAAAATCTTGACATCTGCATTCAGGTTCTAGGCCTTAGGGATCTGAAGACCTTTGAATAATTGACTTCCCACTGTTCATTTCCTCCAGTGGAAAGCTATCAGCAAGAAAGCTTTTCTGATTAAACATGATTTAGGAAAAAAAAAAAATAAAATTGGACTGTACACATGCTGCTGTCAGTAAAAAGTTACCCAGTCAGGCATTTGCCACCCCACAACAAGTTGAATATTCTGTAGTTCCAATATTATCTTGGCTTATTTACAAAATCTAGTTCATTAAGCATTTACCGATATGAAGAGACACATCTTCCTGTGAACATTTACATAATTGCAATGATGCCAAGTTAGCATGGGTTTATGAAGGGCAGGTCCTCCTTGACTAACCTGATCTCCTTCTATGACAAGGTGACCCACTTAGTGGTGACAGAAAGGCTGTGCATGTTGTCTACATAGACTTTAGTAAAGCCTTTGACACCATTTCCCACAGCATCCTCTTGGAGAAACTGGCTGCTCATAGCTTGGACATGCATACACTTCTCTGGGTTAAAAACTGATGGATGTCCAGGCCCAGAGAGTTGTGGTGAATGGAGTTATATCCAGTTGGCAGCCGGTCACAAGTGGTGTTCCCCAGGGCCCAGTACGGGGGCTGGTTCTCTGCAATATCTTGATCAATGATCTGCATGAGGGGACTGAGTGCACCCTCAGTAAGTTTGCAGACAGGACCAAGTTGCGCAGTAGTGTTGATCTGCTTGAGGGTAGGAAGGCTCTACAGAGCAGTCTGGACAAGCTGTATCAATGGGCTGAGGCCAATGGTATGAAGTTCAACAAAGCCAAGTGCCGGGTCCTGCACTTGGGTCATGACAACACTGTGCAGCGCTACAGGCTTGGGGAAGAGTGGCTGGAGAGCTGCCCAGAGGAATAGGACCTGGGGGTGTTGGTCAACAGCTGTCTGAATATGAGCCAGCAGTGTGCCCAGGTGGCCAAGAAGGCCAACAGCATCCTGGCCTGTATCAGAATTAGGATCGTCCCCCTGTACTCAGCACTGGTGAGGCCGCACCTCGAATACTGTGTTCAGCTTTGGGTCCCTCACCCCAAAAGACACTGAGGTGCTGGAGTGTGTCCAGAGAAGGGCAACAAAGCTGGCGAAGGGTTTAGAGCACAAGTCTTCTGGGGAGCCACTGAGGGAACTGGGGTTGTCAGTCTGGAGAAAAAGAGATTGAGGGGAGACCTCATTGCTCTCTACAACTACCTGAAAGGAGGGTGTAGTGATGTGGGGATCAGTCTCTTCTCCCAGGCAACAGGTAATAGAACAAGAGGAAACGGCCTCAAGTTGTTCCAGGGAAGGTTTAGATTGGATATTGGGAAAAATGTCTTCACCAAAAGGGTTGTCAAGCGATAGAACAGGCTGCCTAGGGAAGTGGTTGAGTCACGATCCCTGGAGGTATTTAAAACATGTGTAGACGTGGTGCTTAGGGACACAGTTTAGTGGTGGTTTTGGCAATGTTAGGTTAATGGTTGGACTCGACGGTCTTAAAGGTCTTTTCCAACCTAAAATATTCTATGATTCTACTCTATGATTCTGTAATTGCAGAAAAGCAGGAGTATCTGGTGCAAGTACAAGGCTATTTATTCAATATAAAATTGTTTAAAGCATTTTAAACAAAATATCAAATCGTATCATTCTCAAGAAGTACTAAGTGCGTGAAGGCTGATTAAGTTACAAAGTATGAATGCAAAAACTGCCACTAAAGTACATCAGCATTCTCGAAAGCTGTGATACCTAAATCTAAAACACAGTGAGTTTGCAAAAGAGATCTTAATCTTAATTAGAACTGGTGATAACTTATATAAAATAATATTTGTTTTGCATCTAGTATTTTTTTTTAATTTATTATTTTTCCTAATTCCTGAATCACTTGCCAACTTGCCCATGCAACTAGACTGTTTCCAATAGTTCCAAAGTTGAGTAAACTTTTAAGAACATAGTTTTGCACATTAAGCCATTTAGCTAATATATTAAATATACCATAGCAGACATAATCATTCACCATCATTAAAGCTATTTTTAATGGGAACAGCTATGGCAATTGTCCATAGTTGTGAGGGACAGTGAGATTAAGATTAGCAGCAATACCAGCATTTTTCCTTTGTGATACTACGCTCCTAATGTCTGCTTTGTCACACAGATGGAAATTACTGAAAATAAAATAAAATCTGAAATCAAGACACAACTACTTATGAGCATAGTTGGAAAAAGAGCTGAAGACGGTGTAGCTCATTTGGCTTTTAAGTTATGCAAGTCTCATTTTCTGGGAAGCTCTTATATTCTACTGATGGGCAATTTAGAAAATTCTTAGATCTTTTTTTGTCACTAATTGGGAGTCATTTAATTTATTCAGGCAGATATGAGATGTGAGTGTGGGAATTGCATCCTCTTAAAACAGTCAAGAATGAAGGCAAAAGAGTTGGAGAAAAAAAGACCTAGGTTTCCCCATGCCAGCCTGTGACTTCTTCAGGACTTTGGTGTGTCAATTAATGTCTTTGTTTTAATTTGTTTTAAAACCAGGAATAATTATATTTCTGTAGTCTGGAAGGCTTTAGAGATTCTAAATTTAGAATCTCTTGTAAAGCCTTTGAGAGACTTCATTGGTAGATGTTTTAAATTATCACTACATAGTCACAAATTTGCTCTCATTTTCTTAAAGGTTGATACTTCTTGACAGCATTAACTCAATATTTTCAAGGGACAGATTGCTAATTAATTTTCTAATAATGTGGAAGAACATTAAAATTAATAAGTCCACAGTCCTACTTAGCACAAATTACTTATCTTTGAAGTTTTGCAATACTGTGTATTGATACACTTGTCATATTATAAATATCTAATTTAAAGTTCAAAAAAGATTACGTATGAAGTCACATAAAGCATAATATTGAAAACAGGCAGAGAAAGACCACTTCCACAGTTAATGGAATTACAGAATTATAGGAACCAGGTGACAGATGATACTTTCTCCTCCCCTTCATGTCACCTCTGTATGTTGCTTCCAGAAAAAAAAAAAAAAAAGAAAAAAAAGAAAAAAAAAGTAAAAAAAAAAAGTGCACTAGCTGTAGTCCAGACCTCTCTAGTAAAGACATTTCACCGTTCTGAAAACTTCCTGCAGTTCTGATTGAACTGTTCCTGTCACATCTGGTTTATTTCCATTTTGTTCTTCCTCCTTATTTAGACTCTTCACATCAGCTTTTTTTTTGTAGCCTTTTTATCTTCTAACTGTGTCTCATTTCTTCTGCTTTTTTCAGCTGACTGGTAACCTTTCCTAAATAAAATCCCTCACAGCTATCCAGTAATGGGTAATCCATACCTAAAGGAACTACAGTTGGTTTTTTATGCCATTCTTAACTTTCCACGTCTTCTGACTTTTTTCTCCCCCTGTGTCTTCAAAAGTTAGAATGTGTGTCTAAGTAGTAGTAGGATACTACTGAGGTTTATTTCACTTAAATTTAGCAGATATTTATGTCTGAAGTAGTTCAGAAGACTAGCAAACTCTGTTACCATTAATGTATTTGGTGTGGTGTCTATGGTGAGCTCACCAGAGATTGCAAGTTTGATAAGATATAAGGTAAAGCGACTGCTTCTCAATAATATGCATTTAAAATGTGGCAGCTGCTTTGAAAAAGTTCAGGATTATCAGAAAAATCATTTAATCTGGGAGGATATGCTGAGTAAAGAACAAATTATGTTTGTAAACCAAGGTCTAGGGAAGGAGAATAGAAGCGTCTGTATTTCTGTTGCATGGCAATACTGCTTCCAGTTGAGCATAAAAATGTCGGGGAGAAAGGGAAGATGACTGATTTGGAACAAAGAGAGGCAGCATAGCCTTCTCTTAGGCAGCATCATCAAAGGTGGTGGGAAGGTCCTCTAACCTTGAAACTTGAAGTTTGTTTCTGAAAGGCACTGCCTAGGGGTAGGGTGAACCTAGATAATTATCTTGGCTTCTACAGATGATATTAAACTTCAAGAAATCATAAATGGCATCTAAAACAAGATGTTGGATACTAGGATTAAGCATCAGGATGTATTTTCTTCTTTTATAGTTTTCTTCTGTAACATTCTGCCAAATCTTATAATCAAGAAGTTGACACAACTTTGCTAAAATAAAATGTCTCATTCTCATTTTTAGCTTGAATATTATTTAAAGTGGATTTGGGTAAAGAACACACTTTTATGGTGGTGTTCTCCAGAAGAAGAAAAATCTAAACATCGGTATGTACGCAAATAAATAATTTCAATGCCTAAATTCAAGCAGTTCTTGTTGCTGTGTATATCCCATTCATCTGCAGAAGTCAGACTGGTGCTTGATGTACACAGTGTGTGAAGCCTACTCGTGTATTTATGAGTGATTCTGGCACGGAACAGATAGCAAACGGACAACCTATGACTTGAGGAGAGCACATTTGCTTTTCAGAGTAATAAATTAATGGCTACAATTTCAGTATAGAGCAGCAGTCTCTACAGAGTCTTCCCTAGGGTAGTTGAAAAATACTCATGAGTTTTTAGTAATCTCCTTCACTTATCAAATCCAGACCAATGATCTGCATGTACGATGGTTTCTTTGGGACTTGTGTACACAGGGGTCCTTCTGAACAATCATGTAGCAAAAAAAAAAAATTCAATTACCATTACAATTAGCAAGAAAAGGCCATTTGACTTCCACGGACTAGAATTTTGCTTATTAATATTTTTCATTATTTAAATGTCAGCTGTATTTGCTTCCAAAGAATTACACTCTTCAATATATAAATTATCTCCGTTGCAGTCTTATCTAATTAATAAATTGAAAACCTCACAGTGAAGGAACAGAAAAACTTTCATCTGACAATAAGGCTTTTCTCAGAGAAGAAAAAAATACATATTTGGCTCTAGGCTTGTTGCGTACTGTGTTTTATTTCCAGAAAAGAGTAGGGCATGGTGGAAAAGCAGTTCAGAACCTTTAATGAGCTAGGTTATTCAGGAAAAAAATTGAAAGATAGGATGTCAAGCCCATAGTAAAAAAGCCTGTAGGGTTTTTTTAGCACAAGTTCCTCACATCCTTTTTGAATATTCCAGTTTTCAAGAAGAAGCCTTGCCCTTTTTCTCCCAGTACTACTTGAGGACAATAAAACCTGCATAAAATCTATCTGCCAGATCACCCTTGTAACACCTGGTTTTCCTAAAAACAGTTTCAATTTGTTAAAAAAATTTGTTTTCACATGACTTTAATAACTAAAATATATTCTCTGTAAATTCTTTATGAGATTTCAGTTGAACCTTTAGATACTTATGCACTGTGGTGCACAAAAGATCAAGATTTTTTTTAAGTTAGCATTGTCATGCCCTCTGTTATGATTTTGTCCTGTGTCTCATGCTTTTCAGTGTTTCATTTAAAACTCTATCTCATAGAAGAAATTTGTTGGACCAAATTCTTAACTTGTTCATGGGAACCAAGGTTTTAAATAAAACATTGCATGTATAGAGATTCATAATGCTATCAATTCTCAAGATTTTATCTAGTCCTTTGCCCTTCAGGTTGTGGAGAAAATCCCAAGATCATAATTCTTACATGTTCAAATTAGATGGAAAATAAAAATAATTCAATCTATAAGATGTCTTAAAATTCATGGGGTTTTGTTTTTGGTTTTGTTTTGTTTCTGTTTTTTTGTAACAGATTCATGATTTATTGTGCATGGCTTGTGATTTTTTCAGTGTCTGGCTTTGACAGTACAGTTAAATATAGAATATTCATTCATTTACTTCAGTTTCTAAAATTTATCTATCAAAATCTTTCTGCCAGTACATTCAGGTTCCCATTTAGCTAGCTGACCCCTTTTCAGAAACACAATCAGCCTTTTACTTAGCACACAGCTATAATTTAATTAAATTATTCTAAATATATCTTTTTTTCCAAAAAGTTATGTTTTGTTATAATAATGTTCAATACTCTTTTGTATAAAGGATTTTTTTTCCTGCATTGCTTTCTTCAAGCCTTATGCTCTGCTTAAAATCTGCATTTAACACTTACTAAGACATTTTGTACTTCAGTATCCCCTTATTGCTGAAGCTATCTAAAGATGGAAATATCCAGGGTGTGTTTAAAAGTGAAAAGTATATAGATCTGCCAGGCTGGTGAGCAGCAAGAGGGGCTACTCATGATCACAGCTAAATCTTTGTAGAGAGGAAGATGCGTAGTATTTAATATCATATAGGGAGTAGTACAGCTTAGGTAGACAAGGCAGAATGTGTTGTTGTTTGGGGTTTTTTTAATTCACATGGTGATATCTGATTCAGTAAGCATTCATCTTAATTATAAAGTGCTAAGAATGCCCAAGGAAGGGAGAAAAAATATCTTATTGCTGAATTGAAGTTACAAATTCAGCCTAGCATAGTGGGGAGTAAGATTCATCTACCTTTTCCTCTGCACGTGAAAGGGATTTCTAATCTCTACAATCTTTCTCTGTTTATTAGTATAATATTTGATTTTGGTACTCTGCTCATTTCTAAGCTGGTAATATCCTATTCTTTATCCTATCACTGAAATAGGAGTCTCTCTCTCATTCTGATCAGAGAGACATGCCCATACTTTTACCCTTGATAGATCTCATATAATCTATCCAACACACAACTTGGGCACATGAGTAGAATCAATCATGTAGTTCAACAAGGAGAAGTGCAAAGTCCTGCACCTGGGGAGGAACAATGACCTTAAGCATTAGCATATGCTGGGGGGCTGATCAGCTGGAAAGCAACCCTGCAGAAAATGGACCTGGAGGTCCTGGTGGACATCTAGTTGAACATAAGCCAGCAATGTGCCCTTGCACCAAAGGCTCATGGTATCCTGGCTGCATTAGAAGTGTTGCCAGCAAACCAAGGAAGGTGATCCTACCCCTTTATTCACTGCTAAGGAGGCCACAGCTGGAGTACCTTACACACTTCTGGGTTCGCCAGTACAAGACAGACATGGACATACTGGAAAGAGTCCAACGAAGGGCCACAAAGATGATGAAGTGACTGGAGCATCTGTCCTATGAGGAAAGGCTGAGTGAGCTGGGACTGTTCAGCCTGGAGATGAGAAGGCTCAGGGGGATCTTATCAATGTAGACAAGCACCTGATGGGAGGGTACAAAGAAGATGGAGCCCAGCTCTTTTCACTGGTGCCCAGCTGACAGGACAAGAGGCAATGGGCAAAAACTGAAACACAGGAGTATCCCTCTGAACATCAGGGAACACTTTTTTATTGTGAGGGTGACCAAGCACTGGAACCGGTTGCCTTGGGAGGCTATGGAGTTTCCCATCTTGGAGATATTCAAAAAACTGATGTGGTCCTGGGCAACCAGCTCTAGCTGACTCACTGCGAGCAGATAATGTCAGAGGTCCCTTCCAAACTTACCAGACTGTGATTCTGTGAAGTATTGTTTTCAGCTGGTTTTATTGATACAATATTTCCAAAATTCCATTTTTAATGGAGTCTTGGTTTGGGAATTATATCCCACTGAATTTGAACAAGACTTATAAAAAGCATGATGAAAATCACTCTCCTGTGCCTCAGTGTCTAAACATAAGTAAGACTGAACAAACAGTGACAGGTTTTTACAGTTGATTTTGATTAGACAGTTCCAATTCTATTTGAGTAAACTAAATATGTGGCAGGTTTTTTTTGTCTTGGAAGTGATGGTTTTCCTTAGTACTCATCTGTAGCACCTGCATAACTTCTGAAAACAGATTGCTTATTAGAGGGCTAAGACATATCATCAGAGGTAACTTTTAGTTACTTTATCTTAAAATAAATATCAGTGCCCAGTATCTTTAATGTTCTGTTGATTTATGGTCCTCAGAACAATTTTGCTGTCTTGCCAATAATTCATTTTTAGTATGTGTTTTAGGGGAATGTGTTTTAAAACATAACCTTTTAGATTAAAAGCATCAATTAAATGAGGCAAATGTGCTATAATTACATCAGAGATTCATGGATATGTCTCAAAGAAGATTAACTTAAAAGCTAATTCTGAACACTTAAATGTCAGTTTAATTATTAATGGAAAATGTTACTGTTTGTCACAGATGATGAAATACACCTCCTAGGTTGTAGTTATTCCTGTGAAAATTGGAAGATGCTGTATATCTTGCTATTTGATGTCCTCATGATTATGTATCTGACCGACTCCAATGCGGACTTTCTCTGAAGCTGACTGAACAGTTTTCATACCATTTATTGTCAGGCATGTCTGTTTTGAATGCCATGACATCAACAGTTGTTTCTGTTCAAGCAGAAATCCATGCTATGTATATTTCCATTGCAATGTATCTATCTTTAATTGCTCTGTATCAGTGTCAAAAATATGTGCATGTTTATGTTTCATAAAAATTAGATCCTGGCATCTGAATATGCAAATATTATGTCTGTCTTGAGCTTACATGGGAAGGTTTTGGTAATGGGGGCACTACAGAGGTAGCTTTTGTGATAAGATGCCAGAAGCTTCCCTCATGTCTGACACAGCCAGTTCCAGCTAGCTCCAAGGTGGGCCTGCCGCTGGCCAAGTCCAAGCCAATCAGTGATGGCTGTAGTGTCTCTGTGATAACACATTTAAGAAGGGGGTGGGGGTGGGGGGGGAGGGAGAATTCTTAATGCTTAGATTGTTTTTTCCCCACTAATTCCATTGAAATGTTTTTCCACAAATTCACTGTTCTCTGCCTAGAAAGTTTTCTAATTTCCAGGATAAATTTATTAATGACCAATATATCCATTTGTTCCTGTACCTTGTCACTTTCTGTATGTTTATTTTTCTGATGTAGTTTCAGAGCACAATCATATCCCTTTCTCATCCTTCATTTTACTAGGGTAAAAAAGCCTAGGCTCCTTTAATACCCACTCCAAAAACTGGCTTTGTAGTACTCTTGGTTGAATTTCTTGTCTGTTTTATTTCAAGTTAATTTCTCTTGAACCAGAATGACCATACTTGATATAAACAGTATTGCAGTTGAGAGTAAGACCTTAAGGTCTTTTATAGCGACATTAAAAATTCTCTTTCTTTCCTGAAAATATAAAGCCTGAAACATTTTTAGATTGTCTTCGCTGTTTTTCAGACTTTCTCGCATCGGTGGTTTCTAGTCATCCTGTAACAGATATATTTACTCATGTTCTTTTCCTCTGCTGTTTCAGACTCACCCTCTGGATTGTGGCATCAATTCCTGCTGTTTAGCCTTAAGTTCATAAGCTATTGAATTTCAATTCATTTCTATTATTACCATTCTCAAGGTCATCCAATTTTTCCTACATGGAAGAGACTTTCCAATTCTTTTCTGTACGGATGACGACTCCAATTCATTTTAATCAGAGAATCTCATTCCTCCTCTTTGTGCCAAGGACATCAGAGAGCTTATTAAAAAGATTAACCTCATGACCAGTTCTAGAAAAGATCTACTTGTAAACCCTCAAGAAGCTTGTTCTGCTCTTCCGTGTGCTTTTTCATATTTCTTGCTTTCCAGTTCTCCATGAAACAGAGTATCTCCACCTTATCCAATTTTCCCCACTGTGGTACTATCTCAGATGCTTAACTGATATCCAGATAGGTAAGATGCACCCAAATTTTATGGAAAATGAAAAAGTAGTCTCTTATCAGTGGGAAGTTTTCGTTAACCTAGACTGGTAAATCCATTATTTCTCATTTACTTTTACATAGTATATCATGACAAACCCCATTTTTTCAGTATGAACATTTAAAGGTGCAAAAAGGTACTGGAAGGGTAAACAATTTGATAGATGAAAGGTAAACATGGAGTGTAACCTTGCTTTCTTTCCTCCTGATAGTGAAACTTGTGGGAGAAATGTAAAAGGGAATGCCTGTAGGGTTGTATTTGTGTACTAAGAGGTAGAGACTAATGACTTGCAGGGAAGGTCTCGTGTTGGGAACCTAAAATGAGACAACTAGAATATCTTTCTGTATGCTTTACACCAGTGGTCATGTTCTCTTCTTAATCCTAGCTTTAAAGAAAAGTCTTTGATATGTTCTCCTTTTTTTTGCTACCCTCTAGGGGCTAGCCTGATTAGTGGGCTGAAGTCAGCAGTAGTTAGCATCTGATTTGCTACATCTTAGAAAATGTAATTCCTGCTTACTGACGTATGCAGGTGCCCACATGCTGTAGAAGATAGGGCCCCATGTAACTTATGGGTAAAATGAATACCTACTAATTTCAGTTTAAAAGTAGACAGGTGAACATATCTGGAGGGAAATTTGCTTTGATTCTCTTGTTCAATACACTTTAACTATTCTCTCCTATATGCTTGACTGGAAAAGATAAAGAAAAGAAAAAAAACAAGTAAGGGGTAAAAGCCCAAAACGTTTCTCAAAAAATTAAGTCTTGCAGTGCTTAGGCTTTGGCATTAACTTTAGCTTAGCTCTGGCCATTTATGAGCTTCTGACTGCTTCATACTAGCAGCATTATTAAATCATTACCATTGCAACCTTTTATTCTGTAAAAGCAAAAGCAGTGTTTTCAATCTGAAGACAAGCCATTTCAACCAGAATCACACAATTTGCTATTTTTTATTTCTGTTCTTTGCATACCACATCACTTTCTCTGCACAGAATCTAAAAATAAACTTTGCATCTCTTTCTGAAGACCTGGCCTTTTTTTTTTTCCCCTTGTATTATCTAATATTTCAAATATTTCAATTATCTAGTATTTCAAATCCCGTTTTAATGAACACGTCAAGCATAAGAACAGTATTGAATGTTGTTGAATATGGATTCTTTGTGTGAAAAATAAAAAACATTACAATGGATGTTTTCTGTATACCATCATCATAAAACAATACAATAAAGTTTTAGTGATGCATAAATGTAAATTTGCACGTAAATTAAATCTGTTCAAATTATGCATACCTGAACTGGATTACTGAAATAAAATACAAAGCTTGACAAAATACTGGACAACAATGTAGATGGTAAAACAGAAACAGAAAAAGTATTTGTTAAGGTGGACTTCAACAGAAAAATCCTTTCTTCCGTCTCTGAATGTGCTGTTGGGTTTAATGCCAGGTGTTTCGTGGTACCAGGTGCCTGGGGACACTGCCTGACCTGGTATCAACCAG
The DNA here is from genome assembly GCF_964199755.1 of Larus michahellis. Classification (NCBI taxonomy): domain Eukaryota; kingdom Metazoa; phylum Chordata; class Aves; order Charadriiformes; family Laridae; genus Larus; species Larus michahellis. The sequence continues at coordinate 10,716,478 of NC_133896.1, forward strand.
CAACTGGCTAATCAACAAATGAAAGACCAGCTGAACTCCCTCCTTCATTAAGTAATTCACCAAATAACAAGAACCTTTTTCAGATGAATTTCATCAGCAGAGCACTGATAATTCAGAAAGGAAGGTTCCTGAGGAAATGCATAAATTATAGTATGTATGGCTTCCTGTGCCTCCTCTTATATTTTTTTCCAAGGTCTCCAGCGCACAGCACAATAGATTAACCTATTCCCCTGAGAGTTTTGAGAGAGAAGAGTCTGTTTCTAGGTAAAGCAGGCTAACGTTACATTGTTCTTGTTCCTTGATTACCAGAACTGAATAGAAACAGGTTTAGGGAGAAAGCAACTCCTACATTAGATTTTTTTTAGATGGCATTAATTGTTGTTTGGGCTGTTCGCATGGTGTAAAATTACTTTATCTGCAGTACTAAAACTCTGTTTACACTGAAGCCGACACCTGTATGCTTTTGGAGTTTTCTTTGAACATTAAGTTAAGACATTTGTCTGCCTATGAATAAGCAACAGAAGCATTTAGAAAGTTTTCTCAAGGAACTCAGCATAACTGTCCATTTACTGTATGCAATACCTTTGCTCCGAAAACTTACATAAAGAAATAGTTTCAGTGAAAACTTCTATATGAACTTTCTATCTAAAGCAGCTGTCATGACCTCTGTCTGCAGTTAGCAATTCTGTGCCCTGCTACAGAACACAGCTCAGGGGAAAAAATATGGCAATATTGACGTCCTTAGGGAAAAAGAAGCCCTGGCACAAGGTAAATGTCATTTCAGTAATTTCTCTAGATAATGAAAATTGCACGGGATTATTTTTCCTGCACTGTGAAGGACAAGGTAAATAATTAATTACAGCTGGAAAGTGGCGACTAGAAACTCTTTAAGTAAGAAAAAGGGTCCTGTTCTTTATGAAATTTTCCTTCTGTCTGCATTTTACTCTTGCACCGTTGGATTATAGAAGCTAAATACTTATGACCTCTAAATGGAGTTTGAAATAGACAGCTTAAATCTGATTTTAAAATAGTTTTTTCTCCTCTTGATGCTCCTCACAGAGCACTGTAACAGTGTTCATTTTGTAGTAGATTGATGTTCTTATAAAAACAGGAGTACATTAGATGTTTTTTAGAAAGCTGTGTAACTGTAAGCAATATTTCCAGTAATTACAGTCCAGTTGGATGAAAGGCTGAAAAACATGGCAAAGTGTGTACACAAGGGCGCTTAAACAAGCAAATAAAAAAATCTGAACACAGGGAGCTTTTCAGACCCAATCCAATCTCTGCTCTTTTCTTAAGGGTAGAGCTCTAAGGAAGATTTTTTTCCCCTTCTTTCTCTCTCGCTCTTTTTTTTTTTTTTTTAAGTTTGTCATTATTTAAGTTCTTTCATCACTGCTAAGGAACTGAACATACTGTTCTTGTAGATGACCACACAGCCCTAGAAATAGAATTACTTTTCTTGTCATTTATAACTAAAAGACAATTAACAGCACTGAATTTGGGAACATTCTATCTCCACAGATGAAGAAAGTAATATATTTTCTACAGAACTTGCCAGATACATCTCTGAATCATGCCTAGGAATATTCAGTATATTTTACCCTAGTTTGGGGCAAACAAAACCTTTGATTTCTTGCTTCTGGTGGTACAGTAGAAGTGAGAGAGTCATGCAAGAAACGGAGCTGATCCTGACTGAGATTAATCCATCAAATACTTTTACAGAAGGGGTAAGTGAATTTGACAGCCAGTGGCAAAAGAACTTGCCTAAAATATTAGGAGCAAGTAAATAAACTGCATTTACAGAAAAGTTTTTCCATTTCAGAAAAACTTCAATCAAAGCTATATTACAAAAAATCATAAGTATGCTTTTACTTTTAGGAAGAGAGAAAGGGATATTTTTTAAGAGTTTGTTAACAAAGAGTTAAAATGTTTGGAGAAAAGAAAAGCATTTGTACTAACAGCACAAGCAGTTGTCTTGGTTTGATTCTGTTTATGCCTCTGGAAATGTCTAGCAAGCTTACAGGCAATGGAAAGAAACATGATTTATAATAGATATAAAAAGCAAAGTTCCACCTTCAAGCTTGAGGGGAGGAAATAGGATTGTGGCTGAGCATAAATGTACTTCACAATTCGTGCTTCATTTCTTCTGGTGCAGTCCCATTGGCATCAATGTGTAATCTATGGTGGAAGTTACGTCGTAACTGGTTCCTACAAATTGTGTGATTCCCTTTAGAGCTGAGGCTATAAAGCTGCTGAACAAATCCCTGTGTGTCTCTGATGGAAAAAATAATAATTCCTTCTGTACCAGAATTATCAGATGTTTTATCACTGCATAGATTATAACTCCTTCCATAAACTGAATACATGGGGAAAGTCCACGGACACTGGCCTGTACACCAGGGCTCACAAGTCATGATCGTGTCTGTATGCTGTAACTCTCGATCCAGGACTAAAAAGAATCCGTGGGATCTTGCCACTGATCAATGATTTGCAGTTGTAGACTTCTATCAAATTCAAAAGCCACCTGCTGATGTATCTCTTTTGGGAAGATGTCAATCCAATTAACTGTTAAGAGGTTCAGTGCTTGAGATATGAATGTGTTTAATCAGCCTTATTTTGCTAGTGCACATAGCGTCTGTGTTTTCTATTTTTACAGTTAATTAGGAACCGTTTGGTGATACAGGGTACGTCTGTAAGTGCACCATTCAAATATGCAGCAATGTCAGTTGGCATTTTTCTGATTTTTAAGTTCACGTAATGAGACATCCTATAAGAATAAACTACAGATGGGTGTTTAAAAATAAATATTAATCTTTTTATAATGAAGTATTTACCAAAGTCATGTCTATGGGCTGAATGGGTGCTTGAGATATAGAAATAACAAATTAGGAAAGTATAAACCAAAATGTCTTTTTTTTTTGGCCAACGTTCTTCAAAATTTAGACTAATCACTTTTATACTATGCTTACGTAGATTAGTTATTTCCTACCCTAAAAAAGCAGAAGGAAGAATAAATGAGTATGAGGAGGCAATGGAAAAAAACTTGGATGCACACAAGTTAATGACAAAAAAAGACTGACTTCAATAAGATAATAAATTCATTCACTGTGCTTTCTAGCTTCAATGGATGTTTGTGACTAAGTCTTGCTGAACAAAGAATAAAAATGGAAAATTGGTATTTAGATTAAAAATATATAACACAAAAAATATTAAAGTGGTTGAAGTGTGAAATTTGATTTCACATGTTCTGATCATCAAAATTCTGAAACATTTCAACCATCTTTATCACTTTGTATCTTGGCAAGGAGATACCACACTTTAAATGTTACAGCTACATTCTCAGCTGAGATATCTTTGGAAGAGATTGTCAATGAATATTGATTTTTTTCAAATTTTTTTTTAAAAATCTCATTAGTGGAAAGAAGTATTTTTTTGTTTTTACACATATAACTAAAACAAACAATAGCCTCTGTTACTCAGAGGCCTGCAAACAGTTTTCTGCAGAAGTAATCCAAGTGTTATCAGAGCCAATGCTAAAACATTAAAGCTGATTCTAGAAGGCTGTTTCTGACAAGTGACCCCCTCCTTGTTCTGAAAAAAACACTGAAAAAACACATGTCACAATGAGATCACTCTAGTCCATGCACAGCCTTTCCGTCACCACTAAGTGGATCACCTTGTCATAGAAGGAGATCAGGTCAAGCTTAGTCAAGCAGGACCTGCCTTTCATAAACCCATGCTGACTGGTCCCGATCACCTGGTTGTCCTGTACATGCCATGTCATGACACTCAAGATGATCTGCTCTATAACCTTCCCTGGCACCGAGGTCAGCCTGACAGGCCTGTAGTTCCCCAGATCCTCCTTGAGGCCCTTCTTGTCGATGGGTGTTACATTTGCTAACCTCCAGTCAACTGGGACCTCCCTGGTTAGCCAGGACTGCTGATAAATGATTGAAAGCGGCTTGGTGAGCCAGCTGCCTCAGTACCCTTGGGTGGATCCCATCCAGGAGATGAAAATGAATCCATCTGTATCCAGACAGATTACTTTGCAGTAAGGTTATGACGAACGCTGAAGATAACATGGAATGACATTTGCATACAAAAAACTCATGCTCATATTCCTACTTGTAACAGAAATCTTCTATTCAGATGCCAGGTACTTGAAAGATATTCGTATTTGCTTTCATCATAGTATTATAGCTGAATGCTACTATATGTATAATTATAAAATAAACAGTTTGGTAACCCCCTAATCTCACAGCCACAGACTGCTTACAGTAAGCGGTATGGGATGGCCACCGAGGTTTGGAGTAGAAAAGAATCTCTATGTGTGGACAGGAGCTTTGCTGTGCCAATAGACAACAAGGATAGAATCATAGAATCTTCATGGTTGGAAAGGACCTTTGAGATCATCGAGTCCAACCATACACACACAAAAAAACCAAAACAAACAAACCAAAAAAGCTACAATCTCTGCCACTAGAGCATGCAAGGATAGGAAGCATTTTATTCTGTAATATCTATTGTGCATCCCACAAGTTAATTGTAAGCAGTGCAAAACATCTTTCCATTAGTCCAGTAGGCTAAACTAATTGTGTCAACACAGAAACTTATTTTTAATACAAGTATTTCAGATGTAAGACTTAGCTTGGCTGCTTAGAGTTTGGCTTCCATTGTAAATTTCTAGATAAACATTGTCACATAATGAAGACTGAAACACATCCTTCTGCGCTGTAAAAAGCAGTTAAATTCTTAAGTTTAGAAGTAAGTATGAATGTTAGTGCTCCCATTTATCTGAACAAAACATTCTATAAATAAATTCAAAATAATGCCATTTTTGTTAGGTTACAAGTGGTATACCACACCAAATGTGTGAAAACTGACTGGTTCCATTAAGCTTTTTATCCTGTAACTCGCAAATAGATATCAGTGGAGTATTGTGGTGAGTTGATCTAAGCTGGCTGCCAGACACCCAGCCAGCCCCTCTCTTCCCGTCCGCAACAAGAGAAAATAAAAAATCTTGGATGTCAAGATAAAGACAGAGAGATCAGTTACCAATGACCATCAGTCATAACAGACTCTATTATCTTAATTTACTGGCAATTAAAATCAAGTCGGATGGTGAGAAATGAAGACAAAAATGAAAACACCAACCCCCACCCTTTTTCTCTCAAACTTCATTCCTTCATTCTGACTCTTCTAATTCCCCCCACCCCGAGCGGTGCAGGACGATGGGGAATGGGGGTGTTGTGACCAGTCCATAACAGCTCCTCTCTGACGCTCTTTCGTGCTCACACTTTTCCGCTGCTCCAGCATGGGTCCTGCCCACAGGCTGCTGTCCTTCAGGAAAAACTTGCTCCAGTGTGGGAGCAGATATGACAGCAACAGCTGCAGATCCTGTCAGGATCCTGGTCCAGTATAGGTTCTTCTCATAGGCCACAGTTCCTTCAGGGAATATTCACCTGCTCCAGGGTTGGGTCCTCCATGGGCTGCAGTGTGGATATCTGCTGTGGCTTGGTCCTCTCCATGGGCTGCAGGGAACAGCCACACTGGTGCCTGGACCACCTTCGTCCCTTCCTCCTTCTTGAACCTTGGTGTTCCCTCTTCTCTTTCTCACTTTTTCTGTTCACTCCTCTGTCTATGTGGCGTTTTCTGCCCTTTGTTGAGCACGTTTTCCCTGAGGAACTACCATCATGGCTGAGGGGCTCAGCTGCACCCCTGTGGTGGGTCGGTTGGAACCGGCTGGAACCGGCTGTGTCCAGTACAGGTCAGCCCCGGCCTCCCCTCACAGCGGCCGCCCCACAGGCCCCGCTGCAGGCGCCTGGGCACGGACACCCAATACAAGTAGATATGACTTTAAAAGGAAATTAAGAAATTCCTTTTAAAAAATAAGTTATTTAAGGAAAATAGGGGTCAATACAGTACTGGGGGAGAAGCTGACCTTTTAAAATTGATGGAAAGAGTCTGAAACCTGTACTGGGATAATACAGCTGTGAATGTGATTTACTCAAGTGTCACAATCAACTTGATGGTAAGAGAATTTAGTATTTTCTGTTTAGATTTGTTCTGTGTTATGCTTTAATGGACAGAGGTGTTACCTTTGAAGTTAAATTTCTTGGACACAAATGACACAGAATATATGGAGATTCTGATCCACTCTTCCTAACACAAAATCTTCAGGACTTTGCAGATACTGGATATTTTGTATTTGGAAATTTAAGCTGATTTCTGAATGGCACTTTTCTACCATGCATATACAGTAGAAGCAGAAATTAAATTTTAAAACAAAAACTGTTCTAAGCTGAAGACAGGAACTTATTTTTGCTGTTCTTGATTTCATACTTTGTTTTATTTTATTTTTTTTTCCCCAGTTGTCTTAGTGGTCTGTTACAGCCATTGCAGTGAAGATACAGACCTGAAGAAAATTGCTTTGACTCTGCAAAGTGTGACAGACTCGATAGCTAACCACAACGAATCTGAACGTATCAAGGTGGCAGCCATTTCCCTTGCACTGAACTGTAGTATTGATCCAGACTCCAGTCCAGGAAAATGCATAAAAACACTTCAACAAACTCCAGAGACAGGAAATCAGCAGATCCTGAAAGCCAATTTGAAGTTACTAGTTTCAACATAAACTTAAGAAACTAGCCAGGAGACTGTTGAGGTGAAAACATGTCACCTAAAGTTTCAGCTTTCCAGTCCAAAGTTGACAGCTTCAGTCAATGGAGACAACTAATCGATTGTCTGGCTTGTATAATGATGGACTATCAGAAACTTTCTTCGAACTATTACTCAGCTGCTGAACTGTGGTGAAACATGACATTGCTAATGAATGCAGCGTGAGTGATTTGGAAGAGCTGCTGCTTGCAGACAGCAAGGACGTCTCCCTTGCCAAATGTACATAAATTTTAGCGTGATTTATTTTGCATGTGGCTGTGGAATACATTGAAAGGTCACTATCAGAGTTAACGCAAAACAAAAGTACATATCTTTACATTGTAGTAGTCTAAAATAGGCTTCAACTCTGTGATTACGTGATGAGGAAAAATACTATAACTTTTAATAGGAATTTTCACAATATTTAAATGCTTTTTATATATCAATGGTAATTTACTTGCATATGTGTGTAGTGCGAGTTTTTGTTTTCTATAGGTGTACATATATATGGGTATGTCTGGGTGTAATCTAAAGCAGGGTCGGACTTTAAAGGTATTTCAGCAATAGGATATCTGTCTCTAAATGATTAGGTACTGGTCATGCAGACAGTTTTGTGTCACAGTGGAAACAGAAGCCCCCTCATTTGAATCTCAGCTTCGGGACTGTCATTCCAGCACTATCTGGTTTTCTGTCTATAGGAGATTTTTAAGACCCGTCTAGAATGTGCAACACCTATTATAGATTTGTATGAGGGCAGTTGGTACAAATAAAAAAACAAAAAACTGTCACACTAAATTTCATTCCACTTGAAAAGAGACATAACAAATGCACAGACCAAACTATACAAGCGAAAATACAATGAATAAGACCACCCAAATGTTAAAGTTACAGTAAAGAAAAAAAAAAAGTAATCTGAACTCCTTGTAGGCATTCGCACAATCAGCACAGTAGTCTTAATCTATAATCCTCATGTGATGTAATCTGCTTTGGTCTATCGGAAGCAATTATGCTAGGCCAGCTCATTCCAGCTATGGTTTGGGTTTGTTCTTTTCAATTCTACTAACAGAGAATTGAGGGAGCAAAAATCAAGGTGGGTAAAAAATACTAGGCTGTGAATATTAAACAGCTTTCACCCTTCAATGGATTTAAGAGTTTGCAGAAGTTGGCAAATAATTTGGGGAAGTCATTGTGAAGGAAACAAAACATATTTTGCTAGTTGTAGAGCCATTAAAACTTTTTTATATATATGACACTGATAAAAACAGGCCACACGAATATGTTGCTGACTAAATGAGAAGTCCAGCCTCCCTCTCCAGCTCATTCCCTTACCTTGCTTGAGGAACGGTGGTTGTCAGTTATAAGACAGCATTAGACAACAGCTCAGACAGAAAAGGTAGGTGTGCGCTGGCACCCCTCCAGTGTTGTGTTTGTGTGTGTGAGAGTAGGGCACGTGGCAGAAGGGCTTTGGATCCGGGCCAGCTATGTTCTAAATCTTTTTTGTTCACAAGCTGCCTGTAACTGCATTAAGCAAGCTACTGATAGTTTTCTAAATTAAAAAGGATTGTTTGAAACATTACATAATAAAATAGTCAAGGACACAATCAAAGGTATAACACTGGTATATTCCTGCCCTGAAAATAATGGTTTCCTTTGTAAAATATATCTTGAATAGGCTAAACCTTACATAAGATGGTTACGTTATAAAACAGTATGTGGAATCAAATTACTCTCCCGTTACGTTGGGTTGGAATCACTGATTTTGCAATCTGTGTTCAGTATTAAGAGCTACACAAAACACTCAGTTGCGCCAGAGAGGATATGAAGAGATTAGAGAGACCGATATATCACAGACTAACCTCTTTGCTCTGGACATTCACAGGGACGCAGGCAATTCTCATTCTCCTGCTACCTGGAGCCACTAGATATGAAGACAAAGAAATCAAGATTGCAAATAAAGATGAAGCTTAAGGTAAGCAATTCTTTCATTAGTTATAATTTTTAATGTTGTCCACCTTTTCCATATTGAATTGTGAATGTAAGTACCATTTATAATTTAAAAAAAAAAAAAAAGAAAAGAAAAAGAATCTCAGGAGCTGAACAGTTACTAGTAGCAACTAACTTACCTTTTGTTTTAAATTTCGTTTATGGAATTCCTAAGTGATAGTACATTTGAACCCAACTTAATTTGAATTATGGTAAGGAAGATACCTCTAGCAAAGAGGTAAAAATTAGTGTATTATTATGAATTGCTTATTCCTTGAAAAATATCAAAAGTATGTATGGGTAAATAAAAATCACACGCTAGAAAACAGATAAGCAACACAAATACTTTTTATCTTCATAGAAGCATATAATACATTAAAAAGTATTTTAGTCTTATATAACATAATCTCTCATTATAATTCATTGTTTTATAAAATAGGTTAATAGTAGATAAGAAGTTATAATTAAACACCGCTCCTATGCCTTTTTTTGCTTTTCCCATGGGGCGATATTATCAGCTACACTACTTTCTTAGTATTTTCAAAATGTATACTAAATCTTTAGGGTTGTGCTAAAATTTCTGTTTCTTTTGTGGATTACCTTTTTCTGTTTGTGTTCTCTGACAGTGCGGTCAACAGTTCTGTGAGGGGTTTTAGAGCATCATGAATACCAGCTATACACAAACAGTTAAACCGTAACTTCACACAATGAAGAGAGTGATGTATCTCAGAGGTGTTCATCAACAGCAAAATAATTGTCTTTCACATTTTGACTTGAGAAAGGGGAAAGAGAAAGAGGGAACAATTAACAGGACAAACAAGGATGGGAATAAAAACTGAAGAAAAATAACTACTTCAACCCTACTATTGCAGTCTTAACTCTTGTGTAATATTTTCTGTAAGCATACATAGAAGGGCACTACCCAATTTGTCATATTGCTAAACTCTACTGTTTTGCACTGCTGAAGTTCCATGTACTTAGGAAAAATTATCTTAAAAATACTGGCAAGTAAGGTATTTTGACCTTTTGGGAAGTATTATGGGCCTCATTGCTGAAGATATTTACTAATTCTAGACATTTCAAGTATCTTGAAAACATCTGGTGAAAGAAGTAGTTAATTTGCTATTTATTGTATCAACTAAGTAGTAAATTTTTACCACAAATTCAGTTTTGAGCAAAATTTATTGAAGGTGCCAAGTCTTAGACTACTCATAAATCATTTACAGAAAATTTTCTTAAATGTAAATATAAAATGAGAGTTTTAAAATAGAATTCAATAGAAGCTAAGAGACAAGAGTAGTAGTTTGTAACTAAACTGGCCTTTGAAACTCCTATTTTTATGTTTTATGCAAAATTGTTGTGTTAGGCCTGTAAGGGAAATTTTATGCTCATGCCTACAGTTTTTTGGCCAAGAATAAAAATTTATAATTATTGTTTCTTTGTGTACAAGTCTTTTTTTTGTTTTCCTTCTTTTTTTTCGGCTCAAGCTTCCTATGGTTTTCCTTGGTGCCTATAGGAAATTTGAGAATTAGAATAGATAACTCCTCAGTTGATGTGCTAGGTAGTTCAGGGCAAAAATGCAACAAATAAGACAAGATGGTAGCTTTCTTGTATTTGTGTGATCGCCACGGTAGCAGAGAAAACATTTCTATCGTCAGATGAATAATTCAGCACATCCATAGCTTTTCCAAAAGCAAGTGAGTGAGTCAGGAACTTCTGCCTAGGAGCTAGGGAGGGACTTAGCTGGTAAGGGATTTGAAAAAAAAAAAATGTAGCTAGTCCTTAGGGAACCACTGAGTCAGGATCATGGAAAGCTAAGAAGATACAGAAATAGCTATAAGTTCAAACCTGAGACTACTGGCAGTTGTTAAAACCTTGATTTGTGCTCTGGAGTTGTTTCTGAAAGGATATATGTTAAATAAATATCTGTGCCTGGCAAGATCATGGAGCCGATCCTCCTGGAAACTCTGCTAAGGCACATGGAAAATAAGGAGGTGATTGGTGATAGCCAACATGGCTTCACCAAAGGCAAATCATGCCTGACAAATTTGATGGCCTTCCATGATGTTGCCACAGCACTGGTGAATAAGGGGAGAGCAACCGATGTCATCTACCTGGATTTTTGCAAAGCGTTTGACACTGTCCCACACGACATCCTGGTCTCTAAATTGGAAAAGCATGGATTTGATGGATGAACCACTCGGTGGATAAGGAACTGGCTAGATGGCCGCACTCAAAGGGTTGCAGTCAATGGCTCAATGTCCACATGGAAACCAGTGATGACTGGCATTCCTCAGGGGTCAGTACTGGGACCAGTGCTGTTTAACACCTTTGTTGGTGACATGGACAGTGGGATCAAGTGCACCCTAACCAAGTTTGCCGACGACACCAAGCTGTGTAGAGCGGCTGACACGCTGAAGGGAAGGGATGTCATCCATAGGGACCTTGACAGGCTTGAGAGGTGGGCCCGTGCGATCCTCATGAAGTTCAACCAGTCCAAGTGCAAGGTCCTGCACCTGGGTCATGGCAATCCCAGGCACAAATACAGGCTGGGCGGAGAATGGCTTGAGAGCAGCCCTGAGGAAAAGGACTTGGGGGTGCTGGTGGACAAGAAGCTCAACACGAGCAGGCAATGTGCACTTGCAGCCCAGAAAGCCAACCGCATCCTGGGCTGTATCAAAACAAGCATGGCCAGCAGGTCGAGGGAGGTGATTCTGCCCCTCTACTCTGCTCTGGTGAGACCCCACCTGGAGTACTGCGTCCAGCTTTGGAGTCCTCAACACAAGAAGGACATGACCTGTTGGAATGGGTCCAGTGGAGGGCCACAAAGATGATTCTAAGGGTTGGAGTACCCCTCCCATGAGGACAGGCTGAGAGAGTTGGGCTTGTTCAGCCTGGAGAAGAGAAGGCCCCGAGGAGACCTTATTGCGGCCTTCCAGTACCTAAAGGGGGCCTACAGGAAGGGTGGGGAAGGACTCTTTATCAGGGAGTGTTACGATAGGACACGGGGTAACAGCTCAAACTGAAAGAGGGTAGATTTAGATTGGATATCAGGAAGAAATTCTTTACTGTGAGGGTGGTGAGGCACGGGCACAGGTTGCCCAGAGAAGCTGTGGATGCCCCATCCCTGGAGGTGTTCGAGGCCAGGCTGGATGGGGCTTTGAGCAGCCTGGTCTAGTGGGAAGTGTCCCTGCCCTTGGCAGGGGAGTTGGATCTAGGTGATCTTTAAGGTCCCTTCCAACCTGAACCATTCTGTGATTCTGTGTAAAAGATGTGGAATTTTGGCTATGTTGTAGATTTCCTTAATCTTAATTTATTTTCTGAATTTTTAGGTCTGGGGTGCATAGTTAATAGCAAACATGACTGTATTAGAATTTGTCTATTTAATCTTGGTATTTAAAAGAAACTGGTAGAGAGTTACCACTTTAACCCAGAGAAAAACATTTAAATTTATAGGGCTCTTCTTCCACTATGTTTTCGCAAACTCAGAAGGCATCCTACTGGAAGGCCTAAAAAACATCTAGATCATATTTTACAGAAATTAATCTTAGATCACTTTTCTAGGTCAACAGGAAGAATGTGAAAGAAAGGAGAGAACATCAGTTTATTTAGCATAGACCCTGTGGGTGCATATTTTCTCTTTGCATAAATCTATTATTTTTATGATAAAATGTTTTAGTCTTCTCTACAATCATAGGACTGTCAAAGATGCTGTGGTAATGGGCAAAGTTGAAAACTCAGAAAGGTCATACCCCAGCTCTCCCACCAGAACCTGGGGGAGTGCTCTGCTACACTTTGATTCTCTTCTTTCTTTGGCTTCTGAGTAACGGCTGATTATTTTTACTTGTATTTTTGTAAATGTATTACGAGTGTTAAGGGAATTATAGATAGACAGAATGATGACTTGTAGATACTCCAGGGCAGGGGAGGAGGACGGTTGAGATGAAAGGGGGGAGAGGATCTGTGTGGGAAGGAATATTTGCTTGTTTTAGCTGAAATTGTAGATTCATCTGTGTTCATATCCTCAGAATTTCTTTGTGTGAGTTAGTCCAAAAGACTTTAGAACTGTTAAGAAACTTCACTAAACCTGCTAAAACCCTAAGTATCTCTGTGCTATATGAGTGAGTTCTGTTAAAGTGGAAATTCTGTTTCAGCTGATGAAAGCTGATCTGAGAGGCTAAAATCAATGGATGCAATAGAAAAAATAGTTAAGCCCAAATGGGTGAGGTTTATTTTATACTGAATTTATTTACAGTATTAATTTAGAACTTTTCATGAGTTAGTCATGCTTTTAGCTAGATACTCTTCTTTATGTAAGTCAGGCTGGTAAGAGAAATGAGCTGGATATTTTTATTCATAGCGTATTTGCTGTTGTTCTACAGTTTAATCTCTGAAGTGACTGTATTTTTTTGTTGTTACTGCTTTGAGAAACCCTGCAGATGAATTACATCATAGGCACACTTATGACTTTGGTGCTGTATTATTGTGAAACATCAAGGGGTTTTTTGACAGTATTCCACTGAACTACTGGACCACAGTAGAGTTTCCATCCTTGGATGTATTAAAAAAACCGCTGGACATGGTCCTGGGCAACTGGCTCTAGGTGGCCCTGCTTGAGCAGTGGAGTTGGACAAGATGGTCCACAGGTCCTTCCAACCTCAGACAGTCTGTGGTTCTGTGATTCTGCAAACGTTCCAACAAATCTGTAAAAATATGCTTCTGCCACCTGGCCCATGACTGCCTTGATCATTTTTCAGAAGTAGTATTTGAAACAATTCACATAGTCCTTTCCCTCCGTGCCTCAAGCTGTTACAAAGACTTTTTGTGAAGCTTAGAATGATTTCCTGATCTTAGCTGCAGTTGTTATTTGCACTGGATGTATCAGCCAGGGGCTTGTACTGTAAGTGAAGAGAGCACTTATATGAAAGGCTTACGAACTTCACCTTTCAAGAAGACACTTAAACTGAAATTCAGCTGAAGGAATGGGGACATATAAATTTTAAGCAAGCTGGCTGTCTAACTTCTCATTTAGTTAATGGAAGCTTACACCAAGCTGGTTAACTTCCTGAGGTATACGCTGCTCCCTTGTCATGTGCCCACAGATAGGTATGCAGTGCCATGTAATATGCCTTACGGTAGGACGTGGCAGGGCTGGCAGATATGACTGAGAATTTATAAAAGAGATTTTTCACCTTATAAAAGATCTCCATCTCTCTGCATTGACAGATGAAGTTTAAGTAGCATGTAACATGCTTATAAAACTGAATTCCATCTGTTGTTCACCTGACTCCCTCTTTATGTTTTATGGACTGGCTCTCCACCAACTACAATGGGAGTCTGAACACTTAGCTCACACGTAGAGTTAGTCTGTAGGTACTTAAATGTAGGCATCCTAATTTAGTTAAATCCTACCCTAGAATCCAGTACCTTAGTGGAAAAATGCTGATACGGACTCTGACAATCTGAATGCTTACTTATGGAGAGCAAAAACTGTTAAGAGAAGTAGACTTCAGGACCCAATGGAGTTTTCCTCCCAGTCCACTAGAGCTAAAGCTGCTGTGGCTCCCTGTTTAAGTCCACCCAGTAGCAAGGCCAAGCATGTATCATGAGTACATAAACACACACACTCAATTACTCCCTTAGTACAGACGTGGTCAACAGATGAACACAGAGAGAAAGATAGCACCTTTATATGTGCTGCATACATACAGACAGTCCTCATATCAACATGAAGAAAGGGCTTAATCCTGTTCTTAATTGCCAGATAATGAGGTTTAAATTTTTCTAGCATATCATACAAACACCCTCACAGATATGCTCTCATGAAAGTCTCTCATAGCTGGGTCAGATCTATAGACAGTCCAGTATCCAGCCTTGGGACCTTCTATTTTTCTCAGCAGTGAGCCCATCTTGATGTAAACTATTGTCTTGCACACAAAATAGTGCACTTATCAAGAAAAAGAGTCAAGAATACAGTGTAGTAAAATGACATCTCAGATTGCGGTGATGAGGCACAGGGTTTGGCCAGACAACAGTACTGACTGGCAGCCTGCTTACATGCAACTGGCCACATTTTTACTCCCCCTCCTTTTCATTTTCCTGTTTTGTTTCCCTTCAGTCTTGATCCTTCCCTTTCCCTGCTGTTGATCCTTTCCTTAAACATCCTGTAATGTTTTGCATGTTGCCACAATCCACCTCAAATGTTCCACACTGTTTGTTTTTTCTCATCACACTCATGATAATCTTGTCTTCATTCTTCTAAATTACAAAATTCTGGTTGAACTTCTTCAAGATTATGTTTGAGTGGTTCCTTCAGTTGTCCGTCTACCAGTGACTGAAGAGTTCTGTGCTCCCTTAATATCTTCATTGCCTCCTGATCATTAGAGTTTGTGTATTGGCATGTTCAGTTTATGACTTTTCCTACTTCTTGTCATTGTCTTTTTACTGAATAGTGTTAACCAAAAATCCTTACAAACCAGATATCCTAACATTTCAGGTGTCCTTAAAAAAAAACAAACAAACAACTAGGAATGGAAAAGATCTACTCGAAAACCATTAACTGGTTTTTAAGCTCAGAAGTAGACACTTACCACTACAGTAGAGAATTCACCAAAAAAAAAAAAAACCAACTTAATTACGGAATAAACCAACTACATCTTTCTCTTCATTAGATTCATTTTAATTTGTAATTTGATCAGTTTATGCATTGGGATATGTGATATAGCACAATGTATAACAGAAGAAAGCAAGAGTTTGCATTCCAGAATGAAGGCTCGTGTACACTAACTCACTAGGACTTCGTGAAAATATCTATGAGTTAACAGTTTTGACTAGCTGATGAGCTAAGAATAAATAGCTAGTAACTTCTTTGTGACAGCAGATTTTACAGTTTTCTTATCGAAATGAATACCTATTAGGCAGTGTAGAATTAATCTGTGAATTTGTGAATTGTGAATCACAGAAAATTGTGAGATACTTCTATGAACCTCACCACTAGAGTATTTGAGTTTTTAAAATCTTAAAACCATTAATTACCACGCCTGTTGGAATAAGAAGTGTCACTGTCCTGATATAACAAATAAACAAGCCTCCTATACAAAGGTATGCAGTCATTAACTTCTAGTGGCTACCTACAGGCATTCCCAAGGTATAACAAGCTCTCTTTAACAGCAGAAAGTATTGGTTTCCTAAGCATTGCGTCATCTTCTAGGTTTAGCAACTTGGTGAGGAAAAAGGGACTGCTACACTGCTTGATGATACAAGCCACTGCAACATGCTTAATTATCTAAAGAAAGTAACACTGTAAGAAAAGTACAGTACTGTACTGTAGAAAAGTGTACTGAGTATAGAAAACATGGGTCTGTGGAATATATTGAATTTCATGGTAGTTAATTTATTATAATAAAACTCCCTTTGGCACATAGTCAACAAATCATAAAAATGTTTTCGTTCGTGAAGTTACTAGATACTTATTATGAAAAGTTCTCTTTCTGAAATAGAGATTACACCATGTGCAAATGAATTACTGCACATAGCAGTGATAAGTATTGTAAAACCAATGGTATTTTATATTTTAAAGCGCTGGATACTATGCATTAGCATGATGTCCTGTGTGCTATGATAAATAAGAGAAAGGTATTGTACTCTTTATGCGTTCCCCTGCACACTCATCCACATGGCCACCGATGACACTGCCAAGGAAGACCCTGAGGCTGGCAAGAGTGACTAGAGGGCTCTGGAGGCAAGAGTGAACAGCATGGGAGTGCAGGTTTTATTCTCAATCCTTCTGGTGAAGAGGAAAGTCTTGGGTAGGAGTAGATGCATATTTCATGAGATCACAGGACTGTCTGAGACTTAGTGGGGTCACTCACATGCCTGGTGTGCTGGGATGGATGGGAAGAAAGTCTTTAAGACAGATAGAAATGAAGAAAAAGGGGATTGCTGCCAATGTAAAGGAGCAACTTGAATGTGTGAAGCTCTTCTGTGGTATGGGCAATAGCGTAGTTGAGACCTTGCAGGTCAGGATCAGAGGAGAGGCCAGTAAATGTGACATTGCGGTGGAAGTGTGTTACAGACCCTGCGAATCTGGGTGAGGAAGTGGACAGTCTTCCTTAAACAATTGACCAAAGTCTGTATATTACAGACTCTAGTTCTCGTAGGGGACTTAAATCTCCCTGACACCTGACAAAGGGGATGTACAGCAGGTCACAGGCAATCTCAGAAATTTCTGGAGGATGTCATGTATGGCTTCTTAATACAGATGCTGTCTGGGACAAGCAGAGGTGATGTTCTCCTGGACATAGCTAGTCCTGACCTCATAAGAGTTTGTTGGGGATGTGATAACCAATGAAAGGCTTGTCTGTAGTGGCCATGAAATTGCAGAGCTTAAGATCCTGAGGGGAGTGAGGAAGGCAAGCAACAGAACACAGATCCCGAATTACAAGAAAGTAGACTTCAGCATATTCAGAGAACTGGGAAGTATAATCTGGTGGGAAGCAGTATTGAAGGGCAAAGGAGCTCATGAGAGTTAGCAGATCTTTAAGGACAGTCTCCTCCAAACAAAAGAATGATCCATCTTAGTACTCACAAAAATGAATAGTTATATCAGGAGTCTGTCTTGGTTAAACAAGGACCTGACTGGAGTCCAGTGCAAAGAGAATATTTATATAAATGGAAGTGAGGGAGGGCAATGAAGGAGGAATTTAGAAACATTGCTTGGGTATGTAGGGATGTTGTTAGGTAAGCCAAATAGTGGAAGAGGATGAAGTCATTGATCTTCTGAGTAATCTCAATATATACAGATCCATGGGACTAGAAGTGATGCATCTGTGAGTACTGAGATATTTGGCCAATGTCGTAGTGAGGTTACTCTCAAATGTCCTTGAAAGGTTGTGGAGACAGGGGGAATTCTCTGATGACCAGGGCTAGGAAAATGCCACGACCATCTTCAGAAAGGGCAAAAATTGTAATAGTAAACCAAGGGCAGGTCAGCCTTACCTTAGTTCCTGGAAAAATCATGGAGTGAGTCCTCTTGTAAACCATTTCTGGGCAAATGAAGGAGAAGGTGTTGAATGGAAATAGCCAGTATAGATGTACAACAGGTAAATTATGCTTTGGCCAAGTTGATGGCCTTTTATAATTAAAAAAAAACAAAATCTGTGAATAAGGGGATACCAGTGGTAGGGGTCTTCAATCTTGATTTTGGCCGGACTTTCAACATGGTCTCCCATGAATCCTTATATCAATGTTGGGAATTTACAATTTAGATGGGTGAAACACTAAATTGATGAAAAACTTGGTCACTGGGTTCAAAGGACACTGGGTAATGATTTGTACTCTGGAGGTCAGCTCACATGAAGTTCTTCTGGTGTCTGTCCTGGGACTTACCCTGTTTAATATGTTTACCAGTGATCTGGAGGAGGAGAAGGAATGGACCCTCATCTAATTTGTGTAAGATACCAAACTGGCAGATGAAGTCAATGTGCTCTATCGCAGGGCTGCCATTCAAGGAGACGTAGTCAGCCTGGAGGAATGGACCAACATGAATCTCATGAAACTCAGGAAGGATTGATACAGCCCAATATACTGTTAACCAACTGAAATTAAAAGTCCTGCATTTCAGTTGGTTAACAGTATATTGGGCTGTATCAAAAGGATTGCAGCCAAGAGATTGAGGGAACTGATTATTCCTTTCTATTCAGCATTTGTTATACTGCATCTGGAATGCCGTGGCCAGGCTTGGGTTCCTCAGCATAAGAAAGAGATTGACAAACTGGAACAAGTCCAGTTGAGTGTTGTCCTGTTAGGAGACTGGAGCACCTGACCTATGAGCAGAGACTGAGAGAGATAGGTTTGTTCAGCCTTAGCAGGAGAAGGCCAAGGATAAATCCTATTGCCATCTTCGAGTTCCTAATGGGAGAGGACAGGGAAAATAAAGCCTTACTCATCCCTGAGGTGCACAGTGAAAGGACGAGAGGTAACTGAGGCAAATTGCAACAAAAGAAATTCTGATTAGATATAAGGTTGCCCAGAGAGACTGAACTCTCTATCCTTGGAAATACTCAATTTGACTGAAAAATGGCTCTGAGCAATCTAATTTATGTTGGCCTTGTTTTGAGAGCAGGGTTGGACCAGGTGACCTCCAGAGGTTCCTTCCCACCTATTCTAAGATCAGTTTTGGACTAAAATGAAAATCAAGACATTCAAGGATGTAGCTCTGCTTTTGTGTGTTCCTTTATGAGCTAGGAGCTATTTCTAGTGTCAAGAGTATAAAGCCTTTAAGTACATACCTAAAAAGAAGGGTAAACTTTCTTAGTCCTGAATAGATATACTTTCTGGGATAAAGGCTGTTGTTTTGCATGAAATGAGCAGTATCCAGAACCCATTCTAAGAGGACTTCATAGCTCAAAGATAAAATTTTTCTTTTTTTCTTTTTAATTCTACCACAGAACAACTTCATGCCAGAAAACCTAGTTAATGGGTATTTAACATGGTCTACAACGTGTCACTCAATACATGGAAAACAACAGGCAGTACCCACTGGAACAGTGTGCTCTGCATCCCTGATTATTATTCTAGATGTGAGCTCCAAGAGAGGGACTCAGGTGCTTAACTTTAATCTCTTATCCTTGGAAATGGTGGCCTTGGCCAATATTTAGTTATACATGATACAGTAAGGCAGGTTTCACCCTGAGAATCTTATTTTAAATAAGCTTTCCATACAGAGATCCATGTAAATCAAGTGAACTATTTTTGATAGTCCTAATGAATCTTAACATCCTCTCCCCTCTCCGCACCATGGACTAACTAATATAGAAGGCAAAAAAATAATAATTATAAGATTGTGTTTAAAGTGAAAGCTGGTGCTCTGTGGCATAGGCAGGACCTGAACATACACTCTAAACATGTTCTTCACTAATGAGACTTTCCTCTGGTTAGGCTATGCAGTTTTCATTTTAAGTACCGACTGTGTTTTCAGCATGAAAGAGATAACTGATAGGGGAATTAAAATGTCCAACACTCTTATCTTACCAATAACAATCCTAAGAGACAGATCCCAAGAATCTCACTGTTATGGTTACTGATGCAAACCCAATTGAGTAAACTGAACAGTTACTTTATTCTAATGTGATCTCTCATAATTTGATGCTAGTGATGGTTCAAATCTTTCCTTAAATTCTTCCTAATTGAGTACTTCTGCTCTTGAATTGTAATAATCCCAGCTATGAGTGTTTCACCATACAAGCAAATAAAATTGAGCTCTTTGTGATGATATTTGTACTAATGTTAGTTGTTCTCAACTGCTGCAGGTGGATAAACTCAAATTAGAGGAGAACTACAGGACAAAAGTGCATGTTGCTGCTGTTGCAGGTGGTTTAGGATACAGGCTTTGAGATTAAGGGCTTTTTTTTTGTCCCATTCTTCAGTTTAAGATGCAAATCACTATTTGTGTATTAGAAGCACTGATTGCAAATAAACATAAGATTTTTAACATTGTGACTAATCTATACTGTGGGAGTCCATATTGTGAGCATATCAGTATTGCTGTGCTGTAGGCAGTTGGCAGACCTTCTTGTTTTGTTTAAACAAGCAAATCTGCTTGGAGATTGCTAGGATAACTTAGACAGGTGTCTATGCACTGGCTATCCACTGGGATAAAGTGCATCTACTAATCCTGTTTCGATTGGACTGATGATAATGAGTCTAAAATATCTTCAGTGGCTGTTCAAAAGTAGTTTGTTTAATAATAAATAGGATGCTGTAACATTAATGGTGTTGTGTCAGAGTGCATGGTATCCCAAAAAACCCCAGACATTCAGTAACTCTGGAATACTGCAAATAATTCTGCCAAGGGTATTTTCTCTTACCTGGGGTTTTTTATGCTATATACAGACTTTTTTTTTTTCCCTTAAGTTGATGATTTTTGCAGGATCTTTGGAACAGGGTAACTCGCTATTCCAATGGTTTCTCAGCCTGCATGGACAAAGTGATGGAATAGAAAATTCTGTGTAGAGAGAGAAGAGTGATATGTATTTGAGCAGAACAACAATACACAATGCTTTGCAAGGTACCTTGTTATCATCCCTTAGCTGATAGTTTTGGTGACTAGTAAGTCAGGTGAGACTGGAGATTCATTATGATCTCGAAGAACATTTGCTGTGCAGATATAGAATTCTTGATACAGAATTACTACTTGTAAGAGAAGAAGCCTTACTCTCCTGTGTTCCTGTTTTAGGGCATACAGCCATTTAGTGCAGACTGTGTATGCATTTGTTTCTGCCCCTTAATAGATATTTCACATAACCTGCACCAGTGAGTGCCTAGTACACTATTGCACTAGTGGCACATAGAGGTGCACATACAAACGTGTACTTTAAACCATCATGTGCTTTTGGCTTATGCACTTGTCATATTTGAAATTATTACTTCCTGGGTGTTGCACACCGTTTTTCTAGAAAACAGATTCATACTCTTTTATTTCATCCTTTAAAAACTTAATCATGTTTTTGTATTGGATGAATTCCATTCAGTGGATTGATTCAATGTGATTTTGATGTGTCCCCCCTATTTAACCACTGGTGCAGTGTGCTCACTTGCATTCTGAGATGGTGAATATGAGAGAACAGCAAGCATAGTTGTGCAACTGACTGCACTATAGTATTCCATATTTTCCTTTATTTTTATATATTTAAATATATTTATCAAATGTATTGTGTTAACTGTCTGGAAAGAGCTACCATTAAGAAGCATTGCTCATTGTGTATAGCAGATGGACCGAACTGTGGGATGCCTCGTAGCCATGTCTTTTAAACTCAAAGTACCCTCCACAGTCTCTGTACATTTGAAATGGGGTAGGCACATGTGATAGGACTGTAACATTTAGCTAGGTATTTGTACAAATTAGAGTATGAAATCATTATGTGTAAAGTGTTATAAATATGTTTATGCAAATTCTAGCTCCTCTTTAACTTTACCTTCCTTTGTTGTACTGATCAGTACAGCCTCTGTTAATCGTTAATGATTAACACGCCTTCTTCCTCCTTCACTTTTATCTGGGCATAATGCCAGGCATATTATTAAGATATAAGAGTTTTCCTTCCCCTCCCATCTTGCCAGCTCATGCCAAGGTGTTACTGACCTCTTACTCCTTTCTTCTGATGATCTTAGCATTGCTTCTCCAAATTCTATGCACTAGATGTCTTCTTCTCCCCTTTAAAATGTAAAGAGTACAGCTATACTAAGTAGCCTACTGATGAGAAGATTGGATGTCTTCAGTGTTGTTAATCAGTAAATTAACTTCAAGCACTCATTTTAGTGCTGAAGATACACACTTCACTGAGATTCACTTGCCCCAGGTCAGACTCAGCACTGGCAAAAGACAGACTAGTGTCCTTGTACTGCTTCTGCCTACTCAGCTCTAACTTGGCCTGGCTCCTTTGGAGATCTGATGCATTTAGTTTGTGTACCAAACTGGTCAGGCCCAGATGAAAGTGCGGCGTTGCTGATACAGCGCAGTCCTTACTCTGAAGTTACACCACTTAAAATATACTGTGCCACTGTTTTGCAATGATAATAATACTGTGCATGGGCTTAATGCTGTAAAATATATAAATGTTTGTGGATTGTGCTGATCATTTTGGATTCAGATACAATGAAAATCATACAAAAACTGTAAGTGAGACCACAAAGGGTAGTTGGATTTGCCTCTGTTCATGCTTATTCTTTTTATATTAACTAGTGTCTAAGGGAAGGCAACTTGCTTCTCTATCTCTGCCTCTAAATTTATATGCAGAGTTCTAACTTGCATGCACTGTCTGAGAGGCTGTTTTATCTCCGAAGGGTTTGAATCATATTTTCCAGTGCTAGTGATTAAGAAAATACTTTTTTTTTAATAAAGGTATTTAGCCTGACACCATCAAGCTTTTTCTTGCAAGTTAGACATTACGACTTTTGAGAAAAAGGCTGATTTGTTTGATAACTCTTCTTTCCTTGCTACAACAGAATGTTATGCCTCATTAGTTTCTGAGTTTCATGGGTAACACCAAAATGAGAGAGCTGGTGTCACTCTTGGACAGACAGTGAAGTATACAGGGAGGAAGATGTGGAAATGATGGGATGTAGGGAAAACGGGCCTACAGTGGGACTTCTGGGACAGGTAACTATTGATTTCATGCTGTTTCATGAGAAAAGGTAAATGTCACAGAACTGCGAAAAGAGCCAGTTTCCACAAAAATCCCGAAGATATTTGAAATCATAATAATCTTAAGGTGACATCCTTGGCTCCAGTGAAGCCACTAGCAAACTTCTCACCAAAGGTGATTTCTCATCCTGTGCCTCCATTTGGGTTCAGCTTACTTCCTTAGGCATTTTATGTCTCTTTCCTCCTGTCTTCTATCTCAGGACATGTTAACAGTGAAATAAGAACAGTGTATATAGTTTTGATCAGTAAGCGCTAGCAAAACTGCTATTTCCCCAGGTTGAATTGTTTTATTGAGTGAATTTAATGTGTTTTGATCTCACTTGTTTTGTCTGTCTCTATTTCTGACATATGGCAACTATTTTTAAACATAAGATGACTTCTAGGCCTGAGTAAAAGGTTTTTGTTACTTATTTTGACTTTGAATAAAGAAACATAGGGGGTTTGTTTGTTTAGAAAAAATGCATTTGGGAACTAAATGAACTTCCAGACTACCCAGATAAAAGACAGGAATACCGCCCTCCACAGAATATTGAAGTATATGTGCATATGAATGCTTACATTAGTATGCATCAGAAAAACAAATGCTTTCACTGATTAAATCCCTGTTCCTCCATCTTTGTTGTGCATTTGCCTTCTTCCATGCAGCAGCACTTTGCACATCTGTTCATACCTAAGCACATGGTGTTCACTTGTGCTAAATGAATAAGGATGTGTATTTGCCTCCCTCTAAAACCCTTAACTGAAATTTGTATCTTGACTTCACATGCCAAGTGAATTCACCTTCATTCAGGTGTGACTGTGTTGTGTGTCACCTCTTCCACGGGCCCCACTGATGTCTTTACCTAGAACATCATATGAACAGGCATCCACTCACACACACGTCATGCTACTCCACTTAGAGGATTTTCCCTCTGTGCTTTACTGTGTTCTCTGCTGAGCTGTTCTTTTGATGCATAACTTAAAGTCACTTGAGATAAAAGCAGGAAGCCCCCAACTGCTACTAGTTTCATCACCTATTGTGAAGCAGTACTGGAAAAAATGGTCTCTGATTCTTACAGTACAAGAGTACTATAAATATTTGGATGGCATCCTTATGTAGGTCATTTTGGGGGCCGATCTGCATACAGCTGTGTCTGGAGAAAAATAGTAACAGTGCTAAAGAAGGAGATAAGCAAGAGCACCAAATGCTGTCACTTCTCTGTAGCTAAAACAACTGATATTTGTGAAGGTCTAGCTGTTTAACCAACATGTTGGAATATTCAAAATACAGCCACAATTTAGTAAGATCTCTAGAGAGGACTTGGGAAAAATTTGGCGCCCCATCAATGAGGCAGGAAAACTAGTGGCAAAGGACACAAAAAGGCCAAGACACTTAGTGGCTCTTTGCTATGGCTTTTATGGGTCTTCTAGTGTCCAAGGTCCCTGAACCTAGCAGCAAAGTATGTGGGAGTGAAGCATTATCCATAGTAGAGTAAGAGAGACTCAGGGACCACTTCAACCCGTTGGATATGCAGAAGCTCATGGGACTAGATGGGGTGGATCAAAGGGTGCTGAGGAAGCTGGCTGATGCTATTGCAAAGTCAATCTATCATCTTCAAAGGGTCATTGGGGAAGTTCCCTGATGACCAGAAAAAGGCAAACGCTTCAAGAAAGGGATCCACAAGAGAACTACAAGGCAGTTAGGCTAGTGTGGCTAGTACCCTTCCTGGGAAGGTTAAAGAACAAATCCTCCTAGAAGCCATAACCAAGCAGACCAAGGACAGGAAGGTTAAAGAACAAATCCTCCTAGAAGCCATAACCAAGCAGACCAAGGACAGGAAGGTTATTGGAAACAGACAGCATGTGTTTACCCCAGGCAAATCACACTCCATCAGGCTTTCAGCTCTACCAACTAGAATATCCTTATAGCCAAATTAGTGAGACACGTACGGTGGGTGAAAAATAGACTGAACTGTCAGGCTCAAATGTGTTTTGGTTGGTTGTTTCAAGTCCATCTGGTGGCACGTTACTGGATGTACCTTTCTGACTAATAATATTTAATGTCTTTGATAGCGATGTGGGCAAAGGCATGGAATACACCCTCGGCAAGACTGTGAATGATAGCAGCTCGGAAAATGGTAGATACACTGAAGGGCAGGGCTGCTGCTTGCAAGGCCCCTGACAGACAGGAGGATGGCTGGAATGAGCCTCATGAAGGTGAACAAAGGCAAGTGCAGAGTCCTGGATCTGGGAAGGAATAACCCCATGCACCAGGCCAGGCTGGCCCAAAAGCAGCTTTGTAGAAAAGGTCCTGGTGGATGAAGAGGTGAACACATTTCAGCAGTAATGTTTCAGCAGTATGCCGTTGTGATAAATGCCAATGGCAGACGAGGCTGTACTACTTCAAGCATGGCCAGCAGGTTAAAGAAGGTGATTCTTCTCAGTATATTCAGCAGTTGTGAAACAGCATTAGGAGTACTGTGTCCAGTTTGGGCCTCACCAGTCCTGGAACGACACTGACATACTGGAACCAGTCATCATATGGGTGATCTGAGATGTGGGATATCTCAAATACTGGGATAGGGACCCAGCGAGGTTGTGAAATCTCCATCCAGAGAGACATTCAAAACCCAGCTGTGCCTGGCCCTGAGTAATCTGACCTCGTTGGCCTTTCTCTGGGGGAGGTCGCTTGGATGGATGTCCTGCAGCTGTGTCTTCCAGCCTCCCTTATGTCGCGCTTTGGGCGAGCTAGGCTCCGTCAAGCTATGGCTGCTTGCAAGCGCATCCCTGTTCGCCGAGGGAAGGAGAAGGGGAGGCGGCAACCCCCGGGGGTGGGCACCGGGTGGGCACCGGCTCCGCACCGGCCAAGGACCCGCCGCGGCCGCCCCGCACCCGCTCTCCTCCGATGCACCGGGTGCGCGGTGCGGGCGGCCGCGGGCTGAGGCGGCGGCGGTGAGGGGTGCTGGGGGTGTGTGTGTTCGCGGTGCCTTTAAAGTCCGGGCGCGGGGCGGGGCGCGGGGCGGTGGTGTTTGCGGGGGGAGCCGCCCGGAGCATGCGCTGCGCCGAGCGGCGGGCGGTTGGCGGCGTCGCCGCCGCACTTTCCCGGTAGCCGTGGCGGCAGCAGCTAGCGAGTCCGGCCCTGACACTGCTGCTGCCGCCGCTGCCGTGCGGGGCCGTGGTGGCGGCGGCAGCCACCGCTGAGCCCTGAGCGCCCGCCGCTCCTCCCGCAGGGGAGCGGGGCTGCGCGGCGGCGAGCCGCCCCCCCGCCCGGTCTGTGCCCGAGGGGAGAGGAGGCGAGCGGGGAGCGGCGGCGGCGGCCATGGGCAACGAGGCGAGCCTAGAAGGAGGCGAAGGGCTGGGCGCCTTCCCCGAAGGGGCGGCGGCAGCCGGGGATGGCGGCGGCCCCGCGGCCCCCTTGCAGCGCCTGGTCCCGGCCGGGGTGGAGGCGGACCTGAGCCAGCTGAGCGAGGAGGAGAGGAGGCAAATCGCCGCTGTCATGTCAAGGGCGCAGGGGCTGCCCAGAGGGAACCTCGCCGGCGCGGAGCCGCTTCCCATGCAAAGGCATGCACGGAAAATCTCCCTTCTCCCGCTCCTCCCTTCCCCCCTTCCCCGTCTCCTCGCGGTGGGGCGGGGGGCGAGTGGCAACGCGATCCGGGCCCGCTGCATCGGGAGCAGGCGTTGCATTTTGCTGGCTGAGGGAGGGAAGGGGGCGGCTGCACGAGTGCGGACACCAGGATGGATGGAGCCGACACTCTCCAGCGTTTCCCACTCCGGTGGTTTCTAATAATAACGGCCGTTCTCGGTTCCAGTGGGCTGCGCCCTCGCCCTCTCCCCTTCCCCTCCCTTCGCACGGATCCGGAGCACGGGTAGTTTCTGTGTCTGGGGAGGGGAGAGATTTGCAGACAGCGTTTCGGTTTTCTCTCTCTCTCTGTGTGTGTGTGCTTTACGGTGCTGGAGTGCCCCACAGATAGTAGCCAGGGAAGCTCTCCCCAGGGCTGATGGGCTCTGTAAGCTGTTCTTTCTGGAGCGATTCTTGTTGAATCCTTCAAAGCTTTGGGGCATAATGTATTTGCTAGCTATTACTCTGCCAATTCTTAACCTCTACAACTAGCATTTGGCTTCATTAAGTAGTCATGGATTAAGGAGGTCTGTTTCAGTCTATTCTTTTCCCCCTTATTTTTCTTCTCGATTTTTTTTCCCCTTTTCTTTTTTGTTGAAAGGGAAAAGAGAGGCGAAATAATAGATTAAATTGATTGCCAGGGGATTCAGTATTCTGGATAGTGATGGCTTTTCCTCCTTGTGCATCTGCCAAGGCTAGGGAAATTCCCTTCCCCTTTCCTTCCCTGTCCCTTAGCACATTCACTGCCCGACGTGCAACAAGCCCGTTCACCTCCCGGGCCCGGGGCCCGGTTCCCGCCGCGGGGGCGGTGTCGGCCTCCCCCGCCCGGTGGCCGCCCGGGCCGCTGTCCGCGGTCCTGAACTCGCCGTCTTCCCCGCCCGTCATCCAAGGCCGACCTCTCCAGTGCTCTCCCTCTGCGGGGCTGGGTGTGTTGTTTGTCGTGGAAGGAGGATGCTGAACGGAGCCTCCTCGACTGACTGTTCAACACGGTTCTTGTGTATGGACCTCACCCTAAATAAAGGCATACTGAGTTTATATAATATCAGGTTTATATAAGTGAATCCTAGAAGAAGAGAAGCAAGGAGGGTGGGACCAAATTCATCCGTGGGCAAACTACTGAAGTCATTTGGCTTATACCTGAGATGATGGTCTCCATTTTTTTTTTTTTTTAAACTGGAAATCGAATCTTCCTATTTTATGTCTTGCATGATTATTTAACAGGTATTAATGCTGTATGTAAAATATAAATTTCCATTCAGTTCGGGGCTCTACCCAGCTTCTATAGATGTTAATGGAAAAAAAAAACAACAAAACATATTGCTTAGTTCTGTGAAACTAAGCTCAAAATTCCCTTTTGTATGACAGTCTATGAGCAAAGACACAAAGGCTTTAAAAGTTTATTGTTTCATGCTAATCATCCAGCAAAAAGTAAGATAAATGTTGCTGGAAGATTTTAGAATAGACTAAACTCATTGCAATGTGAATATTTATAATGTTGTGATATATTATTATGTCCATTTATAAATGGCTGCTTTCCTACAAACATATTTATGATATCAGAAACTACTTTGATCTTGTTAGCGTACCTTACTTCCATTCTCCATTTAAAGTAAAGGCACTCTATGTTTGCGAATTACAGCCTTTTAACTTTTAGTTAAAGTTGACATTTTAACATTCAGTGCAATAACCTATCAACTAGCTTCTCCTGTGTGGTTTTAGCAGTTCCCATCATAGCATCTTCGTGCCTGTCGCACTGTAATGAAGTTACGACTTGTCTCTGCTCTTGTTTTGTGACTTTGCTTGCTCCTCTTGCATGCCTCCTTGCTATTGAGATCTATGATGAATGATGGAAATAATTATTAAGAACCTGATCCAAACCCTTAGAGTAAGACTCTTCTAAGGACTAAGGATCAGCCTCTTCCAGACTTCAACTTAAGTAAAGAACCAGCCTGCTG
This sequence comes from Larus michahellis, assembly GCF_964199755.1. Classification (NCBI taxonomy): domain Eukaryota; kingdom Metazoa; phylum Chordata; class Aves; order Charadriiformes; family Laridae; genus Larus; species Larus michahellis. The sequence goes on from NC_133896.1 coordinate 10,744,871, forward strand.
AGACTCAGATTCCTTAGCTTCAACCTTTCCCCCCGAAGTCAGAGTGGCCAAAGAAATCAGATGCGGGAAAAGATGCTTTACAACTGTTGTTCCCAACAGCTTTTTTCCTAGTATGGTTATGCCAGTCCAAACGTTAAGTGACTGAAAGAGTGATCAGAAGAGGAATTCTGGCTTCCAGTTTATATAGCCTTGCATTATGACAGTGTCCCTGTTGCATTGTCTTTTAGTTTTTTTCATGTTGTTAACTGGATTTTTCCTCTGTGATTTCCATTATAACATTAGCTGTTATCTAGCTTTACCTGAGAGACTAATAAGTATTTTCGATTACAAATGCTTTCATTCCCCTCCCAAACTACAAATTCATGATGGATGATATCCAGAAATAACAGGTTTTGCAACTACAGGCTTTTTAATAGTAAGCAATGTATGTACCAGGAAACATAGTTGCACCTTTACCACCATCAAATACATGTTGTAGCTTCTAGAACTTCTATAGGCTTCAAGCTTTTAAGCCTTCGAAAATGCAATATCTAAATAGATATGATTAATATTTATTATGCATTTTAATATAAGCATTTAGATCTAGAGAACCTAAAGTGAACTGCCTAAATCAAATGAACTTTTTTTTTTTCATTGAACTTTTATATCTCTGGGTTCCAGTCAGAGTTTGGGATGCTTAGCACATATGGAAATCATTCTATCCTATTTCAGTTTTCTGTCTTCAGAAAATTCATGGTTAGGAAGTTTAGCTGAAACATACACAGCCAATTTGTAAGCAAGTTCCAGTTCTAGCTTCCTTGAATGACTCTGTAACTGTGTCAGTGTCCACTTGCTGAGGAATTGTTCCACATCATCTGAAAGGATTAGATGACCAAACTGAATATATGCACCATATATGCACCATCTAATGCAGCTGGTTGTTTTTGTGATATTTTTTTGTCGGGGGTTTTTTGGGCGTTGTTTGTGGGTTGTTTCTTTTTTTTTTTTTTTCCCCAGTTCATGAAGTTGTTCACAATAGACATTAGTAGTAAAAAAAAAAAAAATACTGCATTTTGAGCAGAAATGCGAAGAAGTCTTACTGAGTGTCACACTTATAAAGTGTGTTTATCGTGTATTTTTGAGAAAAAATATGTGGTTTTGTTAATGCCATCACTCTATTTACTTAAAAAAAAAAAAAGTTAGCCACCAGGGGTATGTATAAATTTGCACATATCTCGTTTGTAGATAAGAAAATTATCTAACTGTCTTGGAGTTGTGTGATTATTGCACTTCTCTCTCAAATTATTTATACTGATGAATGGGAAAAAGACATGCCTTTTTAAATAGGTTTTTATAGCTATGGTATTTGAGAACTAGACCAGTAGTCTTTTTGTTAAATCTCCTCTTGACTCCAAAGTAAGCTTTGATTTGGCTGTAATATTAATGTAAATGAATAAAGATGAGCTCTGTGAATCAAGGCCAAAGTGAGGAGAAACATAGAAACATAAAGAAGAGAATTAGGTGAGGGAAGACTAAATGATTCTTCTTGTTGAGTCTGGTTTGAAGACTTTAAAACAATGGTGGATTTTTAATGATTCAAAAGGTTTAAAAATAAGAAAATTCTTGTCAAATAAAGAAAAGAATTCTTTGGAGGATTTCTAATTCTCCAGATTAATTAAAATTGTTCAATATCCGTCTGTAGCTGGTTTCAAAATAGTTCTAGAAAAGAAAGCTTCAGTTTCTGGCTACCTATAACTACATGGAGCAAGTCCTGGCTTTTGATAGAAGTAACATTTCTCAAGAAGCTTGTCTTTTCAAGGCTTTTTCTTCCGCTAATTAATCATGCTCTGTCTCCATTGCTTAGAAACATTGTTAATGTATAAAGGCAAGACAAGTCTGGTCTTCAGAATACACCAGCAGCCTTGCAGAATCATCTGGGGTTTTTATTTCCTAGATTCATGGGTTTTAATCTCACTTCAAGTCCTGACATCTGATCAGGTGGAAATTTATGGAGCACATAATTCTGATAAAAATGAAAGCTGGAGGAGAGCTCTGTTCCAATAGAGATCCACAGTTACTTCTTCTTGTTAATGTCCAAGTTCAATTTCTAAAAACAGTTTTAGGGTTTGGGTTTTTTCTTCCGCCTTCACACTGTAAGGTTTGGGCATGGTACCGTGTTTCCCAACCAGAGTTTTAATAGTACCACTGATCCTTTTCTTTTTTTCCGTTGTCACTCTTAGCATTGTTGAATGAAGCCTTCCAACATTTTGAACACTTGCAAACATAAATGCTGGAACTGTACCAGGCTGCCACTGACAGAATAGTTGAAATGATTTCATTTAGTAAGCAGTACCTCTTCAGATAAAACTAGAGTGCTTATCTAAATAGCAAGAAACAGAAGTGCAGGTAAACCTACCTAGTTGCTAAATAGAGTATAAAATTGTTCCTGTAACAAGCAAAAATGCCAAATAATTGAAGGAATTAGATTATCATTGGACTTTTCTGAATTATTCTCTTTATGAATAAAGAGTTAATCAATGTTCACTGACACCAATGGAAACACACCTGCTCACTTCAGTGGGTTCCACATTAGGGTTATAAACTTCCCAGTATTATGACCAATAGTTTTACAAGAATAGGGAAGGGTAAATGGAGTTATGGAAGGCTAGAAATAGTTTGTCCTTAACAAGCATTTAATGTGGAAATTTTTAATTTACAAAAACATCAGATACAAGATTGTGAGAAAATCACATGTTGTGAGAATTATGAGCAAAGAAATGGGTACCGCTTAGCTTTGTCCGTTTACATTTCCATTGCTACGTCTGTAATGAGAACTCTAAATATTTAATCAGAAATAACAGTAAACCCATGGTAACATTAACAGTGTAAAATATATTTTTCAATGTGTCTACTATATATGTTTCTGCATATTTCTGATAAAACTCAAACAGAATTTTGAAGTTATTTATTTATTTTTAGTCAAGGAATGCAGTTAAATGTAATGACTGATTGTTCATTTTACTCATGAATACCCAAGAAGAAATGTCACGTCTGGAAAAAACAAGATCACAGTAACGGAGTAACTGTATTTCTTAAAGCGAAAACTGAAAGTTTTATATTTGCAACACTGTTGTGGCACTGAAGAGAACACCTTATCTTCCAGCAAAAGTACAGTGATAGCACTGAGTAGAATACTATACTACATCCTTTAGCAATAGCATTGAATACAATATTATTTCCTCCAGATGTAGCTGAGTATAGCAAGAAGTAGAATACTATGTTACGCATGAAGACATGATCTTGATTTTCGTTCTTACATTCTTAGTTTTATTTTCTTCTGTACGGAAACACAGCAAAATTCTATTGTTAGAGAAGTGGGAAAAATCCCTGTCTAATGAGAGATTTTCTTTTTATTGCTGGGCAGTGTGAATTGTTGAGATGTTGCTGGGAGGAAGCTCTATAGTAGTTCTATTGAAAAAGGAAAAAAAAAGTAGCTTCAGGACTAATTCTGTGAACTGTCATCTGCTTTATCTGTTTGAAAAGTCTTCTGATTTGTGAGTGAATGGTTGGCAAAGTAAATACTTTAAAGAGAAGCATATACTTCTTAATGTACCTGGATTTTAGAAGTTTAAATCCCTGCTGCATATTGAATTGTAAATATATCCAAATCTTGTACAGGTAGCCAAAGCACAAGTACATAAATATTTTGTATTGTGCAGTGTTTTTCTTGTATGGTTGTGCTTTGATCTGCTAATTTTCTGACACTTCTTTTAGTCTTCTCTGTCTCCCCATGTTTGTATCCAAAGGATAGAGTGGAGAATTAGTCATTTGGATTTAGGTAAAATAGTAAGCTGTAGCTTTGAGTTCTTCAGATTTCTGAGGAGAAAATTATCTGGTTAAACACTGTTGTCTTATTAGTTTGTTTTCTAAATAATAAATCAGTCTGTGACTGAATACTTCTATAGACCTTTATAGTACAATAATTTATATTTAAATATTTTTTTATATGCACCTTACGTTTTAAGCCTTGGTCTTGCAAGCACTTAAGCACCTGAGAAACTTCCCAGTGTTACCAGAGCAGTTACAGGGTCACAGATAGATCTTCTTTTATGTGATTTTTCTAGTAATTTGTATTATTTCAATTTTACTACATTTTTCTGTCTGCAGGCACCCTGAACTTGATACAAGCCGCCATCCCAGGCAACCAGGTAAGCCTCCAGATCCGGGACCACCAAGTTTAAGCAAAAGCAGAACAGTAGATGTGCTGAAGACAGAACAACGGGCACCTGGACGGAGCCCTTCTTCTATTAGTCTAAAGGAATCAAAATCCAGGACTGATTTTAAAGAAGATCAGAAACCAAGTATGATGCCCAGTTTTCTCTCAGACGCCAATCCGTTGAGTGCAGTCACTTCAGTTGTGAACAAATTCAATCCTTTTGATTTGATATCAGATTCAGATGCAGCTCATGAAGAAGCCGGTAGGAAACAAAAAGTTACCCAGAAAGAGCAAGGGAAACCTGAGGAGCAGAGGGGCCCTGCAAAACATCCAGCTCAACAACAGTCTCCAAAGCCAGCTGTTCAACAACAAGGACCTGTAAGATCTACCCCCCAGACGACTGAGTCTTCCAAACCAGTGCCTCAGCAGCAGCAGCCTGGGGAACCAAAGCAAGTTCAGAAACCGGGCCCTGGTCACCCAGCAGACTCTAAGCTAGAACAAGCGAAACAACCACCCCAGCCACGAGGACCACAAAAATCTCAGCCCCAACAGTCAGAACCAACGAAGCCTGTTCAACAACAAACTTCTGCAAAACCTTCATCAGGCCCAACAAAACCATCACCACAGCAAATAGACAATGCTAGAACATCATCCCAAGCACCACCTCCCACAAAACCATCATCACAGCAGCCGGGACCTGTAAAACAACCATCTCAACAGCCGCCACGGCAAGGAGCTCCTGTAAAGCCATCTTCCCAGCAAGCAGGGCCTCCAAAACAGCCTTCTCAGCAACCTGGACCTGAAAAGCCATCTGCGCAGCAAACAGGACCTGCAAAACAACCATCACAGACTGGACCTGGGAAGCCACCTCCACAGCAAACAGGGCTTGTAAAGCAAGTGCCACCACAAGCAGCAGCTACAAAACCATCTTCTCAGACTGCAGGGGCCACAAAGCCCCCAGCACAACAACCAGGACTTACAAAACCACCGGGCCAGCAACCAGGGCCTGAGAAACCCTCGCAGCAAAAGCAAGCCGGTGCAACCCAACCCGCTGAGGCCGCCCCAAAGAAAACCTTCTGTCCTCTTTGCACAACCACCGAACTGCTGCTGCACACTCCAGAAAAGGCCAATTACAACACGTGCACGCAGTGTCATACTGTAGTCTGCAGCCTGTGCGGATTCAATCCTAATCCTCATATAACAGAGGTGAGTAGTTTTTAAACCGGTGTTTGGTACCAGAGCACAAAATTAAGTTTACCTTCATTATGCTGAAACATCAGATGTGTTACAATGTAGCGTCATCATCACTTAAGGTCATAACAAGTTCAGTGACAAAAGTCATGCTTTTTGGGAAAACTGCTTATGAGTAAAAAGGGTGAAACTGGCAAATAAAAGAAGGTAATGGTTCTCTGTTTGTACAGTGTTTAGAAGTGTGTTCTCTTTTCTTCGTATATAAAGAGGAGGAACTCCAATGTGACTTTTTTTGCCATTTTGCTTGGTTTCCAGCACTCGCTGGTTACATTTATAATCTGACCACAATAGTCTAATATGTTTATAAATAAGTAAAATTGGCTGCTAGAAGAACTAAATTGGCAAAAAGAAAAAGATGAAAATGACTCTTCATAGCCTCAGTGTGTGTTTTGGAAAAGGATGTGGGGTGGATTTGCTTTGTAACTGTGTGAGTGTTCATTAGCTGAAAGCCTGAGTCATGAGTTTTGACTTAGTGGTACTCAGGTTATTTCATTCTAGTGGGATGCTAAGGAAGAGATCTCTGTGGGCTGTTTCTAACCTTGATCACCATTCTTGCTATAATTGTATAACATGGAAATGTCATAGGAAGTAATATTAGGGCTTCAAATGAACTTATTTAACCTGATGTTTGAGTTAGTTTGATTTATATGCTTATACATATCCTTGTTCTTTACTTGCTTGGAATAAGGCTTCATATGAATGTCTGATGTCATCTTATTGCTTGAACAGCTTCTCATACATCCTGATATGCTAATCTTAAACTTGCAATGTAGTTTGGGTTTGTTTTCAGTATCAACAGTTTTATCAATTTATAGAAATTCAAGCATAGCAGACCTGGCACCGAAAACTAACTAGTGATAAATAGCCAGAAGGGGTATTTAGAAAGCTTATTTTTGTCTTGTTTTGGTATTCATTCAGCTGATCAGAGATGCTGATAGGAAGAAGTACATCCTGCTACTATATTTTGAATCTGACAAATAACATCCCTAGGATTACAAATGAATCAAGGAATCCCTGAGGCTCAAAGGGTCTTCTGAAAGGTCCAACCCCTTGCTCAAAGAAGGGTCACCTAAAGCAGGCTGCTCATAGCCATTTTTGAATACTTTCAAGGATGGAGACTCCACAGCCTCTCTGGGCAACTTGTTTTCTCAATACCACAAAGACTTAAAAACACTGCTAGCAGTTAGATTTCTTTCCAGTGATACTTTTAGGTAGGTACCTGGTAACAAACAGCAGGCTTTTTGCATCCAGTAAGTGTATTATTTATTGATTTCTTGTTAAAATTGCAAATTCAAACCTGAAAGACTAACCATTGGTAGAAAAATTGAATCGTTTAGGACTGTATTGTCCTGTTTGAGTTTAGGGAAATTCACACTTGAGATAGATGGCATTAGTGCTTGGACTGGAAAAGGTGTGACTTGAACAGCCATGTGCAGAAATTTCAGAATGTCTGCAACTAACCAGGTGCTCAAAGATTATATTATCAGGGCCTATATGAGGAAGGGTCATAAAGCATGTCATTCTGGACAGTTTGGGGTATAAAAAATATAATATTTATGTATAATGGACAAGAAATATGATGCATTGGTGTTAAAATCAGAGGAACTTTTGTAAGAAAACTTTACTTTCAAGTTCTGACAATGTTTTTAGATCAAAATTTCTTACGTTTATTAGTGTGTGCTGAGTTGTTTATTTCTATAGTGTGCTCCTGCAGTCTCTTGGAGTTCCATGTTTGTCTTCATTTAAAAAATTAAGATTTCCCATGGAAATGGTCAACAACTTTGGGATGTTCAAATGAAATGGATTTTGAGAGAGAGAGTTTATGTAAGATCTCAAAGTATTTGTAAATTCCATGAATAACTACTAGTTTTTGAAGTGGGTACTCTGTAAGTGTGAAATTCAGGACTTTAAGACAATAAATACAGCTGCATTTAAGACTAACTGATTGCATACATATGTAAAAGCAGATTTGAATTTCATATTGCATATTGAAATAAACACAGGATATGCATTTTTTTCATGATAAAATCATTTCAGTAAATGAAGGTATTGGACGTCTGATTTATTCAGCTATTAGTTCCAAACTCCCGACTCCCACTCAGACTTTTCTCATTTGCTCAGCTTTGCGCCACCAGCTGTCTTGCTGAACCTTCATTGTGGGTGTCCTGCTCCAATCTGCGGTGAAGTGCCACAAAAATCACATCTGACTTTATTACTGAACAGTTGGAGCGAAGTAATAGAACCTGCCCTGGCACATAAAAAAATTTGACTTATTTCAGCTGCAAAGGTTTCCACTTGATTTATTCTCAAACTTCTAGTTTCCCTTTTCTTTCAATATTTAGATTATTAACAAAAAATTATGATCCCTCCTTTACAGTAGTTTACACATTCCTTCCTATCTAGCATGAAAACCATGGTTTGTGTCTTAGCTATCAGTTTTCTTGATTATGGTGCAAGTTTTTTCTTTTGGCTTCTCTTATTTTAAGTACTCCTAAATTGTTATTGACCAAAAGTCTTTGTCTCTTACCCGTGCACTTACTGACTGTATCTTCACCTCTTATTGTTATACTTTGACTTTTCCTGCTGTTCTTTTTACCAAGTTTGATGATTCTGTAATCCTGTGTTGTGCCTTTCCCATGCCTTTTATAGCCACTGTTTTTATTGCTTATGTTGAAACACATTACTGATTGGAAAGCAATAATTTCAAATTGGATGTGGGGAGAGTGAAAGGCGTTTATTTAGAAAAGAATTTGTATTAATTTTGTCTCTAACATTCTCCCCTGTACAGCTGCTTGAACTATCTTCTTAAGATATTCTTACACATTTCTTACAGGATAGTTCAGTCTTCATAACTGAGTGAATTACTTTAACAATATAGATATTTCTAAATTTCTATATTCTATATATGTAGCTGATTCTGGAAAGAATATAGCAGGCTTTACAAGCTGGCTCAGGAAGTGGAGTGCATGCATTGTAAAACCATTATAAAGAGTGATTTTTTAAAATTTTTATTAATTTTTTTCTTTTAAATCTCTATTTAAAATGGCAGTAGTACATGCACTCTGTCTGTTTTAACTCACTAGAGAGAACTGTGTAACTAAGAGCAGAAAGCGATACCTGTATTGCCACAAGGTCAGACCCCTTGAACTATTTCTCTGAACCATCTGACGTTGTGGTCCCCTTGGGAAAAAGCAGTAGTTGGACTCTTGGTTTTGTACAGAAGTCGAGAGAGAAAACACACCATACATAACGTGTTCGGTAACATATGCCTCTCTCATCTGTCTAGGTATTCACACTCCACTCATCACCATGGCACATGACTGCCTAGCAACAGTTGCATAAAGTAACAGAAAAAATTATATAAACAGGTTTGATGACTGGTACTCTATTCCATTTTCCTTTCACATACATCAGAACCTTGTAGCAGGTGTGTATTTATTTTATTACATGGTGATTTATTTTTCTAATTTAAAAAAAAAATTATTTTGCCAAAACCACTCCCATGAGCCATTAACAACAGAAATGAGTACCTCCCAAAAAAAGATTCATCCCTTTAGATCATGTGAATAGGAGTAGTCTTTCTGAAAATGAGCAAAGATATCTGAGGGGCTATCCATTTTGTTAAACACTTACGTATAGTTTTTGGTAAAGCAAGGCAAAACACATGAGCTACTGTAGTTAAATCCAAATGATCAGTGCATATGCTCCATAGCTGGAGTAAACTCAACCCCGTGAACTAGTTATTGGAAGATGCATGCAACACAGCCTGAAAATGGTTTGAACTGTAAAAATATATCATTACATTCTTTATGATGGACATCTGTAAAGTGGGTGATCAAGTGGAGTGTTAAAGCTGTTAATGTCAGAAACTTGGTTGTATGTGAGCTCTGCTCCACGAGCCTACCCTTGATGAGTATGTGCGCATAAATGAATGCCTGTCTTCTAGGTAGTTTTTAGGAGGGATCATTTTTCATGCATTTTATCTACGTCAGTCCATTTTTCATCCACTGTTTCCGTATGCTTTTGAGAGACCATTTAAAATTAGTCTTGGAGCCAGGTATAATTTTTTATTTAGATACTTGCTGAAAATTGCACATTCAGAGAATGTGAAGATGTGTATATTGATGGTGGATTTGATTGCTTGCCAAAAGCTCTTCTGGATGGAGGCAAAGTGAGTTCTAAAAAATGTTTTGTTGGTTCTGACTGGTTTTGAAACAACATGTCGGTATCAAAATTGACTTAATCCTAATTGAAAAAAGAAGAAAAAAAACCCAAAGAAAAGTCTTCTGAAGTGGAGTGTGTGATTTCAGATCAAGTAGAATATTTTACTGGATCTATGCCTTTATTTTTCAGCTCAGCAGGAAAAATAATTTTTGTAACCCAATCTGAAAATATTTTCTTTTGTTGGTGGAACATTTTTGGGGAAGATGTCTATCTTTTTTTTTTTATTTTATTTTCCTTTTGGTAGAGCTAAAAGGAAAAAAAGTCTCTGTATCAGTTGCTGTAGGTACTAGAGCCTTGAATTTTTGCTCGTTCTGCTTCCATTTTTATGTACACCATAACCTTTGGTGATTTAAGAATGTCATGATTTGGTTCAAATCCTCATAATGATTTTCAGTATTTGTATTTGTTTTTATCTACATCCTGAATCCCCCAGTATCCTAAACATTAGTGCATACTTGGGCATGAAGTATTTTCACTAACTAAAGAGAATTTAAGCAGAAATAATAATAGCAGATAATAATCTGCATAATAATGCAGAAATGCATTTTTTTTTTCAGTTATTATCAGTAGTATTAGCTTGTACAGGGAAAGGAATATGTAATAATTTAAAATACTATTCATATAAGGAAGCTGACTGTAATTCTTTTGGTGAATCCAAATAAGTTTTGTTTATATTTACAGTAAAATTAATAGAAATGACTCTTGAATCTTTTTTGATTACGTGATAGTAAAGGAAGCTATTGATTGAATTGAAATATTCCCTGTGGTGTACAGTCTGGACCCTGCTGTATTGCAGTAGTGCATAAGAACCAGAATGCAACATGGACTGGAAATGACATATAAACAAAAATAAAACTGACGTCACCGTGAATAGTGACATGCCACAAAGTCTAAGCTTTTTAATACCAGGAAAAATAGCTTTGAAACTGTATGCCCTATTTAAACGTAGATTTGTGTGGATTTTCAGGGTGTTATAAGTAATGCAAAACAAAATACAGAGAGAACTAAGGACTTGAATCTGATCAGCAGCTGTTATAGTCTTAAATAGTAAAGAAATGAGTTAAACCCCAATAAAACACTTTTTAAACTTTCTCAAAGTATTACTTTAGATATCAACTCCAAACTGAGCTGAAGTAAAGCTAGAGGTGTTCTATAAAAGAGGATGAAGTTTAGTTTGGGTTCAAACTGATCAGAGCGAAGATTCAAACAAGCCTTGTTTAGTTGTCTTTTTAAAATGATCAAAGTTTGAAGTATTTCTGTGTGAAATATTTGTTTTCGTCCAAAGAGTATTTGGGGTGTTCCAGTGTTACTAACATCACAATTTATATGGCAGTGGAGATTATTCACAATTTTTGTGATGAAATGAAGTTAGTATAGCTCCTTTAGTTCTGCCCCTAGCTAGAACTATTACATAGGCATTTGCAAAAATTGTAGAGATCCTCAAATAGAAGGGTTATGGAAGTATAGAATATTGTTTCTCTCTGTGGAATATTCTTAAACACACTCCCAGACTGTTTCTCTCTGAGGAAGACTATGTGCCTACCTTTCTGCTTTACATTTAGGATTAAATGTATTAATAGGATTGATGCCCTGTGGATTAGGTTTTTTTTTTTCCTTTTTTCTTTCTTGTAAGAAAAGGGGCAAAACATAGAAAGAAGCAAACACCTATGCACAACAAATAGTTTCTCAATATTTTAACTGGGCAATATTCTACAATATGTTGGAGTGTTTACTCATTAGCCCAGAAAACTGTCCTGTCCAGTTTTTAACAGGAGTAAATAATAAATTAATCTGCATAGCTAAAGATGTCAACTGCAGTGAGCCATCTGCGCCAGTATTGCTGTTGCTCAGCAACTGTAATTTACTACTACGTTAGGCCACGTGATGTGGAGATGCTGTTTGCTGGGTAATCACTGGGCAGGAAGCGTGGCCCAGCCCTGCTCCGACCAGACAGCGTAATCCCTTTTCAAATCCCAGCGATACTCACTCCGATGCACTCTGTGCAGCACAGATGAACTTTGTTAACCTTCCCTTTGCTGCTCTCTTGATTTGCAGGTAGATTTTTTTGTTAATCATTCACGTGTTTCTAGTATATTAAACCTAGATATAGTTAATGAATGCAATCAGCATTTGTTGCAGTGCATGGAGCTGTGTTAAAGTCTTTTTCCTTGTCCTGTGCATGAGGCAGCTTAAATATGTTTGCCTATAAATACTAACTTTTAGATATTCTGAAATACTGGTGTTTGAAAAAAAAAAAAAAAGTCAAAAGATTATATGTACGTCATTTTGTTTTATGATTCTAATTAGATAAACTATAAAATAATAGTTCACCAAACACTCATAGTTCATATGCAAGCTATAGGGTTTTGTATTAGTAATTTAAGCAGAGTACTGGAGTACGTTTTAAGATTGTGATAACTACATAGCACAATTCACGCAGTAATGTTTTTCAGTAGTTTTAAGATAGCTAAGTAACATTTTAAAATTGTCTTTTAAAATGGCTATTTAAAAAGTTTTCTCAAACATTGGTTTAGCATCAAGCTACAGTGCTTGCAACCATTGCTGTGGTTTGTGGAATGGATTCCTGGGAAACGTGCTGCTGACTAGAACCTAGCATCATTTTTGTAAGCACCTTAAGCCAGTGTTTCCTGATAAACTCCCTCGTTACCTTCCTTTCAGATATCAGACATAAAGGGAAAATATTTATTTTGTGGTGATAATCTGTTTACTTCAAATGAGGATCAGTTGCATACTGTGTACAATAGTTAAATGTTTGTTTCACTGTAATTAGTTTGAATATCTGAGGTCTTGTTCATGGAAGGATGGTGTAGAGGGAAAACTTTGTTTCTAGTATTTCCCAGGCTTGTTTAGAAGAACTTTTCATTTGTATGTCAACATACTAATTCAGTTTGTTCTATGATAGAAGCTGGGTTTTTTTGTTCATAACAGGATTTTCTGATCTAGTTTCTTGTCTCTTACAGTATTCTACCACTCTGCATGAAGCTGTATAAAATCATGGGCTCAAGTGATTTATTTTTCATGTTTCTCTCATCATCTTGGCAGAAATGTCTCCTAAGAGCCAAATCTGTCTTCCTCACTCCTCTCTCAAATTGTCAGGAACCAAATAAGCTGATGTGTTTTCAGACTAGAAACTGATTTTGTCAATAAAGCTTTGGGGCAGAGCTAAGCAATGTCAGCAAAGGCCATTTACATATCTGTGGCAATGTAAAGGCTCTATAAATCTTTATGCTTCTGTGGCGATGTAAAGGAATGTTAATATTTTATGCATATCTTAAAGTTCCTTTCTATAATATCAAATGACTGGTCTAAATGAGAATGAGACCTATTGCCTTTGAACACGGCTCTGTTCTGCAAGAGGGCTGTTAAAATGGCTTCTGAGAGCTACATTCATATTGCGTGCCAGTAATCTTTATATGAAATATGCTCAATCTGCAAGTCAAAATTTCTTTCTCACAGTACATCTGGAATGTTAGAATCAAGCTGGATTCTCTTCCTCCCTTACATCATCTGCAGGAATAGAAATAGTGCATGCCAGTCGATGCACTCACGCTCTGACAGTTTTCCTATTGCTTTTGATGGGTTTGTGTAGTTAGAACAAATCTGAACGCTTCTGCAGAAAGGGATAGGCTCCAGATTGCCTTCAGTTGTGTTGGCTTTGAGATGAGAACTGAAGTGTAGCTCGTATTTGTTACTGAAGTCAACTGTTAGATTACGAATGCATAAAGAAAGGTGAGCTATGGAACATGGTGCTATAATTTTCTTCAATGTAATTCTCCATGGATGTTGTTACTAAAACACTGCCAATAAACTCATTTGGTGCTCCCAACTAGTAGAGTCTTTATGAAGCTTTTTTTAAGATGCTGTGGTTGATGAATACAAAAAAATATATTTTAATTACTAGTTTGTTGTTATGATGGCATATAATTTCTACATCAGTGAGTCAGAAAGCAAGGGAGCACCTTCTATGTTCAGTAGTTGAAATCTAAAAAACGCTGCATGAAATCTGTTAAATTTACAGTCCTAGTTGTGGCACTTAACAGCATGGGTCTCAGCATGAAGAAAATCACATGGATTTCTTCTAGAAATAAGACCCAGCCCCCACCTTTATCTATCAGTGTAAAAACAGACAGTTTGGGTTCTTCAGCATCAAAGAGAAATCTCCTTTACAAGTAGACAGGCACTGCAAAAGCTCGGGTGTTTCCCTGGAAACTTTTGCCTTTTAATTCTAGATAGAGACGTGAGAAATATGGAGAAAGAAACTAGAAAGTCACAGATCTGCTGTCAGGAGATCTTTAAGGATAGACAAACATTACTATTTTAGGTATCTACAGCAGCAGTAAGATTTACTTCATCTGTAATAACGTGTAAGAGCATCCGTACTTACCAGAAGCCTGCTCCTGTTAAAGTTTATGGAAAATCTCTGTAATTGCAGTAGAATGAATAAGCCAGTTTTTGATACAAAACTGCATCACGTAGAACACTTCATTTTGAACTCCTGCAGTTCCAATCACAGAACTACAGTTTGTTCAGTTTTGTATTTGTTTGAAGATGATGTGTATAAGCTATAATGACTTGAGGGTTTTGGCACTTAATTCCTCCCACTAAAATGCATGGGAGGAATTTTATGTCTAAACCAGAAAGATTTAAAAAAATAATACAGTGAAGTAAAACTTCCTCCATTTTCCATTTTGAAGTTCAGCTGTAGGAGTAGCAAATTAATTTTCAGTTTTAAAGGCTTCAGTTTAATACCGAGAGTGTGCATGTGTGTATATATGGATATAATTTTATTTTTTTAAAACATAAGGGAAAAAAATAACAGTTGAGAGTTAAGGTTTTGTCTTCTGCACACGATTGTGTTGAAAAGTGCAGTATAGAATTAACTTTATCTTGGACTTCAATTAGGTAGTTGAGTGAAACTGGACCACCTGCACGTTGAAGACAAGCCTAAGTACTTATAAATGAAATTGGAATCCGGACGCCTTAACCATAAGAATTATTCAGACTCCTTATTCTGTTGCCCCACCCAACCCTACAGCTATTTCGTTTGGGGGCTTGAAGGTGTCAAAATTAGATTTCCTGGAAGCTGAGTGAGAGCAGGTAGGCACCTGTTACTGCCATGGTTTCATCTGGTGATCTCGCTTTAGAGTACAGCACTTTCATTTGGTGGGGGGCGGGGGGGAAAGCAAGTGCAGGTGTCAAAAAGAACCAGGACCTGCGAATCACCATGAAAAGTGCATTGTCCAAATGTCTGTAAAAGTTCTGTGGTTAGGGGGGGAAAGACATTCCTCACTTAGGCCCGTTAAAAAGCTCCTCCCAGGATCCTGTCTTTCTCCGCTGCAGAGGAGAGCCCACCTCCCTAATATAAGAAATCTTAATTGCTTTGCCAAAGCCAGACAGCTAAGGTGGATATTCATAGTATGTGGCTTAAGTCTGCTCTTTGATTAGACTTAAAACTTCTAGAAAATCCTTAAGAATTCATCCAGAAATGGTATTAATATGTATCTAATTAAATTAGATTACTAAGATCTAAAATCAGATGTCATAATTAAGATGTACTTAGTGCAAGTAATTCTCCCTTGGACAGGGGACTTGTAAGGGAACTGATCACCAATCAAACAATGTGGGAGTTAAGCTAAACATAATCTTTGTTCAGGTCCTCTGTGCAGTTGTGAACTTAATTCCTTTAATAATTCAAAGCAGAGCTTAAACACGTGTTCCAGTTTTGTTTCAGTTGGTTTCACTTTTAACAGTCATTTGCTATCTGGGTTGCAGGTAGATCAGAGAATTGTTTAAATACTCTAAAAAAAATTGCACTCAAAATGGAAGATAAAAGCAGCACTATTATGAATGTTAATTTGATTACTGTGAGCTTACAGGTGGGGCCAAAATTGGGCATCTCTTTGTGAAGCTGTTAGTAATAGCGAGCTCATATTCCAGAGTGTGTCTATACCATGCTTATCAGAATAATTAGAATATCTGTGTTTTAGGGAGCTGTGTCCAACTGCTCTTTGATTTTTCCTGCTGGAAAAATACAAGGCTGGCAAAGCACACCAAAATAATGAATTCATTGCCTCAGTCCATGACATCAGAGTTCTATCCTTCCAGTGATATTATGCAGACAAAATCTTTCTCTGCCTCCAGATTCATCCCATGGTATATGGTAGAGATTCCAGACCTGAGTGAGAAACAGGATCCCGAAATCTTCACCCGTAGGGGAAAAGATCTGAGACCTATATTCTGTGTCCTCCTAATTGCTGTTTCCCTCTGTTGCAGTGGTGCCTGCAAATGCCATAGCTGGTACCCTGCGTTTCACACGCAGACTAAAGAACAGAAGTAGAGCTACTTAAGAATAGAAGATGACCTGCTTAAGTATCTACTTGCACGTGTAGGCACACTGGACTCTGTGCCATATTGAATGGCATTTTTGCTCCCTATAATGTTTCTGCTAGTGATGTAAAATGTGGAAAATAGCACGTGATGCTTCCCGATCACATGTTGCTTTAGCCTATTTGATCCTTCCTCCGGTTGTGAGGCTTTACAAAAGCAAAGGTAGGGATGACCGCTTAGGATTATTGGGTTTTTCTGTCTTATTAGAAAATGCAGTTTCCCTCTCATGTAATACTTCTTGGGAAGGAGAAAAAAATGTTTTGAAGTTGTGAGGTACTAAAATTGATGAGAAACATGGGTAAATACATTATTTGCCTTATTCCTTCTCCTCTGTGTTGAAAAGAGGGATGCCCATTGTATACAACTCTACAGTAAATACCCTGGGAGCTTCTTTTAATGACAAAAGAATTTTGCGAAACCTAATTATGGCTCTTAAAATACCATTAGTGCTTAGGCAAAGATCTTCAGTGATTCCAAATGAAGACTGGCCCACAAAGTAGTGGTAAAGTGTGAGTCCGTGTAATATATAGTGTCCATTAACACACCTTTGTGCCTTATTCATTGGATACATGTATACTGGCAATACATGTGCCCTGTAATTTAAACGATTACCAAAACCATAAGCTGTATGAAGAGCTTGATAGATATATGCTTAAAGGTAATTATGCATTTACTGTGTTTTAATTCTGATTATTGTTTTCTGTCAGCAGATTTGATGTGTCAAACTATTTTAGCAGTATTTGTCTTTTTTTTTCTATTCTGGCACATCATTGCTATAAATGAATCACTGTTGGGTGCCATGAAATTCCAATGCAGTTTTTCATTCTGATGGGTTTTTATCCTCCAGTATTCATCTGTGTGTAAACTGAATGTGAAGTTATTAGGAGCACAGGCTCAGTGATAGCTCGAATGACAGGAATGTGGAGAAGAATGAAAAAATCATTTGGGCGTGTCAACCGCAAAACATTATTAGTGGTAATATTTCTCCCTTTTTACACAGAAGTCTGAAATATTGCAACAAGCCATACACTGGAATAGCCTATTATTATGTTGACTTTATTAACTTGGTCTTATCTTAATTACAATACCTTTAATTATTTTTTTTTCTGCAGATTCAAGAATGGCTCTGTTTAAACTGCCAGATGCAAAGAGCGTTAGGTGGTGACCTAGCACCAGGTACTGGTCCCGGGCCACAGCCACCTCCACCCAAACAGAAGACACCCATTCCACCTTCAACAGCTAAACCATCTCCCCAGCCACAGCCAGTTCAAAAGAAAGATGCTTCTCCAAAGCCTGATCCTTCACAACTAGCAGAATCAAAAAAACCCCTGCCACAGAAAAAGCAACCGTCCTTGCCTGGGTCTCCCCCTGTAAAATCAAAACAAACCCTGGCTGAGCCTACTGAGATCTCCCAGCAAATAGATCCTACTCCAAAGTCTGAGCAGGCCAAGCCGACACAGGCTGAAGATAAGCAAAAACAACCCAGTGTACAGAAGCCTACGACGGATGCTGTGCCTACCTCTGCCACACCAGGGCTGAAACAGGATTCGGCAGGTCCCAGACCTCCACCAACTCAACAGAAAGTGACAGATTCCCCCAAGCCAGAGCTTGCCAAGCCATCACAGGACACACATCCAGCTGGGGATAAACCAGATTCCAAACCCGCACCACAAGTGTCTCGGCAGAAGTCAGATCCCAAGCTTGTGTCTCAGCCTGGGGCTACACCAGATGCTAAAACTCAAAAGCCTGTCGAGCCAACACAAACAAAAGATGATCCTAAGAAGTTACAAACAAAACCAGCCCCAAAGCCTGATACCAAACCAGCTCCCAAGGGTCCACAAGCAGGGGCAGGTCCCAAGCCAGCGCCTCAACCCCAGCCACCTCAGAAAACTCCCGAGCAATCCAGGCGTTTCAGTCTTAATCTGGGAGGCATCACCGATGCCCCTAAGCCTCAGCCTACAACGCCACAAGAAACAGTTACTGGGAAACTCTTTGGATTTGGAGCTTCAATCTTCAGCCAGGCCTCGAATTTAATTTCCACAGCAGGTCAGCCGGGGTCTCAGACGTCAGCCCCACCTCCGCCTGGTCCTGCAGCGAAGCACCCCCAGCCTCCATTGCAGCCTCCGGCCTCTCAGGCAGCCCCCAAAGAGGCTGGTCAGGCTCAGCCTCCTCCAAAAACTGCTCCTGTAAAGAAAGAAGCCAAGCCTTTTGTGACTGAAAAATCGGAGCCATCAAAACCAGATAGTGTTTTAACGACTAAAGGATCTGATTTAGAAAAGAAACCTGGTTTGGCTAAAGATAGCAAGCCTCAGGCTGCTGAAGCTAAGAAACCTGCTGGGCTGCCGGAACCGGAGAAAGCCAGCCAGCCTAAAGTGTCTTGTCCCCTTTGTAAAACTGGACTAAATATTGGTTCTAAGGATCCCCCCAACTTCAATACGTGTACAGAGTGCAAGAAAGTTGTGTGCAATCTCTGTGGATTTAACCCAATGCCGCACATAGCTGAGGTAAGGCAATGGAGTCTGTATTTACCCTGTGTTTTTACCTGCAGGCTCCCTGTGCTGTGGAGACCAATCTGTAGCTGATTTTTTAGTTATTGAATTGTCAAGAAAAATGTGAATGTTTCTTCATCTGAGGGCTTTTAAAATTAAATATCTGAGTTGTATGAAACTTGGTCAGTAGTCAGAAAGTACTTCCAATGAATTTTCTGCAGATTAAGGGAGTCTGGTATGGCTGGTTGCTAGGTTTTTGATAGTTAACAATGGTTATGAACCCTTTTGAAATTGGTGCTACTATGATACAGCAAACTACTGTACTTTCAGTCCATCATGGGATAAAGTTGTCTTTCATATGCTTTGGTATTGTACGTTAACATGTGCTTCTTTAATCAATACCCCTGATTCAGACAATTATTGAATGAAGGAATGTGTTAATGCTTAGTTATTCCCCTTCCCTCCGGTTTGATATATCCCTAAATTTATTCCATTAATCTCTTTCTGGATCTGGAGCTTTTGCACATGCTGATGTACTCATTAGGAAGGCTGAAGTTTGAGTGATACCTGTGTGGTGAAATATGTATTTTTTTGGTGTGAATAATGTAAGGTTCACAGAGTTACTTCATTCATTAAGGAGTGTGAATTTGAAAGTGCCTTTTCCATGACTGCCCAAGACAGATCCACTCGCGCCAACTTACGTTTAAAAAAATTAAGCAACTTGATTTTCAACCATTTCCTCACATTCCATGTTTTTACCCTCCTTCCTTTCTTTCTTGTAATTTTTTGGCAAGGGGGTTGGAAATTTTATACTAGCTTCACAGGAAGGTGGAGGCACACCTCATTTGCTATATCAATTTGGCAAGTTCAACTCAACAGAAGCAGACCACCTAAAAATAATTGTGAGTCATTTAAATGTGTAAGTTGGTCTGTGTAGCACGTGTGGAAAGTGGCTGTCAGGGTTGTGTTTTTGAAATCTAAATGAACAAATTAGAAATGGCTCCCAGGGTTAAAGGTTATCGCATCTCTGCTTTAAAGTGAGAACTAATGTTGGGAGAAATAGCAAGTTGCAGGGAAAATACTGCTTATGTTGTCTTCATGTGTTTTGGTGGGTTTTTTTGTGTATTGTTTTCTGGAATATACTACTATTTGAAAGGCATTTGTCCTACTATCATAAGCACATTTTATCTAACTTACAAATATGTTGTTTACTGTCTTTCTGGTCATTTAGGTCAGAAAGAAAGGTCTGAAAACACAGGAAGATTGATCAATGATTGAAAGTCAGGATTCAACTGACTTTTAATGTTGCTCGTGCACTGAATTCCATCGAACACACACATTCCTTCATCACCATCCAGCAACCTGCCCCATAAACACACACATGCATGTGTGCTTACACACATAGATGCACATACATACATTTATTTAGGTTTTAAATGTGAAAAATCTATATGGCTTTCTCCAGAGGCACTCTAGAATGCATACACAGAATACCATGGAAACCAGCTGGGTCAGTTCTAGTGAAACTATGCTGAAATGTGCAAGTCCTGGTGCATGAACTGACTTCTTCAAAGTTGACTTAGGTGTGATGGTGTGGGACTGCCTTGTGGTGTGTAGATTTATACTCTCTGTAAGCCTTCTGTTTAAGATGAGAAGGCTGGTGTTCTGTTTCTCTTTTCCCCATTGCTGTTATTGCCAGAGGATTATCTCTGTTTCCACTCCTTGGAATATGCAGAGCTCAAAATACTGTTGATTTTCTGTAGTCTGACTTCCTCATGCCTTTCTCTGCCTCTTTTTTTTGGCTTCTTCTTGCATTTTCTTCGTCCTTATACTGCACACTTCCATCTCTGCCCACAGTTTTCCATCTTCTCTTCTTTTTTCCCAATATTTTTTGCTAGAATTTGTCAAACTGCTTTTTCGTGTCAACAGGAGTTAGTTTACTTGGCTGAGGACAGCATGACTTTCCTTTTCATGAAGATGGGAGACAGAAGAGGGAGCTCATCCTCTCCTCTCCCAAATGAGCTGTGTAAATAATGTATTTGACCTCAGATAGGAATTCTGTCCCACTATGCACGGTATATAGTATACACCTGTTGCATGACAGAAAGATGATGACGGGCAAATCGTTTATGGTCATTAGCATACTCTCTTCCTCCACCAGACTTTTCTAACATGTTGAGTACAGTCTTGGGGGCTTTATTTACTTGTCGCTTTATTTTTTAGGGGGTTAGGAAGGAGAAATAGAATTGCTTTTTAAAACTGGTCTTTCTGCTGGTTTTCTGCCTAATTCTTCTATTCCTGTATTCTGCATTCAAAGAAAAAATTACAGTTCCAGAAGGCTATATTCCCTCTTGGCCCCAGAAAGTGTTTTGGATGAAGAAATGTGACATGTATTTTACAGTTTTGCTTCGGGGTGCAGCTATATCACAGTGATTCTAACAGTTGGTTATGTGTTATCTATATATTGTTGCATCAATAATGCCTGAAAACGAGATGAGTTTTATTGACTGAGTGATGGCTGAAACCTTTTTACCAACAAAGCTTTTATTGGGCTACATGGTAAGAATCAGTCCCATGGAGCAGGGAAACCAGTGTTTCACTGACAAATACAGAGGAGCATCTGAACTCCATGGGCACTTCTACCTTAAGATCTTTCATCAGGGAATGTTTTCCAGGCAATGTGCTTCTGTACTGCAGACATAGCTGGGAGTACTTTTAAGGGAAGAAGGTGCTTTCTTACAGTTGCAGTTGTTTGTTCTTGACTGTATGTGACAGAAATAACTTTCAAAAAAGTCTTTAAGCTGCTGCAAACAGACAGTCCTCTAATAACCCCTCTGCTGCAGGAAATAAGAGAACTAGACTTTTACCTAGTCTAAATCAACAATACGCTGCTTACTTCAGTGAAATTATTCTGATTTGTGCAAGCTGAGAACTATGTTAGAATACTTTTTCCTAAAATGGGCTGATTGTTCTTTTTCTCCCTGATCTGTTGATCCAACAGTCAAACAGTTATTTACTTAAATAGTAATTTATCCATGAAGCAAACAGCCACAGATGATTAAATAAATGACACTTGATAGATTTCAAAGACCCACAGGACCACGCACGCCCTAGTGCATTAGCAGACTCCTTATTCTGCCATTTGCTCAATAGGGAGGAGCACTGTTTACCAGCTCTGTAATTAGCTTTCCAGCTCAGGTAGTTGGAAGCAGCTCTATTTTTAGTAACAAAGCACAAGATCGCAACTGCAGAAGCCAGAAATGAAGCGTGTGGCAACGACCATTTTGTGCATTTAAAACTCAGGGAAGCTGTTCAGAATATTGAACAGGAGCAGAGATGGTTGCCTATAGTGTAATTAAGTGTGTTCATGCAGCAGGGTCAGGAATATAAAACCTGTGATGAATTAATGTAGTAATAAAATAAAAAAAAAGAAGATTTAAAAACTAAGCTAAGGAAAACTAAGGCAAATTTGTAGAATCTGTATGGGCAAGAAGAAAGAGTGAAATCTTAATAGAGTCAGATGTTATGAACAGAAGGAGCTCAAAATGTAATGTGTGTGTATATGTGAGTGTGCTAATGGATCTAATCTAATTGAACTTCCAAGGGAACAACAGAAGCACCTTTTAGTCTACTGACAGCTATAAAATTATCCGGAAAGGTACTTGGAAGTAAAAAATGTTCCATGTGTGAAATAAATTACCAGGGCTACAGAATGGAGAGAATTGTTTTGAATGAAGGAGAAGGACAGAGAGGAGTGCGAAGGGCAGAAAAGACATTGTATTTCAGGCTTGCTAAGGACTTCTGGTTCGAAAAAAGATGTAATCAGTTAAATATGTGATCAGAATAGATAATGTAAACAATTGCACATAAAGAGTGATGTTTCTTTGTATGTTTATTATGGAAAATAATGTCTGTATGAAATTATTTGACGTGTGGATGTGAAAGCAGGAATATATAAGCAGGAGTCTATAAACAGTGACCTTGATGGTTCCTGTCCAATCCAGATTCTTAGATCTTTTTTAAATATAGATGTATAACCCACCAAAAGAATTTGTATGATTTTCTGATAACTTATTTTGCCATTGTTACTTATTAGACCAAACTAAATAATTTTTTTTTTCTTCTCCTCACGTACTACGGAGAGAGGGCAAAGCAAGAAGTTAAACTCATTTTCCAAGTAAGCACAGTGCTATCATTAAACTCAATCGTATAAACAGGTTAAAATTGGTACATTGCTTTTCCAGTAAGAACTTCTCAAAGTCATAGTTCCAGCATTTTGGAACTGATATAAGCCTCTTTAGAGATGAAGGGAGCTCTTTTGTCGTGGTGTGTTGCCATATACCTGAATACATCTTACGTTCTTGTACCTCCTCCTAAAATCCTGCGGAAATGGTAGTGGCACGGGTGGGTCCCTGATGTAAATAATTCTGGCAGTTTCCATTTTTCCAGACTTTCACTGATGACTAATTGCAAACAGAGTGAGGCCCTCAGCAGGTGTGACCCATTATTTGGGCTTTAATGGTAGTCTTTAAAAAAATAATTAACACCCTCCTTCCCCCCGCCCCCAACCATATCTTAAGTGAAACAAACCCCATTATTAAATGCCCAAATGTAGTTTGGACTCCTTAAAGCAAGTGTGCAAGGACATTTTACAGTAATGAGCCATCTATGATTCTAATGAAAATACCTGAAATGGTGTACGGCATCATCTGAGATGACACCTATTGCCTCTCTTTGATTTATTAACAACTCTGTACTATCATGTTTTTCCTATTTGAGAAAGCTCAGACCATTCTGCAAGGTGGCAGGTTTAACTCGTATTAAAAATTCCTATCTTCTCTGTTATGTTTGGTGATGAGTTGTTTTGGAAACAGATGGTGTCTGGGTAACACAGTGAAGAAGAATTCACACTTAAGATACAAAGACAAAAACAACCACTCCTTTCAGTTGCATAATTTATCTTCTCTGCCTCTTCCATCTCCCTTTATATTTAAAGCTCCTTTTAAAATTTTGATTGTAAGAAAATGAGTGCTATTATTGGTTAATAACGGTAGCCAAATAATACAGAACATAATAGGCTAACACAATGTATTCACTGAAGTTTATGGAAATTTTATCCATTAAATGATAAGTCTTGATAATTGAGAAAATGTTAAAACTACTACTAATTATTATTTTGAAAGATAA
This sequence comes from Larus michahellis, assembly GCF_964199755.1. Taxonomy (NCBI): domain Eukaryota; kingdom Metazoa; phylum Chordata; class Aves; order Charadriiformes; family Laridae; genus Larus; species Larus michahellis. The sequence goes on from NC_133896.1 coordinate 10,768,625, forward strand.
AATCTGGCATTGAAAAACAGAGTGCGTGTTAGATGACAAAAACCCTGGTGTACTTCTTCAGAGTGAAGTTAATTTAACTTCAAATGAGGTATCCTACTTCTCCTGTTTAACTAACTCAATATGCATAATAGAAACAACATTAAAATTGAAGTATTTTTAATAGTGGAACAACGCACCTCATTTTCCCTGTAAAACACGTGTATTGTGCATATACAGAATGGAAGGGATAATATGGATTGACCCTTTGATGGATGATTTAGTCAAAATTGATCGCAGGTAAATATTAAAAAAAAAAATAGTGCCTGAATTCACCTTTGACATAAGACTGAAGAGCTTATGCTTCATCAACAGAGTTACGCTTCTGGTATTCATATTTGCAGAGGTACTCAAATGCTTAAAGACAGAGACTTGAGTTGTCCACCATACTTGTGAGTATGTGTTGGGGGCTTCTGTCCTTCTCTGATGCCTCAGCTAAAGCTGTGCTCCAAAAACCCCTACACTGAGCTGGCGATTCTCCAGAAGCCTGAACTTCTGTCTTTTGCACATGGCTTGAGCCATTCCTTTTGAGCAGTGTCTAGCTTCTGTTTAAATCCCTTTGGAGTCCAGACATTATTTGAAACCCCTTTCGGGATCTGATTTTCTCATATCTTTGAGAACAGTTCACCCAGAGTCAGTACTGTTTGGCATTAAACATATCAGCTATGGCTACTTTATTTAATAATAACAATAATAATAATAATAAAGCCTGCCTCTACCTCTAAAGTGGTAGAATGTGGTGGTGGTTTGGTGAGTTTATTCATTCTCCAGTAATATTATATGCAAAATACAGATCTGCAGACAGACATGTGACTTCATGACTCCCATCCTCAGCTCAGGGCTGTTATTGGGATGCTACAGCCAAGCTTCTTGTCTCCTGATCTCCTCCAAGACCCCACAAATTTGCACTCTTTGCATTGCAACAAAGTGAAGCCAAGAATAAGCCACTGCATGCAGATAAGCTAATTAATAGATGTCCTGTGATGGTTTTGTTTGAATTTGTTGTCACTGTAGAGGGAAATGAAAACATCCTTACTTTCTCACAAGTTTCTCTGAAGAGATGTCTTGCATTTCAGCAGGGCTAATTGGTCCAAAGCAAGTGTTATAGGCTAATGCAGTTTCATTTTTTTGTCAGTCAGGTTTTGGTGGTTACTTCTGAATGTGATGATCTTGGTGCATTATTTGAAGGCAAGGCTTCTTATATCTCCAGGGTTACTAGTCAAGGCATTAGCTACAAGATTGCATTCTTTTTAATTTTTCTTTCCAATAGTTATGACCACAAAATTAGGGATTTATTTATTATTTTTTTTTTATTCCCCTAGAATTAAATTCGAGTGAAAAAGATTGGTATCATTGCTCAAAGTAATAGTGTGACCTTTGGAAGCACTGTTACCATGATTAATTGCCTGCTGTTTGTTTTCTTGATTCAGGCCTCTAAGATTCCAAATTACCTCTCAGAATGAGCTCCACAGATGGATAAAAACCGTTGAAACCATATGCATTTTAGAAATATTAAAAATAATTACTGGCCACTGTCATTTTAAGTGACACATTCTTCCCATTACTCAGGGAGAAGTACTACTATGTAACATACAAAACAGGAATCAGAAAAATGTCCCATCTTGCTCATTTGTTCTCTTTGTTTACACCTTAAGGTTTAATTAATTATTTTTACTGCTGGTGACACATCCTGCAAGCAGTTAAAAATTGCAAAATGCCTTTGATTACACTTGTGCAATCCCATAGTTTGAAATCACCATACAGCAGCGGCAAATAAGTGATTTTTAGACCTGCTTTGTGCAAAACGTTGATCTTTCTTTACTAATGTAATGTCATGGTGTGGCGAACATTAGCCTTTTGGTCAGCAGAAGCGTGACGTGAAATTTTAAACATATGCAGTAATTGGAACTTATTAACTGTTGCAATAACATGAACAGTTTCATTCTGCAAGAAATAAGATCACAAAATGCATGCAAATGTTTAAATTTACAATATACTGTCTTTTCAGAATTGTATTAAATACCCAGCTATCTATCTGTCCTAGTAATGCAACTATTACATTAACAAATATCCAGTGAAAGATATTCTATTTTCAGATATATAAAATTTTAAAAAGTGCTATTACAGCATTTACTCCTAGAAAGAGCACCTGCTCTTCATATTGCTGGAATAGAAAAAAAAAAAAAAGAATTAATTTGAAGCTCCCCCTTTAGTGTATCTACCAGAAGACCAAAACTATGTAAGAGTTCTGATAAAAAGACAAGTGCTTTCTATTTTTATGATCACGGAAGGTTTGACAGTGTCTGCATGTATCATTAGTGTGATCAGATAGTAGGTAATATCTTACTAAGTTACCTCAGCTGGGTACTGAATACCATAGACAGGTACTGAAAAAAAACCTGAGGCACATAACATCCATTAGATTTTGTCTGTTTGCTCAATAAAACCTGGAAGTGGGTCAGAATGTTTTAAGCTCATTGGGTCTTATCTTGAAATTAACTAAATCTCACCCCAATATTTCAAGTCTGTAAATTAATCATTTTTATTTCTCAATAAAACATGAACAAAAATGTATTCTGTAATGGAAAAGAAAAAATAAAAGATCTTGATCTCAATAAAATAAAGTATCTTTAAAATATTGTTATAAAGTTCACCAGAAAATTTTAAACTTAGATGCAATTAATACCAGCTGAGCTTTCAGAAGACTTCTTCCTCATTTAATAATGGGACACCAACCAAATTTCTAATGAAATAACCGAGAAGAAAATCACCTGGCTCAAGGCCAGGTCAGTAATTTTCCTGATTATCTGTTTTAGATTTGTGACTTCAGCTTAACCCTCGCTAATACTGTAGTCTATAAGTTGTCTGATTTCCTAATGGCACAGGGGAAAAAAAAGTAAACCACACATAAGAATCAACATTGAAAGCTCTGTGTTAATCGTTTACCTAAGCATTTTATGTTTCAAGGGTGCAAAAACATCCAGAGATGGAATAAATGTATATAGGTAAAGAAGTCACTGCATATGAATTCCAACTGGATGATGAAAACAGCCAGCTCCACAGGAACTGTGTGTGTAAACATCCCTTTGGATTTCACACCATCAATGGCTATTACCAACATTAATAAAAGCCATCTGGCCTTGCATAGCTTTATGTCTAGAACTCATAGGCGTTTCTGAAATGCATATGGTTCAGTGAACCAGAACGAGAAAAAATGTGGCTTTAGTTTTAATATTATTTATGTATTAAATTGATTTCTCCAGTATTACTAAGACTAAGGATGGAGGCTGAGTGGAGCCTAAGCCATCATATAGTTGTGGACAGGAGATTAGATTCATGGCAGTAAGCTGTTTGAGATGCTGTCTAGCAGCATTTGGAGCAGGAGGTCATGGACTGATGCTGAAGAGGGGGATTAGCTGCCTCTAAACTATTCTGACTGAATTTGTACAAAATGCTGTTGAGTCAGGGAGAAAAAAAAAATATATTTTTTTTTTGCAGTAACTAGAAAAGAAAAAACCTTAACAGCCAGTAGGCTGTATCAGACCAGAACCCTCACTGGGAATGATGAGGTATGTTAGTTTTCCATCTGTGTTTTGGAGGTTAATGAAATTACTCAGACAGTGAGGTAACCTAGGCTTCTAAGGACAAGACTTGAAAGACCATATGGTGGTCTTCTGTTTTTAGTATTTCTAGGTTAGTAATCTTATTTATTTATTTATTTTTTCCTTAGCAAACAGCCTTCACATTGGAAACGGTCCAGCTGTCATGTACAGAGATTAGAAACTGAGCATAAGAAATCTTGCCCTTAAATATACTCTTTTAATGAATGTAGCCACTTTTTTGAGGAGATTTTGTGTCCTAGCAGTTACCTGAATAATTTGGCTAAAACGTGCAGACGTATTTATAATATTTCAAAAATTTTTTTGAAATTTCTGAACATTTTCCTGACCTGTCCAGAAGGAGTATGTTGTTGTGATTTGTTTTTTCTTTTTTTTTTTTTCACCGTGGCATTCACTCATAATTTGCAAATAACAGGAGTGCATTGAAGATAACGACATAACTCTGATCTTCATCAGTAGTTGTCAATACAAATTTCTGAATCTTTTTGAAATGTCACTTTTGTAATTGATCTTAAGTTTGGTATCTTCTATTTTATATAAGAAGAAATCATGAAGATGCATGATTCTTTCTAAATGCTGACAAACTCTTTTGTAACTACTGTATTCAAGATACTACTTACTAACTATCTCTCTGTATGTTTAGAGGATGATGCTAAGTCCTTTACTGTCTGGAAAAGCTGTCAGATACAACTGTTCCTATTCCCCACCCTCTCCACTCCTCCCCCAAACCAACACACCAACCCTTCAATTTCTATTTAAATGCTATTTTCCCAAAGAAAGTCAACTGGTTTTTTTTCACTGAAACATTGAACTCTGACATCCTGCATAAAAAACAACCTGACCGTATACCCAACTTCAGATGCTCTCTTCTCACTTTTGAATTACAGTAGGAAAAAAAGGAATACTTGAAATACTTGATATTTCTTAAATGCTTTTGTATTGAAATATACACTAAATATTTTGGTTGATCAAAGTCTATTTTATACTAAAAATTGGCTAAAGCAGTAAGATTTCAAAATGCTCTACTTTCTGGCTAGTATTCTTTGTCTTGTAATACAGTTGTTTTCCACTTTTCTTTTACAGTCAGAACTGGACATTGGATTAAAGTTCCAGTACTATCTCTAAAAGTATTTGCATTTTTGTAATGTTTAATTTTAATCATATAAAGCCAAGAATTATGATGAAAACAAAGTTTTAGTTTAGCGGTTTTTAGAAAAGAAATTAAATTTTGAATCTACGTAAGGTGGCTCAAGGTTGATGTTACTGTGTGACATTTGTAAGACTGTGAAAGTGTAGGCTTTGTACTCATTACAGAACAAGTAAAACAGAACTACCTCTTTCACAGGCTTCTGTACCTACACCTTTGTGCTGACCTACAATGCGCTTCTGTTTTTGTCCTGAATCATGTCTGAGCCAAGAACACTTGTATTGTGCTGCATAGTGAATTTTTAAAGTTGTGTGCCCAGTATAGCTGGGACTCAATTACGCTATTATCCCGGACCTCTAAAGAGAAGGAGCTCTGCCATTTTTCTTCTATATCACCTGTCAGCAGAAGGATGTCCTGATCAAAACATAATCTCTCATTTGATTTGGCATCCTTTTAAATATTTTATCTGTGCTACTTTTTCTCCAAACCTGTAAGGATTGTGTTAGTGCTATGTCATGCTTCAAATAACAAATCTGGTCAATGCTTTTTCACAAGACATAGTGCACAGTCAAGCTTAGAGGAACTTTTATTGGAATCCATAATGTGTTATAATTAGTTACAGTCATAATTGGAGGCTTCAGTGAAATTCATGCTCTCCCCTCCCCCTCCTTTCTTCTATATGTTATTAGTAACTGGAATCAAGAATGATTCAACTTTAACACATGGTGTTAAAGTGCTTGGTCCACATGTTGGTCTGAGGCATGATGCATTTTTCCCTGGTGATTTCCTTGAGGACATTTGAGTTTGCTCCTGGTTGTCTTTCCAGGATGAAATGCAGATATGTTTGATGTTGTAATTGTCTTTAGTATCTGTATTGGGCAGGATGAAGCTCCCTCCACCTACAATTCACAGAACAGATTGTCTAGACCAACTCCCCGCCCACAGCAGGGTCAATGGGAGCAGGTTTCTCAGGGCCAGTCAGGTTTTAAATGTTTCCAAAGGCTGAGATTCCACAACCTCTTTAGGCAACCTTTGACCACCTTCATTGTTTGGTTTTGGTTGTGTTTGAATTTTTTTTAAAGTATTTTCTTATATTTAAATGGAATGTCTGGTATTTGAATTTATGCCCAATTTAATTTTGGTCCATTCATTGGGTAGCACTGAGAAGACTGTAGCTTCATCTTCTTCTCCCTCTCCCATCAGCTATTTACACACATTGAGAAGACCTCCCTGAGCCTTCTTTTCTCCAGGCTCCTTTTCTCCAGCTCCATCTCTCTCAGCTTCTTGTATGAGTGATGCTCCAGTCCCTTAATCATCTTCGTGGCCCTTTGCTGGACTTGCTCCAGTATTTCCATGTACTGGGGAGCCCAGAAATGGACACAGCGCTCTCCCACAAGTACTGAGTACAGGGGAGTAATTCCCCCTCTCGACCTGGTAACTATGCTCTTAGCTAAGGCAACCCAGGGTGTTGCAATATTCATTCAGGCATGCCTTTTGCCCCATGCCTCCCCTAATTCTCATACTGTACTCAAGGGCACAGAACACACATGCATTGTGTCTTACAGCACCACGCTGGCAGGATGCAGTGAAGCACTCTGCTGTAAACAGAATTATTAACTTGGAAATGTCTTTGAAGGTGATGGTGTCCAGAGGAAACCCTAATCAGTCCACTCCAAGGAGTATTAACTTTAAACTTTCCATTAATCACTGTACATCAGTGGACTTCACACAGACAATGATTGTAGCCAAAGGTATAAAGTGCAGATTTCTGATTACTGTGATATGTCTACAAAATATATGTCCTAGCAGATCTTCTCCATCGCAGATGTGTATTTGTATATGGACTTCTCCAAGTTATATTAACAGGTTTAACGGTAAAAGGTATAGATACTGTTTTGGAGGGAAGGAAGGGTAGAACAGAATCGTAAAATCATAGTATGGCTAGGGTTGGAAGGGATCTTAATCATCTAAAATAATCTAAATTTAAATCCTTCGCCCTATCACTACACTCCATGATAAAGAGTTCCCCCTACCCATCTTACCTGTAGGCCCCCTTTAAGTACTGAAAGGCCTCAATAAAGTCTCCCCAGAGCCTTATCCTTCTACAGGCTGAACAACCCCAACTCTCTCAGCCTGTCCTCATAGGAAAGGTGTTCCACCCCTTTGATAATTTTTGTGGGCCTCCTCTGGACCCGCTCCAACAGGTCCACATCTTTCCTGTGCTGGGGGCTCCGAAGCTGGATGCGGTACTCCAGATAGGGTCTCACCAGAGCAGAGTAGAGGGGCAGAGTCACCTCTGTCAATCTGCTGGCCACGCTTCTTTTGATACAGCCCAGCGTATGCTTGGATTTCTGGGCTGTGAGCGCATGTTGCTGGGTCATGTTGAGCTTGAGAATCCAAGCTAAAATTTCACATGATGTTCCAGGAGTTGAATTTTGAACCTGATTTGTATGTCTGGAATATTTATAATCAAATCAGTTCAGCTAAACCCCACTTTCTACTTTCTCCTCCTCCTCCTAAATCAACCTTCTCTCCATACGTGCTGAAAGAATTGTTTATATTTGAACCTATGCTGTTTTCTTTTATTAACCATGAGGCTCCTTCCTCTTGTCATCTTTTACGTTAAAGATTTTCAGTTTTTTAAGTGTCTCTTTTTGCTCCAAGGCAGTGGGGGAGAAAGAAATGCAGGGTTAATTAGGTAACTTCATTAGTTTGTAACTGATTTTCCAGTTGCAGAACTTGTATTGTCGCGTCTTGAAACAGTATATGCATATTGTAAAACATGAGGCCTTAAAAACACCTTACAATTTACAGACCTTTGGAAGTATGCTGAAATGAAAATTTATTCATTGATGATATATTTTCTGAACCTTCATGTATGTTCTAATAGGATTTAAGAGGAGTTTCATGCTCGTAAATACTGTTTTCTTTGGATGACTTGTCCATGTATAAATAATTATTTTCTACAAGCACATTATTTGTATTTTTTGATCTAAACTTACTATTCAAAAGTAAGTAGTCATTTGCTTTTTCAATCCAGGGATATGGCATCGGAATTGAGGTATCATCTACTAGAGCAGATATTATAAATTCCACTTTTACTGTGTGTTATTCATAACCAATAGCAAATAATTACTGCTCTATTATAATTATAACAGGAATCAGGGTGAAACGTTTGGGTCTTCATCAGCATGCAGGATATAAATTTTAGAGCATGTCTATGAAAATTAACACTAATTTTCTTTCTGAACTCTGAAGCTATGATAATGATTGCAGCACTTGGATGGCTTTTTCCCTCAGTGTGCTTTATTCCAATTGATTAGTTCTGTCCTTATGACTTGGATTAATTCTGTGTGCATTGCAGGGTATTAATATCCCTTTCCATTAGTTTCCTCTTGCTTACATACATCGTATAAAAAGTAGCTTCGTTGTCTGTGAGGAATCATTGAAAAATGCATTGAAAAGCATTTAATTCTTTTCAGTACTAAACTTTGTATGCCTATAATAGAAAATGGGAGAGATCGAGGTGTCCTTGCAATGGCACATCAGTTTCCTCTGCACAGCTTCCTCTCGTCATGTGTTAGAATCTTATTTATGCAACTCCTTGAATAAAAAGGAAAAGGAATGCCGGTAGACTGACACTCTTTTACGAAGGCCATACTTTGAATTTCTAAATACAAAATATGTACTCGCTGATAAAGCAGGGTCAGGTGCTAGTTGTTAGAAACTAGTAATTTCTCTGGTATGCCTTCTAAGTCCTTTCACATTTTTGAACTTACATTTCATGTTCAGTTTCTGTTCAGACAAAAATATTTATTTCTGTTGACAGATCTCATCTGCTGTTTCCTTGGCATCACTTAGTTCTCTGCACTTGACTTCGTCTGTTGCACTGAATCTGTCTGAGTAGAGATACATCTTGAATTTTGTGTTCAAAACACTACTGCTGCTATAGTATCATTCTCTTCTCTCCACCTTTTATTTTCAGCCATTCTAAAGCAGTTATTCTTATTGCCTATTTTCCACTTGATAGTAAAGTTAAACGTGTGAACATCTCATTTTATTTAATTACCAAAAAGTAAGATCCATTTTTTAAAACATTAAGAGAAATGAAACTAGAGAAGTGGAAAGAAGAAGGTGCTGACAGAAAGATGATTATTTGCAAGTTGGTGTAATAAAAAATAATAAGATCAGTTGTTAACGTAAGTATATTTCCTTGCAGTTATATTCTTTTTGTCTCCTGAATGTACCAAACCTAAGGCCAGTGCTTGAGCATGGTAGAATATGGTAGATGGGATTATTTCTGTGAAAGTATTAAAAAGAAGAGCTCTTAAGTTATTTGTGTCATGGTTTAGTTCGGGGCTTCAGTCTCTATGCTATCTGTTCTTAGCATCATAAAAAATAACGGAGGTATACAGAGATCCAAATGCGTAGATTCATACTGTATATCACTTCCTTATGTAACTGCAGATGGTGTGTGGTTTTGCATATTCTCTTTTAAAGGTTGGATTTTATGGTGGTTAGAATTCATTGCAGACTCTTCTATTTGATGGGGTAAATGTAGGGGATGCAGAGGTTCATTGCAAATTATTTATTAAAACATTTATATGTACGTTTTGAAGACTCTAAGTTGTTACCTTACCTTATTGGTAGTTCTTTTTAGTTTTGGTGAAATTGTTTCCTTTTTCAGTCAAAAAGGTGAGGAGTCTGATCTGTTCAATGCTTGGATGCTTAATGTTGAAGACTTGATATCTATATATCTATATAAGCAGAATGAAATCAAATAAGACCTTGCAGTGCATAGAAGGAAAGAATAGAGGAGGTCCATTGATATAAGGTTTTGATTTAGATCCCAAATGAGCACTCTAACATAATTTCAATTGAGGAAAGTGGAAGCAGTGTATGTTTGAATTATGCATGACCTATAAAGATAGAAAAGCATACAGATTGTCAGTCACAGGATTGGATGTCAATAATCAGTCTCAAATTGATCAGTTCAATTATCAGGCTTTTTCCTTGGGTTGCATGGAATTTAAAGGTTACGGAGTTCCTGCAATCAGTTCTTGAGGACAGTCTTTCCTCACCCTATCCAGTTTTTAAAACCCCTCCTTCCCACAAGAAGCTACTAAAAGGGAAATGTCAGTCTGTAAGTGCTATACGGAGGGTGCTCACCAGGAAAACAGTCTTTCCTTAACTTACACAGTGGCCATCAGTCTTCATTACAGGTGGAGCAGTCATGGCTTCAACAGCTTCTAAACTAGGCAGATGTATTTAAGTTATTATGAGACATGTAAGAAAGGAAAGGGAAAGCAGAGAGCAAGTAATTTCTTCAGTTGTTGGCCCATGAGAAGGTGATGCACTTTGCCTATTCAGGAGTCCCACAGCATCTACTCCTCTGACAGGCTACCTGTCAGCACAGTCCCATCAAGTCTGTTGAAGAAACTTGGAAGGTAAGATATGGGAAGGAGTTAGGGAGAATTTTGGTTTGGCAAGACATTTGAGAGTGTAATATGAGTAATATGGTTGATTGTGGAGATTCCTTGTATGACTATAAGTGATAGAACTTCCATAAACGGATTATTAGTAAAAATAAGTAGGATGGTGTTACCTAATTAAGAGTGATAGTGGATTAGATTTCTTCGACCTCAAGTGTCATGTATTTTCTTCACCTAATTCTGATGGATCAGGAATTTCTATTGCTGACTTCTGCTGATCTAAGCCCCTTTTGAAGACATTAAAGCTCTAAACCAGTAAAAAAAGGGTGATTGCAAAACACTATAAGATAAATTCTGTTAGTCAGCTGAACTGTGGCAAAAGAGCAAGACATTTGTAGACATCACTATCAGAAAGAATATATCTTACTTTTGTCATGCAGCTGAAGCACCTCAGGCTCTTAAAAATGTATTCCTCATGTCTATTTGAGGCAGCTGAAGTAAATTTTGAAAGTCTCGGTAATGTCTTTTAGAAGAAGGGAGTCTCAAAATTAATCAAATAGGTAATATAAATGTCATTTTCCTTGATTTACTTCTCAGGAGCTGCTGGAAATGACTGATTTCAGAGAGACTATCATTGGTCAATCAGCATCATGTAGCGACTGTTGAAATGGACAGAAATAAGTTTCTTGTCTTTTGTAGATAGTATTGTCTGACAGGATTTGACTGAAACAAGTCAGCCTTGAGAACTAACAGAAGCCAAACTCAGATACTGATTTAAGTGCTTGCATTCTGTCTCTAGGGATGCACTTTCATAGTGGCATTTAGGATTTCAGAGCTTCATCCTCTAAACTGATTAGGTAAGTGAGAAACTTTGGCTCTTGTTAGTAGTTATTTCCAGATATAGTCAAAGGTACAACAGTAGAACAAAGGTACGACAGTGAATGTTACATTTCCAAATTTGCAACAATTTTCAGGAAATGTTGGAACTAACAGTTCAAGCCTTAGTCTTGCAAGTAATAAACTTTCTTATGAGTAATCTGGTCTACTTCAGCCTTCTACTTTTGGGTAGGTTGCTGCTATGTTTCACTCCTTTGAAGGAGTGACTTACCCTATAAGGAGCTCAGTCCACTTGATTGAGCTATTCAAAAAGAAAGAGAAATCTTACTAGGAATGTAGGTGACACATTTCATTCTTCCCGAGTAAAGACCATTATGATGAATGAAATCTTTTAGGAAGATGACTAATGTGGTACAATCACTTGAAGTGATGCATGCTGGTTTTTCATGGTACTGCTCTGTTTCTATGTGCAATGATTTAGTGCATAAATGGAGAACTTTTGATAATATATAATTTGTTTATGATTAGAAACTTTAGTCACATACCGATAATTGCTAAAGTGAGAAAAGAAAGTATATCATAGGAACTTTTTGATGATTGCTCAATACACTTTGGATCTTGTCTCAAACTTTCCTAAATGTGAGATTAGATTTTTACTTTATTTGGGGGGACAGAGAGTTCTATTTGAAGACATCACAGCATGTTTCTTATAAGCAAATGCATTAAAAATGTTTTTAGTCTATGCATATTTTTGCAAGGAGAAGAAAAAAAAAAGAATTTGGAGGAATGGCATCTTGAAGCAATAGTACTATTAAAGAGCATTCTGAAAGCATAAATTTTGAAGTAGCACTTGACCTATGGCTCTGTGGATTGCTACATCTGAATAGATCAACAAGATGTCCAAGAGTCTGAGTCAGTCCTAATATACATTTATTATTTATGCTTCTGTTTGTATTAGTGGAGATGCTACTGAATCCTTTGCTGTCAGTTGCTGTCAGCAGTCAACATGACTGGGCTCCTCAACAAGGGAGCTGAGGGTGACAGCAAGACAGTGACCTCATTGATGAGGGGTGCAGTCCCACAGTACCTGAACAGGACAGGCAGAGCAGGTTTGGTGACAGTAACAAAGCTCAGCTAACAGTCTGGTTGGTGGTTGCCAAAGAAGCCTGTAGTTATAAGGCAGATTTGAGGTTGAGCCAAGAAGTCAAGTCAGCAATGCAGGATCAACATCAACCAGGTACAACCAAAGCACAGTGTATCTACAGCAGGGCAGGGGCTTCAGTGCAGCATCAAAGCCAATGGGCGGAGGCTACATGCTTAGAAGTCTCATCTGGAACTTCTCACAGCATAGCTCTTTTTGTAGAGCTTAGCTCTTTTTGTAGAAATCTCATCCAGGGCTACACAGCTATGCTGTATCAGAGCAGACCTTTAACCCAAGTACCTAAACCTGTGGGCAGGGGAAGAGAAGGTTTACAAAGATGTTTCAAAACTGGGCAAGGCAAGCGGAGCCTGTTGGTGTAGTCAGGGCTCTGACACTTCCAGCTAGTATCACTGATAGTTGGACACATCAAGATGGGGCAAAAGGGATGGGAGCCTGCTCTTTGATCTGATCTTGTTGTCATGTGACGCTTAATGCATACATAGTAATAGGCTTTGCTAATGGCAGAACTTTAGCTCCTTTATTCGTCTAAGTAAATCCATACCAAAAATAATTCTTACAGGTGGCTGGACTTTTTCTGATGAAATAAAGTGTGTACTTTCAGGGTTCTGACACTTCAAAGAATTTGTTTTTTTTTCTAGAGTGGAAAAAGTTGTGTTTGGAAACTGGTATTTTAAACATAATGTACGGAGCTCATATGACTGTGTGTATTTGATGTGAACAGCTGCAGCTGGTCAAGTTCATGAAGGTTAACTTTACTCAACAGTGAGCTAATCAATATAGTTAATGAAGTGATGTGATACAGCTACATTTGGTTGTATGAATTATTGACTAAACTCCATTGATGGTATTAACTAGATCTCCACTGACTATAATGGGATCTTAGACAACTAGCTCAAATGCAGATGTTTAAATTGCAGACACAGAATGATTGAGGTTAGAAAGGACATCAGTAGGTTATCTAGTCCAACCTCCTGTTCAAAGCAGGGTCAGTGGACCAGGTCAGGTTGCTCAGGACTTTATCCCATCTAGTCCTAAAAGCCTGCAAAAATGGAGACCGCATAATGTGTGTGGGCAACCTGTTCCAATGCTTGAAAGTCCTCATGGTGAAAAAAGTTTTTCCTCATGCTCAGTTTAAATTTATATCTGTGATATCTTGTCCTCCCACTAGGCACCACTCTGAAGTGCCTGGCTGTGTCTTCTTGATGACCTCCTCATACGTACTGTTAGGCTTCTGTTAGGGTTCCCTGAGGTAGTCTTCTCCAGGGTGAATGAGCATCTTTCCCTCATCTTCTTCTCACAAGGAAGTTGCTCTATCCTCTAACCATCTTGGTTACCTTTTTAGAATGATCTGTTTCAGTTGGAAGGGACCTACAACGATTATCTACTCCAACTGCCTGACCAATTCAGGGCTGACCAAGTTAAAGCATGTTATTAAGGGCACTGTCCAAATGTCTCTTAAACACTGACAGGCTTGGGGCATCAATCACCTCTCTAGGAAGCCTGTTTCAGTGTTTGGACACTCTCTCAGTAAAGAAATGATTCCTAATGTCCAGTCTAAAGCTCCCCTGATGCAGCTTTGAACCATTCCCATGTGTTCTGTCACTAGATACCAGGGTCACTCCTCTCTCAGTTTATACTTGTGCCTAGCACCACTCTGTCCTAGGTGCAGAATATGGTATTTGGACTTGTTAAATTTCATCTCATTAATCATAGCCCAATACTCCAACCTGTCTATATCCCTCTGCAAGACCTCTTGTCCATCAAGAGAGTCAACTGCACCTTACAGTTTGGTATCATCAGCAAACCTGCTAATGGTGCACTCAACTCCTGAATCCAGATTGCTAATAAATGTACTGAACAGAACTGGCCCTAGAATTGCACCCTGAGGAACACCGGTGGTGACCGATTGCCAGCCAGATGTAGCCACATTCACTACAATCCTTTGAGCTCTGCCCTTCAGCCAATTCTTCACCCAGCGCACTGTGAACCCGCTTATCCCACAGTTGGACAACTTGTCCAGAAGGATGGTGTAAGCAACACTATCAAAAGTCTTACTAAAATCTAGAAAAAAACTACATACACTGGCTTCTCTTCATCCTCCAGGCAGGTAACCTTATCATAGAAGGATATCAAATTGGTCAGTTGTGAACCCACGTTGACTTTGCTTGATGATTGCATTATTCTTTAAATACCTTTCAATAGTACTCAGTATGATCTTCTCCATAATTTTTCCAGGAACTGATGTTAAACTAATGGGTCTGTAGTTCTCTGGGTCTTCCCGCACACCCTTTTTGTAGATTGGAATAACGTTGGCTGCTTCCAGTTAGCAGGGACCTCCAAAGACTCCTAAGGCCTTTGATAGATGATCGAGTGGGGTCCTGCCATAACATGCACTAGCTCCTTCAATACTCTGGGATGCATCCCATCAGGCCCCATGGACTTGTAAACATTCAGCTGGTCCCTTACAGTTTCAGTGTCCACAAATGGAAAGTCACTGTCCCCACACTTGTGGTCCTCAGACTCAGGGGAGTGGGCAGCCCAAGGTCTATCAATACTATTAAAGACTGAGGTAAAAAATTCAATGAATGCCTTTGCTTTTTCTGCATCCCTGTTAGTCAAATGACTATCTTCAACAAGTATCTGTCCAATGTTTTCTTTAGACCTTCTCTTGCTATTAACATACTTTAAAAAGCCCTTCTGGTTATCTGAAACAGCACTGGCCTGTTTCAACTCTGACTGAGCTTTGGCCTTTTTTGTCTTCTCCTTGCATATACAAACCACAGCTCTGTAATCTTCCTGTGAAGTTTGACCTCGCTTCCAGAGGTCATACAATTTCTTTTTCCTCTTGAGCTCCACAAGGAGTTCACTGTTCAGCCAAGCTGGTCTTCTGCCCCGCTTCCTTGACTTATCACACAGGGGAATTGCTTGCTCCTGTGCTTCTAAAAGGTGGTTTTTAAAGACTGACCAGCACTTGTGGACTCCTAAGCCCTCAAAAGCAGATTCCCAGGGTACTCTGCTAAATAGCTCCCTAAATAGCTTAAAGTTTGGTCTCCTGAACTCCACGGTAGCAACTCTGCTGTCCTTTTTTCTCATTACACTGAAAATTTTAAACTCAATTATTTCATGATCACTGTGGCCGAGACAGCCACCTATCATCGCATCCCCAACGAGTCCTTCTCTATTCACAAATGGCAAGTCTTAGGGAGAGCATCTTTCCTAGTTGGCTTACTGAGTGCCTGTAACAACAAGTTATCTCCTACAAACTTCAAGAATTTCCAAGACCTGCTCATCACAGCAGTATGATATCCCCAGCTGATGCCTGTCTGGGAAGTTGAAATCTCCCTAAGGACAAGGGCTACTGATACTGAAAATTCTCCTGATTGCCTATAAAATAATTCATCAGTGCTTACATTCTTTTACTGAAGTTGCTGCAGTTTGTCACTGTTTTTCTTGTTCTGGGGGCACAGTACTGAATGCAGTGTGCTAGATATAGTCTAATGAGTACTGGGTGAAAGTACTCACTTTGATCTACTGGCTATGGTGCTTTTAAAGCAGCCCAAGATGCTGTAGCCAGGGCATGCTACATCCACCATGTTTAGCAGTGGGCCCATATTTTTCTTGTCCAGACTTTTTCTTGCTTATTTAGTGTAGAAGCTGTTCTTGTTGCCCTTGATGTCCCTTGCCAGTTTCAATCCTAGTTAAACTTTGCTTTTCCTAGACACATGGCTGTGCAGTATTTCTTAATTCCTCCTTTGTAGCCTGTCTAATTAGACTGCTAACTTTTGAGTAGAAGTAGCGTTCAGAGATCCAGGCATCCTGTCCCATGTACGTAGCTGGTTACTCTAATGCCATAGATCATATTGCAAACAGTACATGCAAATTACTATATTTGCAAATATGTAGGAGCATTTTGGAAGAAAGCTAGCAAGTGCAAAGATATATAGAAATATGCACTTTACAGTGCTGTTTGGGTTTTGAAGTAGCATATACTAATGTCAACCTTTTTTGACAGTCTCCTAGTCCAGGCATAGGCTGAGCCTGTTACAGCAGTTTATATTTCTGATAGCCATAAGAAACCATTTCAGTTCCCCAGAGATGAGAAAGCTATTGCCTCTGTGAGTCGAATTTACTTGAATGTTAATGCAGTTGTCCATCTAAACTTTATGATAATGTCTTGTTTTTCTGCACTGAGCTACTTGACACCATTGTATCTGTCACATTTAATAAAAATATATTCCTCTTCAACTTTATTTTATGTAGAAATTGTCAGACTCCGCATATCAACACATCAAATTGTATCATTGGTATGAGATCAGGTTGGTTTACCATAGGAAAGAGTTTGTCCTTCAACAGTGAAAATATAGTTAGTGTGAGTTACTGTGTTTACGATTACTCATAGCAATACTTATTTTTCTATTATAATATCTGATTGAAATTCTGACAGATGTTCTGAGGTTGCCTGAAAGAGACATTACTATACATTACTATTTTAAATAACTTCTTATTTGTATTTGTTCTTTCATTATCTCTAATAGATGATGACATAGCATAGCGAGGAAAAAAGACTAGGTTAAACCAATGTTGAGCAAGAGCCAGTTTTAATGTGGTAAACACAAAATTATCTTGACAAGCCAAAGAAAGACTCTGTAATATTCAACCCCATAGCTCAATTGTAGGGGGAAAAAAAAAAAAAAAAGAATTTTTTTAAAAACCTGAATACCTTGACAGTGGAGATTTAATTGTTGTGTAAGCTGAGAAAGAAAGGTTCTATGTATTATTGGTCTGTAGGTATAGTTTGAATAGATGTTATTTCTATATGTATTGAATACATATATTTATGTTGAGATTTGAATCCTAGATTAGAATCAATCTTGCGGGTTCAATTGTGGATAATAGCCAGAAGCAGTGACGTCCAGTCTTTCAGCAGTAGACTGTGACGGGCCCAGCTCCACCTGGCTGAAGCTATTGACTCAGACTAGGAAGGAAATGTTTGATGAGGCTCAAAAGCTGAGTGCCTTCCCCTGCACCTGGACACTGTGGAGCACCGTAAAGCCACTTTTCTGCTACAGCTCAGCTGTTTTGGGAGAAGGATGGGAGCTAAAGGCATATTTCCCAGTAATCCTGGTCACAGACTTAGAATTGCAAATTCCCTTGACAACTGTTGTCCATCTTTCATTTATAAAAGGTAAGATCACCCTGAATACATATGACTACCAGACACGGAAAAGTTAGCCAGTAGGCATGAGAAGGTAGGCACAAATCTGTGTCCACTCGGACATTTTTCCTGTTTGTCACGTTTATACCAGATGGCAGGTTGGTTCATTGCAGTCCTTCACTATGTGTTGTTGGGATTAATGTTATCAGCTGATTTTTCTTTATTCAAGAGGATGGTTATTAGATGTTTTTATAGTAAAGGTATATATAACATTTCTGTGTGAACCTCTGAGCTGTTATAAACCAGGCAGCAGATTACAGCCCATCACCTGCTCTCATTTAGATCTGTATAATCTGAAGTATCTTTACTGACACAGTAGAATTTCCCTCATGTGCACCAGTATACCCGAGAGTGGAATTCAGCTTTACAGTCATTTCTGAAAGCAAGCCATCTTTTTCATCCAAGGGGCTATCTGCGCCCGTAATAACTCATAACCCTTGCTGTACGTGGACTTGAACTGGATATTCAGAGCTCTTACTCTAAAACTGACCATCCATGGGCAATGTTTTGCATTTCCCTTTCCAGTCATTGACTTGACTGTTTGGTTTGCCAGCTCTGTTTGCTTTCCGTTTTGCTCAGCGCAATCCTAGCCATGGATTTTAAATGCTACTGAAATATAAATGATGACAACAACTTTTAAAATGGGAATTATTAAACTCTGGAAAGTCTCCATCTGCTTGTATGTCAGCATACAGAATGTTTGCCGTCCAATTTGCATTGAGCTCTATAGGGAAAAGACTTTTTCTTGTCTCCATACATCCTGCTCTGACCCAACTATGAATGTAAATCATCAAAAATCATTAGGAATTCTGTCCTTGTGAGATTACTACCTACATTTTGCAGAGCTAAGAGGTCTGTATATTTTCAGAAAGGTTCATTTTAGCATTTCATTATGTGTGTTTATCTAAAATGAATATGCAAATCTGGTTTTGTTTGTTTATTTCTGTTGTAGGAAATTATAATGTTTCTTCATTAGAAAGAGATGTTGTATAATAGACTGCTGGCAAAGGAAAAGTGGGATTTTATGGTTAAAATAAAAAGAGGAGTTTAGATAGTTAATCTTTGACTGTGCTGTAAACACAAATTCTAGCACACACCACGGGATATGAAGTAGTGGGCATATTAATCCTGGATGAACAAGAATGCTGGTATCCTGTAATGCTATGGTGCGGGACTTAAAGGCCAAGAGGTATTTGACAATTTATTCTTTTTTTATGTATAAAACATATGCTTTTGTGACGGTGGTTCAAAAACATAGTGGTATGTTGGAAGGGCACCCAAGGAGCTGTAACCATTACTTTATATGTAAATAAACAGACAACCTCTAGAAAGAGAGAAAAATAGATTTTAAATCTATTTTGATGAGGAAAAAATTAAGATCAGCTTTTGTAAGATTCTTTGAGTACCCAATGAACATATTTTCATAGCATACAGCACTCAGGGGTAAACAATTCTGATTTCAAACTGAAAGTAGCTAATTTTAGACAATCAGAAAAGGTGCAAGACTGAGCACATCTAGTTACTGCAACAAAGTACTGAGAATTGGTGATAATACACCATTTTTCCATTGCATAGCATCAAAAATTCTGATAATTTTCCATTATCAGAAAGGCTATGGAAATCAAGAAAAAAATAGATGCAGTGTGTGTAATAAATAGAGATTGTCTCAGTTTGGGTAAGACTGTACAGTTTGTGTTAAACACTAAACACTAAGACTAATCGAAAAAAGTGATTTCTTCTGCCTGTGAACAGTGTAATTGAAGATGAGCTCTCAGGTAGTTTAAATTTCTTCTGACACATGGCTGAGCAAAGAGCAGAAAAGTGCCTTCACCTGTGGAGCAAAGACTGTTAGATTCATGAGCAAGGCACACTCTCTTTTACTGTTCCAGAGATTCATATGCGACCAAATTTTGATTGATGACACTGTTTTTTTTTTTCCATGAAAAGTAGGCAAAGTCTTCATTTACTTCCATTCTTTTACCATCTAATCATCACACAGTCAAAGAAAAATTTTTCTCATTGAAAATCTATTATGGCTACAATTTAGTCTAGCTTCAAAATGAAACAGTGTTAACTCTGAAAAACAGCACTCAAGGTTTCTGCGGCCAATTGCTGACTGTTTTCAACGTGGTGTGTAGCACTCATCCTGGTACCATATTAACTAACACATCTCAGAAAACAGAACTGATTTTTCTTGAGTCAGCAAATGAAGGATGACTTGGGGAAAAAAACATATCTTAATATTTAGCTCTTCCAGAGGTTGCACTGCCAAAAAGGTCTTTGCCTATTTTTCCACAAAATATGACCAGACCAGGTTGCAGAAGAAGGAATTTTGCAACTCCGGGTGTTAAGATCAAATGAACTGAATGACTTGTGGGGATGGTCTTTAGCCGGATCACTAGATCTGAAGCTGCCTGCCTCTGTTAAAGTTCACATGTAGAGCTAGAGGTAAGCTTTGTGGCTGGCACTACTTCTGTTCTGTTTTTATGGGAATGTGTACACGTTACAAAGGTCTCTTTCTCTAGACTTCTGTCTTCATGGTGTATGTTATGTTTTTCTAATGCGGAGAAGGAAAAGATATCTTTAGGTTTGTTGCTTTCTCTTTTAATTCAGTGAATGTTGAGATTACAGCTGGATGAAGGCATTCCTATGCTAATAGCTGTATTTGTTGCACTTTTATGCATTTAGCAATAGTAAATAATCGCCCCAAGACAACATCTGTTCCCGTTTGTCTAGTTTCATTTATGTTAATGTATAAACTGAGGTTTTGATAATCACTTACCTACTTTAAAACTTATTTCTGTGTGTTATACTATTGGTTTTGGTTGCCAATTTATATATCCAGCTAAGGAGTTTTAACTTATGCATCAGCAACAAAACAAAAGACAGTCTCAGAAGAAACTTGTCTGAATAACTCATCCTCTGCTCCGGCTGTGCTATGTCTGTCACAGCACTATATTCCAGCATGGAATATATTCAGTGCATTATATCTCATTTCTTGTGCCTACTGTTACATACTGTCAGATCTTGGTTTCATGCTAGCATTTTCCCAAGGTTTTTTATGCATGTTTTAATTTGCTACTTCTTTCAGTTATAGTCATTGGCACTTTACAGGAATATTCTTTCATACACACACTTGCTTTCATTTGTGTATGTGAATGGGGCTAAACTAAGTATGTCAAGGACTGGTCAGGTGTAGTATTAGTAGTTTCTTCCCTACTTGCTACTCTGCCAGTGTGTCTTAACTCCAGGAAAGCTGTGTGGGAGTGGATACTTTTTTTCACCCTGCTGTTTCTTTTGTTTTCTGAGGAGGCTCCCAAACTGCATCAACCGCATGTGCCTTTGGTCGTATGCCTGGGCTCTAGGAATGGAGTTTGTATTCAGATTACCAAACAACCTTTACCAAAAAAAATCTTTTCGTTTGTGATATTCCTGAGGTGTGGTAGGATGGGACAATGACAATTTATACCCAGTTTTACCAGTGCAGTTGTAAAAATGGTCTCTTTCATTGCAACTGAATTGTAATGAAACTGCAGTCTTTAAATTCATCCATCTTGTTGGCCAATGTGGCAAGTGTAGTATTCGTCCAAGAAAACCACTATGAAATTATATCCTTGACAGATGCTTCAGAATAGTTACAGTGACTAATCCTCATTTCAGTTTAGCCTTATGCCAATGCAGCTTCATTACTGATTAGATAATTGTGAAAGTGAAGCGAGACTTGTATTTAGAGAGAACTGCACACCTCTAAATACATTTTGTGTGTTTTCCATGCAGATGAAGTTCTGACAAGTGGACTGTTAGTGTAGCTGTCATTGTACACAGGGAAACAGTTTGGTTCACGGGAATTTCACAGATGGCTGAGGGTCCTGTGGTTGTTTGGTTCCCTGCCTTCCCCTCTTTGCTTTAATCATCTGAAACATATTGACCACAATCTTACTTATATTAAATCAAGGATCTAGAAAAACACGAAGATGCCACTTCTCTCAGAAAAGTAACCTTTCCATGAATTATTCAATGTGAGCTTTTATTTTGGGATGTTTAATTTTTGCTTTATTCTCACTTCAAACTTAGCAAGTGCTAATAACACCTTAAAAATAGTTTCCTATACTTTCCCCCAGTTTGTTTAACTCTATTTTTGTCTACTCTCAAACATTTCCACTTCTTTTCACCCTTTCACTGGTCTTATTTTTAAATCTGATAACACCTCAATTCTTTCTCTTCCTGAATTTTTCTGTGCTGTCTGTCTCTGTGAATCAGTACCAAATTGCATTCTTCTGGGTATGTGTAGGGAAGGCTAGTTATTGCTGCTGCTGCCAACCTTTATACAGCATTTTGTACATTATCCTAAAAAAGTCATATGGACTTAAACTTAAATCTTATTTATAGTTATTAATGTGTAGCAGATGGGTAAATTCTCCACCTGTTCTTACTGCTGTATCCAGCTGTTTCAGTGATAATTATAATTTATCAACATGGGAATAGGTCACAGACAGACTTAAAAGTGTTAAACCCATTTTGGTTTGAATTGAGGAAAGAGTAAAGCAAAACAAAGATGCCCTGAAGTTCCACATCAGTGCTTTTCCTCTTGCTTTTTCTCCTATCTCATCATATGCTTTGTGATATTGAAATCTATTCCCAGTGGTTTCTACTGTGACAGCAGGCAGATGAACTAAGCCAGCATCACTGAGAGCTGTCTGTGCACAGTCAGTGCCTCTTCCTTATATTTCACAGTTCCTGTATCACTGTGACTTCTTGCAGCTCAGTAGAAGTGATGATGAGATACCTGGTCCTTCTTCATATCCCAGCTCTATCTATTTCCTCCCCCTACATTTGATCCCAGTCTTGAGGTTTTCTATGATGTTGGGAATGTCAAAGAAGTGGCTCTGGGATGAATTTCCCTTTATATTATCCAAATGTATGGGTCTTATGTGTGGAAATAAAACTTTTTTGAGCCTGCCTAGGCTCTGGGAAAGTGCCCATTCTCCTATCTGTTCCCTTTTGTCTCCAACTCAGAACACAGTAAGTGCTGTCTGTCTTTTCTTACTTGGTACTAACAGCAGTATCTCACCATTGCTAGATTAAATGCATTCTCCTAGAAATCATTCAGGGCAGAAAGACTCAGTATCTGAAGCATTGTGTGTTGCTCCTGCAAAATGCATGAAGATTGTAGGCTTGGACATCTAAAGCTTCAATTTATTTTTTAGCTGGACCTGTAGTTGCTTTTATTCATAAAATGCATCTAGACGTATTTTCCATAGGCTGTTTTCCTGAACTGAGGTTATACATAACCTCTAATAGCATTGTGCGATAAGTAATGCTCACTTTACTACAAGCTTGAAGAATATAGGTGTAAAAGTTCTTTGCATTAATGAATTATAGATAGCAACCTTGTGTGAGTTAGAGGTGCACTTAACACTAATTTTTATATTTATACTTGACAATTCTAGATTTATTTATCTTGATATTTTTCTTATAGGTATGCAGTGTGGTTGTGTTAATTTTATAATGTTTTACATTGTGTTATTTTTGCTTCTTTTCCAACACAACTGATCCACTGGAATTGTGGGGATGGGGAAATTTTTCTTCCTTTTGCACAATACCATGGAAATCTATTTTAATGTTGTGCAACTAGTGATTTTAATTGATTCATGAAAGTATGCACCAAGTGAACTTCAGTATTATTGTACTCCATTTTTGTGTGTTTCTTTAAGGTCAGGTTATAAAGTCTTTCATTAGATTTGTCCTTTCATAGTAGAAAACAATCTGCCTTATTTTCCTTGAGGCAAAGCATTACAGAAGCTCCCTATCTGACGTAGTAATCCCTGATTAAAAAGAGCTATGTATTATAGCAACTGTCCAAAACTCAGGCGTTGTTTGACTCGCACTGAGCCTCCCTTCACTGTGAACACAGTTATGAATTTCTTATGAAGCTGTCAATGGCATTTAAATAACTAATGCCACCTGGGACTGATTTTTGTTCTTGCCATAGAAAAAGATGCATAGATGCAGATTGGCTAATGTGTGTTTATGTATATATATACATAAAGGAGGAGGATGATGTTCTTCCAAAAAAAGTCTTAATTTTTATACATTTATAATAACTCAAAAACCGTGTGGAAGGAACATAAATGTGCTTAGTATTCTGTTGCATGTGGACTACAATGTGCAATGTTTTGATTATAAAATGGGAAGACATTTGAGGCCAAATGGGTAGTAGTATACAAATCTTCCATAAGTAAAATTATATAATCCTATTGTTAGCCTATTTTGATGACAGAGCAAAATGATGTTTTGAACTTCAGTGTGTGTATGTGACTGTCTGTGTGTTTGTGAGAAGCTATCGTCTTTGGTCAGATCCATCGAAGCAGCCTCAGTTCCTAGCAAAAGTAGTGTAGTTGGAAGCATCTCTTGGTCTCATTCTTAACAGCCTGAGGGTAGAGCCTGTTAGTGCTGCTGGCCCTTCAGTATGCTGAGAACCTCCTTCATTTTGTTTAATGTTTCAAGAATTCTTGGATGTAACTAGAGTTTGAGAAACCTGGTGATCCCCTAGAGACATTCATCAGCTGTGTGGTAGGGATGATATGCAGATAATCATACAATATACAACTGGGACTGACAAATTATTTGTGCTTTGCCACTCTCTGTCTTCTTGCCACGTGTGTACACGTGTCTCCCAACTAATTCTCTTACACTGACACAATACTGCAGAACCAGAATGGGCAAGAGTACAGAGTAAAGTGAAAACAGAAATCTTTGGACAGCTGATGGGAATTAGTGGCAGCTTCCCGCAAGTCTGAAGCAGGTCCAGGCTCCTAAAGCAGTACAGATGTTTTGCACCTTGACGGTTTTAGGGCTGGAGGAACTGGGTTCGCATCTAAAGCCTCCCTGTGGCAGCAAAGAAATCTTTCATCAGCTTCAGCCAAAAGTATGCTTCTACAACAGTAGAGTCTGCACGTCTTGTTACTAGCTGTTTTCTCATATGTCTGTTTTTTACTGTAATTGAAATGAAATTGGGATATCAAAAGTTCAGGACTGTTTTAATTGGCAGGAGACAACCGAAGAGTTGACCATTAATTCAAAATTATAATGTTTGTTTGCCTGGGTTGTGTTGGTTTCTGGAGATTGGAGCGTGGGTTTTAGTAGAATTTCCCTCAACTCTCATGCAGTGCTTGGGTTAAAGCCTTGTTAGGATTTGTCATGACAATTTTTAGTCATTAAGCACAGCTTGAGGGGTGCAGGCCTCTGCTTGTGATTGAATAAAGGTCTGAGACTTGTAATAACCTTGGCTGCTTTGGCACAGTTCTTCTTCCTTGAATCACCAAAAGCGAACATGCAAATCTGCAGTTTTATGCTTGGTTTGTCCTTCTACGTGGGGTCTTTCTCCTACCAAGTGCTAAACGTCCTCAGCTTTCACCAGAAGAAGAATGGTGGCCCTTACCAGACATTTTTCAGCGTTATGCTAGTTCATATAGATCAGTTAGTTGAATAAACAAAATAAATGTCAGGAAGAGAGATGGAAACAATCAGTTTGACATAATAATCTGTGTGTGCAGAAGTGGCTGGTTTGGGTTCCTATTTCTCTACTTTGTTTATGCACTTGGTGATGGATCTTGTACTGATTATTCCAGTTTAAGAGCTTTTCCTGTATTGTTCTTTTCTATTTCATTCTCTTTGATTTCATTCAGGGTAGTCTTACTCTGGATGTGGCTTTGGTCTAATGCATGCTTTCTCAGGACAGAAAAAACTGCTGTTCAAACTATGATATATTCTGAAAGTGCAGACTAGGAAGCCCTAGAGAATTATTATTAATGGAGAAGTTATTTTTTTTATTTCTTAACACTGACTTCTTTATAATGTTAACTTGTTTTACTGATGAGCATTCTGGGTTCAATTTAGTTGCCTCAGCCAGATGTCCCTCCCCAACTGTGCGAGACAGTCATGCAGGCTGGCAGATCAGGCAGGTGCTCTCTGAAACAGCAGCTGGAGGCCAGGGAGGATATTGTAGGGCATCTCAAAAACCTCCACAGAGATATCTGTACTGAACCAGGTGAATGAACCGCCTGATGTTGGCTGATCTGTAAGATCTCTAGATGTCCTGTATCAGGTTTTCTCTTTGTTTTCCTCCAATTCTTGCTATATTTTTTTAATAGTCTTTTCTGGTTGGTCGTTTTGGTGCAGGTTGAAAATGTTGGTATTATTATGGCTGAAGAGCACCAAAATTAATCTGGTTAGCTGTATCTTTAACTGGTATCTCACTTAACTTCTTCAAAAGCATTTTCTGTGGTGTATGCATTAACCATGTTTTATTTCCTGTCTGTGTTGGCCAGCACAGTGGTGTTGGCTGCCGCCTTGGAAAGCTGCAGGCTGAGGAGAGCAGCTCCATGGTGAATCAGGCACCCTGGGCTTTGGTCTCTGTAGCTCGCTCAGCATGCGACCAAGTCTTTTCTGATAGACCAGGAGTGTAAAAGAGATTGAGGCACCCTGAGATGGGAGAGCACCAGTGTAAATGCTCATGAGTAGAAGCAGTGAAGTGGGAGGGATTCTGGAATAAGAAGCATCAGAAAGGGAAAGGCCGATATGATTTCTGTGTGTACAGCAGGGATTAAAGGAAAAACCTAACAAACCAAACCCAACCCTGCTCACCTTGGCTACTATCAGATATTTCAGAACAGGGTCTAAGAAATTGTGATGATTGTTGCAGAACTCCCTCTGCACTAGGGACAGATGACTTTTCTTGATTGCACCTGTTAGTGAAGAGCTCGTGGCTGAGCTATCAGAGTTCATATCTTACTGTGCACATTTGTTTTCAAGTGAACAGTAATAAAACATTGATTATGATTTCCATATAAAAATGTTCTTAAAGCTTGGTACTACGTTCTGCTAGTGAATTATCTGGATTATCTTTTTGAAATTTACTGATATGTGTTTGTACCAGGGCTAGGCTTTTTTTCTGAATTTCATGAGCTGGTCGTTTATTTTTGCTTTTTAAAGAAAGTGTAAATTAGAGTGCATAGCATTTTTTTTTTTTGTTTCTCCAGAGTAAGCTGCAGGCAGCAGATTTTACTTCTTTAAGAAAGGGAGGCCAGGGGAAGACAAGAGGAGGGAAGAGTGAGAGCAGACCAGTGCCACATCCCTGGTGAGCTGCCTCCAGTGTTGGAGCAGCAAGAGGAAGGAGGAGGAGGAGATGAGCACCAGCACTAGTCATGACTTTCCTAGTTTATGGCACAAACCCTGCAGGCAGGGAGACCACAGCCACTTTGCTGCTCCTGGCTGCCTGTTGCCAAGGGCAACTGTTTATTTTGCCTGTGGAGCGAGGTCTGTTTCGTTGATCTTTTTGTATCAGTTGTGAATGCAGCATTATTCATCTCCTTTTTAAGCAATCCCAGCCCGTTCAAAGGTTCTGTGTATAGGAATCTTTACAAACACTGAAACATTTTTTTTTTGTGTGTGTGTCACCTGTTTCTGGACTATTTTTGGGTGTTAGTTCCCCAACTAACCCAGAGAGCTGAGGGGAGATTACAGGTGATGGGCTTCCTTGGGTTTAACATGATAAACTGCATTATTTTTGGCTTTATAGTAGCTTTATTACCAACCTTTTGGGTTTGCTCATTTTAGCTACATACTGGTGGCGAGGGATCAATCATTCAGATGTCCTTATTAATTTTGATGTTTATTTCCTGGCTGTTTTTAAATTAATTTGGAACCTGATAATGGTTATTTATTTTACTCTACACTACCTTCAGGGATATTCTGGAACAAATTTAAAAATCTGTGGTTTGGTTATCTTCACTTGCACCTTGCAAACACTGTCCTTTCTCTTTTGACTAGTTGTGGTATTTGGGGTTACAATTTTTGGTGATGACAATGGTGATGACATTTCATTTGACATAAAGAGAAGAGAGGTGTCTTTGCATGGGCTCTGAACTTCGTTTTGCTTTGCATTCTCCATTCATTTTACCTTAAGTCCTTCTGCAATGCCTTGCAGCCTTTCCTAAACATGATTCGGAAGGAAATAAAGTGGTGTTTGATTGTGGTATTTTGCAATCTCAAATCTCATTTGAATACAAATTTTGTATTTGCAAAAGTAAACAAAGCAGTATCAGTGAGCACAAAGTGTGCAGTTTTATATTCCTTACAAGCTACTAGATGTTCCTTTTTTTTACAACTAGGTAATGACATGGTGGATTACCAAAAAAAAAAAAAGCAAAGCTCAGAAAACATTCCTCAGTGGATTATAGTAATCTTTGGGAGTTAAATTTTGGCCTTACATATTACTTAAGTGTAACATTTATGACTTGGCATTTAATAACATGACATAGACACTTATAAACCAGGTGAGATATTAAATGGTCAACCATGGATTGACTGATTATTGAGCAACATTGTCTGCTATTGGCTTTAATGGCAGAGTACAGTGATTTCTACTGCATAGAGATATTTTTATTGGCAAGGGAATAGCCAAGGTGTCATGCGGCTGTGTTTTGCTCTTCTTGATTTCTCTCTATCTGAACCAGACAACTGGAGCTAGAAGCTCTTCTGAGAGATAAATAAGTAAAAAAATAGATGTCACAGTTTTTCATTTGAAGCATTTATCAAATAAATCATTAGTAGAGCTTGCATAATAGTTCAGGAAAGTGAGATGATCTACTTTAAGGTAGAACTGTAGTTGGCAGACTGAAATTTTACATGCTTTGGAATACAACAATTCTCAAGGTACAGAAATAATGAATATTTAATGACGTAAGAGCCCAGTAACATATTATAGTCCAGTTTTATAAAAATATTATTTTCTGTCTAAGCTATTTTATGCCATGCCTTGTTCTTTTACCCATAAACATACTTTTGTCATTTTTCTTTACGCTTAATCTTTTTGCACAGTTTGCTCTGAGAAATAAGATAACATTTGACGGCATTTGTATTTGCTGAGATATTTAGTATAAGATTGGGATTAGGTAATAAGTAGTGTTCCATCAAAGAGAAGTAAAACATCTCAAAATGTTAAAGAGCTGACATTTCTCCATAAACTTGTGACAAATAAGATTGTGGATCTATTACATGTTGTCATCTTTTGGTACTGTTCATCAGACCCAGTATAAATTTCATAATTTATCTAAAGAAATGTATGATACGTCCTACAGAGGATAAAGGGAGCTGTGTCATATATTTTGTAGTTGTTGCAGAGTTGTTTGAGAGGACGCAGTTGTGAGCAATTTCAGCAGTGTTGCTATTGGAGTTAAAATAAGTTGTCATTTCCTACTAAATATCTCTATATTGTTGTACAAGTTAATGGCAAAAAATATACTCACTGTGTTTCTTCCTTAACTGAAATGACAGTAATGGTAGTACAAGTTGGGTTGGGGAAATAGTTATGTGCTTTCTACTCAACTTTCAAACTCTGCCTGATAGGCTAATGATGTAGTTTATAGGTTTCCCCAAAATCATGCATTGTTTGTTGAATAAATTTCCATCAGTAATTGAGAATTCGAAAACAGAATGTTTTAACAAGTGACTTCTGTCATTCAAGAAAAAAGACAGAAACCTACAGAGACAGGGTTTACTACCATGAACCTTGGTGTATGAACGTGGTGGACTGATGTTAGTACACTGATAGCTCAAGCCTCTAACTGGGAGACAGAGACCTTACTAGACAGAGCAAGGTGAAGGGAGATACATCTTTCCTGTAAACCGTACAAACTTTTGCATAAATAAAGCATTCAAGAAGACACAGAACTGAAATCTGGTGTGTTTTATCTGTCTAGAACTAGGGACCTTAGTTCTTTACTAGTTCTCTCTCTGAACGCAATTTCAAAAAGGAAAGATGATGAACTATGGTGTCACTAGTTTAACTAGAATTCACTTGGGCAAGAGTGTGACAATTCATTAAAGGAGCTAGGGAGAGGAAGATCTCTTACTATTTGGTCAGTTTTGCAAATTACCAAACATTTGGTAGAATGCTGTCCCACCACTAAAACATGTGCATCAGGCTATGCTTGTTGTTGAGAATCAATAGTTTTTTGCTATTGCTTTTGATGAATCACAAAAAAACGAAACAAAACAAAACACAAAAAAAACCCCAAGACAAAACAGAACAGGAGATTAAGTGGAAGAGTAAGGTAGAAATTGAGAATGGTACTACAAATGCTTGTTTTCTGTAACTCAAAGAAACACAATTTGGAAACAAAGAAAGTAAAACTGTCTCTAGGTCTGGATATTTCTCTAGGCACTTAACCAGTGCAATGACGATAACAGTTTCAGTCCTGGAAACTAACTGCATGAATGATTTCCCTGGGTATGATAAGAGCTACCTTGATTGCAGAATGACTTTCTAGATTTCACTTGTTAATAGATTGGTTTTAAGGAATCGAGTAGTTTGATAAGTAAATCAGCCTCAATTTGAATGATAAAAAGAAACTTGAAATCACATCAGGCAAATATCAAAAGCCCAGATTGATATCATTAGCATAAAATTGTTATATATAGGTAAAATTCAATGAAATGAATGGCTTGTTTATAAAGACAAGAAGGTCTGGAAAGGGTGGTTGTAGTAGAGATTGCTGCATGTTTTGCTTGTGTCAAGTCAAGAATTAGCATGAACTTCATCATGATGTCAAAGGCTGTTGGAGTTGCTATTATGTAGTCTCTGGGTTTCTCTCTTTCCTTACCAGTCCCAGATCCAGGGATACTGGTTCTGGTTCTACAAAACTGAACGAGGTGTACTCCTTGTTCTGTCTATGAGGACAGTAACTTTGCTGTGGCTGTGAGTTTGGCTCTTTAAGAATGAGTTTCTAGGAAGGGGAAAATATCTAGACAAAACCAGATCAGTATCTTTTCCTGCTATGCAATGTATGAAGTACTAATGAGGTTATTTAATTCTGTATCTGACAATGAGTATGATAACACCAAGAACAGATTAGGACCTTAATCTAAGAGAAGATTCCTCAACAAATTTAAAAAGGAAGATCAAATCAATATCTTCATCACAATTATGTACGAACGCAGTTTAGGGAGAGTGTCACTCCACCCAGAAAGGACTATAGGAATACTTACCAACCAGCAGAAGAACTACATTGCACGGCATCCAGTAGGTATCTTTAGACAGATTTCTGAAAGTATTAGTTAATTTTATTTTTAATGGATGGCAGGCATAGTTACTCATTTTGACCTCTGTATTTCAGAGGCCAATTTGTTTTAAAGGAGAGAAAAAAAAAATCTGAAATGGAAATTTTTGAAGTTAAAATTACTTTAGAAAGAAATACATGTTAACCATAACAATACACAGTAGAATAAATATAGACTAATTGGTAAAACCAATTTTTAGCTTTTATTTATTTAATACTAGTTTTTCTTTAGTATCTAGGTGCTGAGCTGAGGAAGGCAAACCTTTTCCTCTGGCAAAAGAGTTGTTATAATTTCAACCAGTAATCTCTTTTTATATAGAATGTGACAAAATCTAGAAAAAAAAATAACAAGTGAAATTACTTGTAATACTTGTAACAGAATGAGTATGAGTTAGTATTGATACATGATGTAAGTGGCAGCGTACTTCAATAGGTGTTTGTACATATTGAGGAAGATAAGCAATAGGTATGTATATAGGAGCAGAGAAAATAGTAAGATGGAAAAAAGCTATCTATGACATTCTGTGAATTAAGAATAAAATGAATTGCTAAATAATTTTAGTCAAAATATAACTGTCATGTGAAACAAGACAACTAGATTAGAGAAGTTTCATCTTTTGTCACATAATGTAATGAAACTTCAATACAAATCTGATATAAATGGCTGATAAGCAGTTCTTTAGTAAAAATTAGCATATTCGGATCCCTCCTTTAACAGCAAATAAACACAGAAGCAGGCATTCCATAGTAAAACGGTCTTCTTAAAGTTCAGATATAATGATGAAATGTCAGATTGCTTAGTGGTGTAGAATGATTTCAGGTTTTACCATAATCCAGTTACGCAAAAGATTATTGTAAAGAATGCCTGGTGATTGTAACGGGCATTAAAGCACTGAGAGAGCTTTAATGAAGACTTCTCTTAATATGTGTATCAAGATGAGTTCTTCTCCCATCAGAAGTGTTACATCAACACCTTATGGCAGGTCTTCTCCTGTCTTGCTTCAAAGTTTGCCATTGGTGGCTTTGGATTCTCTGAATAGTCTGACCTGTTCTTGGTGGAGGAAGTTTTATAAGTGGCATTGTGGTGAAAAGGCTAACAATTTTTTTTTCCCTCAATTAAATGTTTTCTCCATAACAAACCATTCTTTTTCCTTGTATTTTAAAAGATGCTTTTCACCAGATGCACTTGTCTTGAAAAGAATTTCAATGCAAGTGTAAGCTGTGTATTCCTATATTCATCCTGACTACTGCAATATTGATACACTGATTGGAGTTACGCGTATAAAGAGAAAATAAGTGACTGTTTCATGTCACTTGAGAATTTGGGACATGAAAGTATCTTGAGTAGGTTAAGTTCTCCACTCTCACTCAGGGAATGTTTACATTTTTGGAAGACTATTAACACAGTAAGTTCAGTGTGACTTTGGATGTTCTTTTTTTTAATTCCCCACAGCATTTTTAATAGCTTGTTGTAGCCTTTATAGTAGCACATAAATAGACATAAAATTATAACAGAGACTGTGAGTTTGAAGTTTTTGTTAGCACATTGTTGAAAAAAGGTTTTTTTGGTTGTCAGTATGGTTGATAAAATATCAAGTAAACTGGTAGGTAGTTACATAAAGAGCTGTAAAATCTCTTAGGGTGAATGTAACAGTATATCTAATGTGACATGCAGAAGAAGAAGCTGTGTTTTAAAAAAATGATGCTTCAGAGTTCAATTTAAAGGGTTTTTTCTTCATTTAGATTTATTGTAAGTGAAAGATTATCTCAAGCAGTCACTTTCCTTTCTTTTGATGAATGAGAAGAGGCATTGGATAAAACAAAGCGTTTGATTTAGTGATACTCTTGGCTTTCAAAACTTGGAAGCCATGATTAATTTTTAGGGTAGCTTGTTATTTGAAAAACAGTCTTCTTTCAAAGGAGGATGTTTAGGACTTTATCCCATTCCAGATGAAGGCATAATGTGGAGACCAACAGCATACCATAATATCACAGCTGTCACTGTTAATGGATAGCTATACCCTGCTTGGCTACCCTTTCAGTAAATCCATGCTTGAGTTTAGCTGTTGCACAGTCATGGCAAGATTCTACCTCCTGACTGTCTGTAGCCAGTTGTGCCTATAGAATAGAAACCTGATGTCCGAGCGAATCGGGAGGGTAGCATTTTTCAGTCACTTCACGGCAGCTTAAATTAATTGCAGGGTAGAACCAAAGACATATGTATTACACAAATTATTATTTATGTTTTTTTCATTATTACTTCGTGATGATGTCCAACTATCTAGAGATAAAAGAACTGTCATTGTTCATGAAATTGGCATCCAGTGAACCACTAACGATTGTTTCCCTCCTGCCTCAAAAGTATCTACCAACCTCCTAGACAGGAAATTTATTTCATTTCATGGACTGTGTGGCTGTTGGGAGCTGTTGTTCTCTTGCTCCCCAGGAGCTCCCCTGTTGGAGTGATAGTTTGCATTTTTTGTGCATGAAGAGCTAGTTTACAACTGCAAATGCAGTCTGGATGCTTCATGAAATCAGCTATCAGAAGTTTTGTCACGGATTCTGTGATGAGTTGAATTGTTGCTATTTTCATGTAGCTGCTTTGCCAACTCCAACCAGTTACAGGGAGTTACTCATCCTAATTGTCACATTTGACTTCTGGCCCATAATCAGAAAAGAGCTTGAAATGCAAAACCTGCATGTCAGTTGGAAAAGTGAAGTGAGAAAAGCAAACAACTTCAGGGTGTACCAACGCATTCTGAGGTTTTATGTTAACTTGCACAAGTTGTAGCTCTTTTCCGTTACCTATGGATGCACTGAAGATAAAACCCATTTAGAGTTGCTTAAGCGTAATTACACCCACGTAGAAATCACTTCTGCTTTTGCATTTGTACCACAGTTCCCACTCATTATTGAATGTGCTTAATAATAATTTACCAAGCGTTACAGCAAACAAGAACTCCTGCTGAAGGAGAACAAATGGCTGAGTTAGAAATCAGACTGGCTGTTTTCTTAAACAAATAAACAAAAAGACCACAACGTAATTGACAGAGAAGAGTTTGGATCCCAGCTAAATGACGATCAGCACAAGTGTCTTGCCGAATGAAGAGAAACTTCAGGTAAATGTGTGCTTCGGTGTTTGGTCCCACAGAGTAGGCTATTTTTTTCCGTTGCTTAAAAGCACAGAGGAAGGAAATCAACAACTGTCAGGAAATCATCACCATTTTTTTTGGTTGAGTGTTTTTTCAGTCTTCTCTCTTCCTGGTGTAGTGATCATGCTGGCCTCCCCTTTACAACATATGCTCAGGTTTGGAGAACACCAGAGTCTGGCTTACACCTTTCTCCATCTTGAGGGAGCCTCTCCAGAGGCTACGTGAACAATCCGGTTATTCTGGAGTTCAATGGTTGCTGATTTTTCAGGAATATGAATTTGGATTTGGGCACTGTAATTTGGGGTAGATAGGATTTAAGCACTTAGGTGGACTTCTATATCTACCTCAGATGCCTAGTAAAGACACAGTGTGACTGACGTACTAGTTTTGTGGTTTGAAAATGAGTATTTCTTCCAAGAATATTGCTGCAGGTTTAACAGAGCAAGTGGAAACTATTAGTTCTTTGGATCCCCTAATTATCTGTTGTCAGTGTTGAATTAATTTACAATATATTCTTTTCATTATCATTGTAAGTATTATATAGGTTAGGATGTGTGTGATAGTATCATATGGACAACAACTGATATTAAGGATGAACGGCTTATTCTATGTCAGATATCTATTATCTGTGTTGGTACATGAGTTTACACTTGTAAGTACTTCCCCTGTGTCACTGGTATTACTATGATGCTACAGTCAATGTGAGAGGACAAAGAAGGGTTGTGACACCACTTACTGTACCACACCTTGCCGCAGCAGCATTTAAGGAAAAGAAATATTCTCCATAGTGGAGCTATGGTCTTGGGTAGGTTATTTAAGATTTAAATATGAATTTGGCATGTATAGTAGAAAAATGAGACAAGCCCATGCACCCCTTCTCAGTTGAGCATCCTGTCTGCAAGTGGAGCGATGTTGTGGTTGGACTCAGGTTCCTCTACAATGGGCAAACTCTAGGTGATATCAACACACACAGTCACTCAACTTTGTGGTTGGAGAATTTCTGTAAGTGTGGGTTTGAATCTGCTTGTGCAGAGAACGGAATTGAATCTGGGTCACCTGTATCAACTGTACAAGTGTTTTAACCAGCAAGTTATTACATAAAATTGGACGTTACAGGTTTGGTTTTTTCCCCTCTTATGGTCCTACGTAAGAAAGCCCAAATGCCCCTGCAATTTGCATTGAATTTTCCAAGTGCTGCAAGAGGCATACTGGCTCAGGCTCTTCACAGATTTAGGTGGAGGATTGACTACTGTCTGGTTCCTTATTTGACTTAAATATAAATTAGCTGTGCAGATTTATATGCCAGTGCTGTTACAACCAAGACTCTTGGTGCCTGAGTATTACTCCCTAAAATGGGGGATTATGGCAAATCCTTCAAAAGTAATGTTTGGAACATATATTATAGACTTTGACATATTTAGATAGCTTGATAAAAGGTCAGTGCTTTCCAGGCTAGGACTTCTAAACTGAATTTAAGTTTATAGAACTGTGTTATGATAGCTTGCAGGTAAGTTTTACAGTTATTTTGCTTTTGGGAAAGAAGTTGGGGCATCAGAGATTTAAAATTAGGGTACAAGCTACTATGTAAGCAGCTGTATGTAGAAAAACTGTGTTAAGCTCAATTAGTGCTTTTGACCTTGGTAGTAGTTAAATTTCATCTATATTTAATTGATGATTTTAGATAAAGTATATCAGAGCTAAAGCAGTTTCCTTTCATCAGTGTGAATATCTTAGGTCGTAAGCTGGCATCACTCCACAATTTTCTTGGAGGTGAACCTGTTACGTCAAGTGAGCATCTCTTTTTCCCTTGGTGTTTAAAACCCATGATCATCCACGATGAGGTTTCCCGGCTGCGTTCTCATTCCTCGTCTTCCTGTGCCCAAAATACTTGTGCATTTTAAAAAATACTTCGGAAAGCATTGTAGTGAGGTTCGCTTCTTGTCTGAGGAAAAAATATGAAGCCAAATAAATTAAATGCAATGTCTTAGTACTGCTACTGTGTGTGTATGTGTGCATATGCGTATATACACATGTATGTACATACACATACATGCAATGTATACATTAAATAATATGTAGTACACATAGTATGTATACATTTGTAGCGTGTTTCTTGTACTAGTGAAAAAGTAGTAAAGAATAAATAAACACACAATCTGCATGGAGACAGCAAGCCCATTTTCCAAAATATGGTTTATATTTATCCCTTTGGGAGACTGAAGGAAAAGAAAAGCTCAGATGTTAAATCATAGAAAAGAGCATAATCAGCAACATTCTTAATAAAACTGGTAGGAAGTAATGCTGAAAACAGCTGCTTTATGGTTAATTCTCAGAAACAGAGATTAAAAGGAAAATGTCAAAATCTAGACAATTCTTTGGTTTTGAATTAATATTGAACACTCCTTTGAAACCAGTGTGGCTACTTTTTAAAGTATGTTTTTCTAACTTCCTGGAAAAGTTATATATATGTATAAAAATTCTCATTTCGCTCTACTTCGATGAAAAAGAAGAAACCTACCACCATATAAAAATCACTTTATTACTCTGCTGAATCTTTTTTTTTAAATTCTTTATATTGTGAAAAAAAAAAATATGTAAAGCTATATGTCTGTATTCAATTACATCGTATATATTTAGGTCTACATATGAAAGAGGGAGGATATAGATATAGCCCTAATTTTAGATATTAACTTACTTCCTCTCCAATTATTTTTGCAATAATAATAATAAGTGTGTGAACATAAAAACTTGCAAGTGGTATTAAAATAAACTTGAATATTTGCACTATTGATTGTGTTTAGTCTTTAAAGAAGGTGTTCTAGTGAAAGACACAAGCACATGACATACATTATTTAGTGAACATAAAATACACTATTCAGAAAACCAGCATTTACAACCAAGTTTTAATGAGGTGTTGTTTTTTCTTTTGCAGCAAAACTGATTGCTTACATACTGCTTTGTAGAAATAGCAAAAAAAAAAAAAAAAAAAAATCAGGATTTTTAAAGGTAATGAGAATAGTATGTGTTCTGTTATGTCAAATATATCTGCTTGGTTTTATTATTAGGACTGATTGTATTTTAACAGTCTCAGTGGTGGACTACAGGAGAAGGTGAATATCAAGACTAGGAACAGTCACACGTGACTGTAAATTGAAAGTTATTACCACACCACAGGTGTCAGAGAAATGTTCAAACCAATTACACGTGTTTATATATGCAACGTCCATATGTGTATATGTGCAAATAATGCACATGTTTGTGTGTACTCTATATGTGTACGTTTGCCAAATACTTCAGAAAAAAAAAATCAAATTGGTTATCCCCTATGAGGAAAAATACACACACACAGAGACACAAAATCAGGTTTTGCACGCTCCCATGTAGTCCGAGGGATTTTTATATTTTATTTTTTTTTTTTCCCCATGGTTTTATTTGAATCCTGACCTTGTTCAACATTGTTACAGCTGTAGGAAACAATACTGGCTTTCCTCTGACAGCTACTTAGTGCAGCAGTAAATCAGTCAAAGAATAAAGAGTTTGGAAGGCACCCAGCATCTAGAAGGTCAGACAGTATAACAGGCATTTATGTTTTTAGTATTATTTCTGTCAACAGCAGGTTAGTATACCGGAAATGTCTTCTCCTTATCTACGTCTCAGTCATCAAAGTAATCTGTTTCCTATCCAGTGGAGTTCCTAAAGGAAAGCATCTCATAGCCCTTTCGAATGCCTGCGCTGTGCTTGGATGAGCAGAGACAGCTGGAAGTGATTAGAATAGACTGACATTGTGAAACCACGTGGGAAGGGATTCATCTCGCTAAAGAAGAGGAATCAATGCTCTGTTCTGTAGGGGAAGAGGAGTTTAAGTACAAAAGTGAGCAGATTTTCAAAGGGACACGTGGGAATTGAGCTACACGATTGCACTGATGCCATTTAATATTGCAAATCACGTTCTACCCTCAGTAGATTATATTTAAAAACAGGCTGATAATCACAGATGATAGTTTCATAAGAGCATAGGAGCTGCCAGGCAGGAATGAAGCAGTTGTTCCTTTATCCTAGTCCTCCTTCATTGCTCTCCCAATACACACAGTGATATCAGACAAGAAATAGAACATTAATAAGTGCATAGCTGTAAATGTTCCATTTATAATGTGAAAACAGTGACATTTCCCGGACATGCAAGGTTTGATGATTTCATTTTAAATGTGCACATTATTAGATATAAGTCAAGTAGAAATCTTTCCCTCTTAAAAGGCAAAGAGCCTTTTATAACATAAGCAACATAAGCAATATCCTTTAAAAAAAACCAAACTTGTACCATATCTTCATTTTCTTTCCAGCTGAATGGATGTATTTTATGTTTTGTGCTTGCATTGTGTGATCTTGTTAGTTAATCCTCTCTATGTATTTTCAGTACTAGTATGACACATACAACACACAGGTCTGCTGAGGTACCTCACCTGGTATGTTATTTCTGCTTTTAATCTTAGTGTGATATTGTAACTGTGGGTGGATTCTTGGTGCAACAGCAAATTGCTAGTCTAAGAATTTACTGTTTTACAGACATACAGACCTGCATTATTTGGTAGCCAGGCAGAGCTTTTCTTCTACTGTCATAAACTAGGTGATTTATTTTTTTATTTAAATCCTGAAAAACTAGGTGAGACAACTTAAGTAATTATTGAATTGTGAGAATATTCACACGTGCTTTAATCATCTCCCTAGAGAATTGTGTATTTTTGTATTGATTTGGGCCTTCACGATAATGAAAACTGTGGATTGCATTCAGAGACTTTCCAGTTTGTCACCCATCTGAGGTGAATTTTTCATGTTTTTAAATTAGGTAAATGTTCTGGCAACGATGCCTTCATAGGAGATGGGCAATGTTGTTGGTGCCCTAAAGTGTCGTGCTTGTCTGCCATCTAGAACTGTTGACAAGTTGCCTTTTGAATGTCATTTCTCTGCATGACATTCTGGCAGTCACTTCCACCTGCGGGTGTCCTTCCTTTTGGTTGTTCAGCTCAAGCAAAACCAGTGTTTAGAATTGTGTACAATTGCTATTCTGGAAAGAAACAGACCCTTTCTTGTTTCATAACAGCAGAGAGAAAATGCCGTCCAGAGTAACAGTAGTGAATAACGGCTAATGAAGGATGTTGTAAACTAGATAGATAAAGACAAGAATGTTTGCTTCTCTAGCCACAGGTTCCTTGAATTAAACTTTGGTCTGTTTCTCGTACTCGTACTGTCCTATTAGAACTAAAATATGTGCATTTCAGACCAGAGAAGGAACTGATAGATGTCCCTTTATGCCTACTCAAAAAACTGTACACGGTAATTTTCCAGGTGGTAGCATTACTTCTTACATTTTTAAGTTATTGTTATGAAGCTTGACAATTTATTAAACAGGTTAAAATTAAGTATTGTAAATGAAATAGTAAAAGCCGGAAACATAAGCCTATCATACAAGATGTTAAAAGAAGAACCTTTACCCTTGGGGATAGCAGCCATTCAGTAACTAGCTTCATACCACGTGAAACTCTGGTCTCTTATGGTCTGAAGCTCAGGTTAATCTGTTCTGCCTCTAGCCATGAAAAAGTTAAGCATCTTGCCTAAATTATTTATTAGGGCACTCTGTATGTATTTAATGTTAATTTATACACTCTGGTGTATATAATGGAGGGATGTCGTTTTTGCAGGAAGGCAGTCCATCTGCTTAGAATGTCAGTATTTGTCCATTGGAGGTGAATTTCCCTGTTGACTACAGCAATAACATGATAACTGGTGTGTTATTAAGCAAGAAGTGCTCGCACGTTTAGAGGCAGGAAGGTGTCCTGTGCTCGGAACAGCTGATCCAGCCAAGAATGCAGCAAAAACCAGAGTGGAACCTTTTGATGAGCATCTTGAGCATATTGTCCCTCCGTCACCGAATGATCCTCTTGTAAAAAATACATAAAAAGGAATTAAAAATGAATAGTAACAGAAAAAAACCTGTCAGAATGGTAAAGCACGTG
This sequence comes from Larus michahellis, assembly GCF_964199755.1. Classification (NCBI taxonomy): domain Eukaryota; kingdom Metazoa; phylum Chordata; class Aves; order Charadriiformes; family Laridae; genus Larus; species Larus michahellis. The sequence goes on from NC_133896.1 coordinate 10,808,358, forward strand.
GTATTTCAAATAGTTACCTATTTCTTGATGTCAATAGAGACTTTTTCTGTCATCCGTTCTGAACAGGATGCCAGAAGCTGCCTGGCAGAATAGTGCCTGGTCTTCCCTGAGACAAACTAAAAGACCGTAAGAGTCTAGTAGCAGTCAGCTGGAAAGGTGCAACAACACCCACTTCATTGCTGTTGAGAGCAGCTTATTCCACCAACAGGATACCAGGTGACCTTGCTAGAAATCCCATTCACAAGTTTTTAGGCTTTTTTCTAACTTTTGAGAATCATCTTAAACAAGTATTTTAAATATCTAATTTTATATATACATATACACACCCTTATCTATACATACATACACACACACACATCTATATATAATGGGGGGAAAAGTTAACTGAGTTACAGAAAATAATGGAGGTTTGGACATTTCATGTTTCCAGAGATATTTTTCATTTTTAAACTAGGAAACTTGTTTTCTACCCGTCTGTCATACACGTGCTTACGTGTGTGTGGGTGTGGAAATTCTGTGTAGTAGTTTACATAGCTCTCAAGGCATTAATAATTCATTCCGTGAAGAATTGGATAAGGCAATGTCAGGCTAGTTTGTTTATGGTTTCAGAGTAGGCCATTCTATATAATCGTCCATTCTATATAAAACATTCCTTTTTGGTTTTCAGCCTGCATACAAGGGGATTATATGAGCATAGGGGTGATAGTATTGAGTCAGACCAAGGCACATGGAGCAAAGAGTTCTGTCTCCATCAGTGACACATGCCAAAGGAAGAACAAGAACAGGGAAAACATATTTTAGACTTTCCCCTGATACTCTCCTAGCATCCACTTCTGTAGGCGGAGGTTCTTTATTCATATGTACTTATGCTCTGCCAGCCTCCCTTGTGTCCAGTTTAAAGTTGTCTCTCTCAAACTCCCTTGAGGTTTTTCTGGCCTTTGCGTTTTTGCCTGTTTTCTGCTGATGTCTCCAGTCTTCATGGTGTTTCTTCTCTTTATCTATTCCGTTGATTTTTACCATGTGGCTTCCTTTGCTTTGTGTTTGTTTTCAGTCCCTTCAGGTAAATCTTTCATTTTCTATAGTCAGAGCTTTTTCCTGATGATTTCTTAAAATTTGAAGGAGAACTATCAGCCAGAAATTACTGTTTTGAAATGCTTTTTTTTCCTCTAGAACTGGTCTTGTCAGTAGGATTTTAGTCTATTTTTTAAATAAATTTAAAAAAAGGTGCATTGAAAGAGTATTAAAAGCTGCAAAGTCAAGCGCTTTAAAATTGGATATGCAAGACTTTAGGTGACAAGTGTGACCTTCATTTGCTCCTTCCTTCCTTCCTAAGTATAAGGTGGTTTTAATTACGTAACAACTTTCATGTTTATTTCTTCCCCCACAGGACTAGGTATAATATTTCTTTTTCATTTTGAATATTTGACTCTGTTCGTTATTTACTGTATATTGCAAAAATCAGCAAGTGAATACAAAGTTATTCATTTTTTTCTTGCAGTATGACATAAAGATTAAACCAAAACCGGTGGCTAGGTTAATCAGAGAAACATCAGTTGTGATTGTTCGGTGTATTTACTAGATGAAAGCACTTTAGATCTCCCAAAGTGATAAAGGGATGTAAGTCACATTTGTGCCACGCTCCTACAGCTTTAGATCCTGTCCTTCAGCAGCTTTCCATGGTCTATGAACTGAGATTCCTGAGCAGCTGCTAAGATAACTACCAAATGTTTTATGTGGCAAAATAAACTGGTGTAAGACAGTTGGTCTCTTACGCAGTGCTGTAATTAACTATGCCTATACCTGTGTTGCGCAGCTGAGGCCGTCAACTGAGGAGCTTCTGTCCTTGCCATTAAAACTCTTTTACCCTCTAAAATACAGTGGTTAAATTTACGGGGTGTATGGAGACTAATCCCTCGCTTTGGCCGGGAATGGTTTGAGAGTGGCCCAGGTCAAACCCACTCCAGAAACTGTTCAAGCAGTTTCACAGGGTGGACGAGTGCAGTCCAGGGACTGTGCTCTGGATCAGGTTTAATTTAGGCATTAGTCACCATCCATGGCTGTATCTGTGAAAAGTCCCTTTGTATATCCATTCTGACGTGGCTTTGCATTGGTTATAACCAAGCAACCTGATAGGGGTGACCTATAATCATTACACTGCAGCCTATGAGAGGAAGCCACGTCCCATTTCTAGGATGCATATTCAGTACAAGGATTACGCAGCAGGTATGTTTCTTATAAATATTTCATGGTGAAGGGTGACCTTTATTTGCTTGCCAGGCATTTCATGGCTCTAATACAATAACCTGTGACAGATTGTTTGAACTGAAGAGCCCCGGAGCCCTGCTGTAGGTGAAAAGTGGATGCTCCTTACTTACAGTGAAGCATGTCAAACAAGGGAACAAAGAAAGATCTTTTTAAAAAACAGCAAAGCAAAACAAACAAACAAACAAAACCAGCCTATGAATAACAATAAGCAGCAAATAAGGGAAATACAGAGTTGGGAGCCCATTTTTTTCAGAAACATCTCCATGGACTGTTCGATGGATGAGAAATTGGATGGATGGTTGCATCCAGAGAGTAGTGGTCAATGGCTCAATGTCTGGATAGAGAACAGTGATCAGTGGTGTCACTCAGGAGTCTGTATTGGGAGTGCTATTGTTTAATATCTTTATCAATGACATAGACATTGTGATCAAACGCACCCTCAGCAAGTTTGCAGATGACACCAAGCTGAGTGGTTGACATGCCTGAAGGACAGGATGCCATCCAGAGGGATCTGGACAAGCTTGAGAAGTGGGCCCATGTGAACCTCATGAGGTTCAACAAGGCCAAGTGCAGGGTCCTGCACCTGGGGCAGGGCAATCGCCAGTGTCAGTACAGGCTGGGGGATGAAGGGATTGAGAGAAACCCTGAAGAGAAGGACTTGGGAGTACTGGTGAAGGAAAAGCTAGACATGAGCTGGCAATGTGAACTCGCAGCCCAGAAAGCCAACCATATTCTGGGCTGCATCAAAAGAAGCGTGGCCAGCAGACGGAGGGAGGTGATTCTGCCCCTCTACTCCGCTCTGGTTAGACACTACCTGGAGTACTGCATCCAGCTCTGGAGCCCTCAGCACAAGAAAGACATGGACCTGTTGGAGTGATTCCAGAGGAAGGCCACAAAATTGATCAGAGGGCTGGAGCACCTCTCTTATGAGGACAGGCTGAGAGAGTTGGGGTTGTTCAGCCTGGAGAAAAGAAGGGTCTGGGGAGACCTTATTGCGGCCTTTCAGTACCTAAAGGGGGCTTGTAAGATAGATGGGGACAGACTTTTTAGTAGGGCTTGTTGTAATAGGACAAGAGGTAATGATTTTAAACGAAAAGAGGGTAGATTCAGACTAAATAGAAGGAAGACATTTTTAACGATGAGAGTGGGAAAACACTGGAGCAGATTGACCTGAGAGGTGGTAGATGCCCCATCCCTGCGAACATTCAAGGTCAGGTTGTACAGGACTCTGAGCGACCTGATCTAGTTGAAGATGTCCCTGCTTACTTCAGGGGTGGTTGGAGTAGATGACCTTTAAAGGTCTCCTCCCACTCAAATTTTTCTATGATTCTATAAAGAGGTATCTGCTTTTAGTGTTTCTGAATTCATGCCCATAATGAATGAGTTGAGTCCAGCACCTTCTGATCTGTGCTCCCCATGCTACATTTGGTGTCTTTGGCGATATCACCCCTTCTGATGCTTTCCCGTTGCTTTCTCAAAGGTGTAAACCAGCTGTCTGCTTTCTGACAAATAGTAAATACTCGATACTGACTCAGCTTCACTGATTTATCAAAAGAATATCTTCAGTCTTTCTCTCTGCCCACTTACTGTGCAGTTGTATGCGAGAAGCATTATGGGGAGCTCACAGAGGAAGTCTGTACAGGTCACCTCACAAATGAACACATCCTATTTTGTCAGATGTAATGCTGTAATTAGCTGCTTCTAGACTTTGTGTTCTTTGCACCCTCTGTTTCTTTTTCCTTAACAATTACTCAGTGTTATGAAAACTTTAAAAACAACGTACATGGAGCTGAATAAAAAGGAATTAGAATAGGACAAGATGCATGTGTTTCTGGGAAAGAGGATGAAGCCATTTGAATGTAATTTTATTAGTAGTAAGGCAAAACCATACCTCTGATACCTAACTGAATGCAAGAAGCAATTGGATTCATGGCAGTTAAAGGAATTAAATGCTTTGGTTAACTACCCAGAATGAGTTACAGAATACGGGTATGAGCTGGTGGTTAGATGGGGTGGGAAGGTGTCACTTCTGTCAAGAATAGCTAATGAAGAACATAATGGGTGTTGTACAGGAATGGGGCTAATGAGAAGGATGCATATCACTCCAGATGTTGGACAGACCTACAAAGGGGAGACGTTGTTCTAGTTGGAAGAAAGGGATATGACCTGAGTATTCAATTTAATTTGAGCTCTGCCCATTAAGAGGAATTGGAGGCTCCTAGTTGTCTCATTACAACTTCTGACACTGAAGTTCTGGCACAAATTACAGGTTTTACTATAAATTATGCCTGGTAACTGTGCTCCAGAGGGGCATAACAGCTGTTACTTATAGTATGTTGTTTTTTGGCTACCATGTCAGTACATTCTGAAGTACATCAGCACACTGCCTATTTTTGACTTGGAAGTGGGAGCATAGAAATTCTCAATGTTGTCTTAATTCACTGAAGCACGTTTCTAGGGGATGACTAGGTACTCTGGAGTCAGTTTCTGTGCATCTTGTTATGGTTTCTGTTTGGCACACAAATCTCAGGAATCACATCTGAGAAGCTTAGTATTAAGCTTTTAAGTAGGTTTTCTAGAGTATATGAAAAATTAGTTTCTGTGTATTAGAAGGGAAAGTGTCTGGATTGTGCTGTTCTGTGACACAGCGAAGAGACCTTATACAGTATGGCAAAATGTGGCTTATGTCAAGATACAACATTTAGTGTGTCAGACTGAGAATCTGTGGATGGACACAGATCTCAAGACTATCGAGCAGATTGGCATGCCTTGTGTGGGGAGGGCTGCATATCTCACCTCTCTTCATACTACCATAGGGTGATACAGGTTGGAAGGGATCTTCGCCCAAACACTTAAAAGATCTCCCAGTATCATTCACTTACAGTCAGATGAAGGGGTTAAACTGGAATTTTTATCTGACTCAATGCTTTTCTCATATGTAGAGATGTAAGTAGTTGGTCCTAGATATTGCTAGGCACCTGTTAAAAAGGTACCAGAGATTTACTATTTACCAATCACTTACCAGCAATTACTGCCTGACAGCCTAAACCACTGGAATTTCCATCTGTAGAAGCAGTATATGTCCTAGTCACTAGACCACAAAGGACATAGGTATAGGCATATACAAATGGATAGCAGCTGTGCTGTCTCATTCCAGAGATAAGACATCTCCAGACTTGAAGCCACGTATTCATCTTAAGTGCTGCTCCATGCTTGAGGAAGTTTGACCTATTTCTCTGATGGGACATACTGTGATAATGACATGGCTCTCTAGCATCTAAACTAAAGCCATCTCATGCTCACAGCACAGGCAGTGCAAGCATAAATCTGTTAGACCCTTGTCATGGTATCTAAAATCCTGCTTCATTTATTTAGACCTAATATATATTATTCTTGTTTTGCTGCTGCTTCTGGCAAAGTGATCCTGCTTCCTGAAAGCCTAGAATTAGGTATTTGTAGGATTTCAGGAAAACCTAGCTTGATCTGGTGCCTTCATTGAGCAGCTTTATCTTTTCATCTGGGCTGTTGTGAATCTTACTCTGAAGATCCTGCCGCTGTTTGCATGCAGTCCTGTATGGCAGTAGCCTTGAGTCTGCACCACGAAACTCCATTTTTAAAAAGAGTCTTTCAACAATAACTTCAATTCAGTAAATAGATAAAATACTTTCAGTTTTGAAAACTATCACTTTTCCTCTGGTGATAAATGGTACTGTCACTTGTGCTGTAAGCGGAATAATGATTTCTTTGAAAGTGCAATTAAAGCAGTGCATTCTTCATAATCACAATTTGTTTTATATGATAAACTTGATTCAATGAATAGCTGTCTGACCCACACAGTAACGAACACTTGTTTTTATGGCTTTTTCTCATCAGAGGCAGAAACCACACCTCTTAGAAAGTGCCGTATTCATTTTAATGTGAATGCAGCAGGTTGGAAGGCACCTTAGGAGGTTACGTTGTGCAACCTCCTGCTCAGAGCAGGGTCAGCTCTGAAGTCAGATCAGGTTATTCAGGGCTTTACCCAGAGTCGTCTGGAAAACCTCCAAGGCCCACACAACCTCTGCACCACATCTGTCTGCAGCTGATTGCATCTTCAAAAGAGAAATACCAGAGATTGAAATGTGAATGAAAGTACATTAAAAAAATGGAGAGACTTGATAAAGCGGATGTTGTAAATCAGATTTCTTTTTACACATTTCTTTATGACCACTTAAGTTCTTAACTACTTCAGTGTTTACTTCTTCTCATCCAGTGTTTAGAATACACTAATTGGCATAGCTTATGTTCTAAGGAGGCGTTAGCAAGCATATAAGGTAAAACTGCATTGGGTTAAATTAATGGACTGTTTCCTGCCCTTGAGAAGCTGCAAATCAGTGAACAAAGTTCTATCTTGTGCTTGCCTGATGAGAGAGCGAAGTGGAGCATAACCACCTGCCGATGTTATTTTCTGCAGTTCCGTTAGACTTGGTCTCATCTCAGCTTTTTTCTTCCACCAGCCTTTATCAATGCATTCTTATATAACCTCAGTCTGCTCCAGTATCGTCCAGAAACAATGTGAAAATTGACACTTCCCTTATTCAGAATAAAGACTGAGAGATGCTTGGAAGTCATACCAATAAGCCATGTACACCCTTCAGATGAGCACTTTCCTCTTGAGCTGTGCAATTATCCGTGCATCGATTCCACAGTCTGGCTCTGAGTTTTGGGGAGGTGTTAATGAACTTGAGTCGTAGGAGAGCAATTGTCTGCTCTTCATTGGAAAGGAAATGCAGTCTTTGATCATAATTACAAAATATAAATTGCCCATCCTAAAAGCTAAAATGTCAGAAAGCTAGGTTTAATTTCTTTTGGAGAAACAGATGCTTCTTTGAGACATGATCAAGGACAGAAATCTCTGCAGTTTATTTACTTACCTTAGTACAAAACACTATATTACTGTGTGTGAATTAAAAAGAGAAATCATAATAAAAATGATTCTCAGCTAACACCACAAAACTTTGTAGCTGTCAAGCTATCAAGCAGAGAGCTTGGATTTGCTCAGTCTGGAGAAGAGAAGGCTCAGGGGGGCCTTATCAGTGTGTATAAATACCTGATGGGAGTCCGTAAAGAAGATGGAGTCAGGCTCTTTTGAGTGGTGCCTACTGACAAAACAAGAGGCAATGGGCACAAATTCAAACACATGCAATTCCATCTGAGTGTAAAAAAAAGTGCTTTTTTCCTTTTTCTTTTTTTTTCCTTCTAACTGTGAGGGCAGTCAAACACTGGCACAGGTGGCCCAGAGACGTTGTGGAGTTTCCCTCCTTGGATGCACTCGAAACCCGTCTGGATACAGTCCAGGACAACCTGCTGGCCCTGCTTGACAGAGGGATTGGACTCAAGAGGTCCCTCTCAACCTAAACTTCTGTGATGCTACCACGTAGATCTAACTATCTTTGAAAGTAGACTGATACTTTAAAAAAGCAGCTCCTGTACATGCTTTTGTATATAACGCGTTTGTTACCTTCCGTAAGTCTAGTCACAAAAGCAGAAGAGGGTATTATTCAAGCTTTGTGTAGACAACCTTTTTTCTAAATTGTATCTGACTCTTTCAAGCACTTTATTGAGATGGAATTAAAAATGAGAATTTACATTTTGCAGAATGCAGATTTATCTTTATTTTATTGAAGATTAAACAGTTCAAGAGGAACAAGTACAAATGGCAAATTACAGTACTCTAGGTTGTAGGAATTTTTGATTTGTGAGGGGAGAGGATGTAAGGGTAGATACAGTTAAAAGACCAGAACAAATATTTGTTTTAATTATTTAATTGGCCTAAGTTCTGAAGAAGTAAATACTTCCCTGTGCCATGTCTTTAGCTTCAGATTAGTTTTTTATCAAGCAAAAGTCATTAATATCACAGGCAAGAGCCTTTAGCTAAGACTCCGTTTTAGCACAGTCAGTGCTGAGCATACAAATAAGGTAGAGAAAATACCCTTCGCACCGACTTAAGTATCAAAGCCATTGTGTTCTGCTTATAAGCATGAGTCACCAAATGTACACTTGCATGTAATTTAATGCCACAACAGACCATATAGAAATGGAATTCAGGTTTAGTTTTTCCTCTAAATGTGACCCATGATACATTACTCAATGTAATATTGCTGCTGCTGGATAAGAAGGAAGTTAGGTGACAGGAAAAATAAAAATGCTGAAATAAATAGTCCTTTTTTCACAGTTCAGAGAAGCTGCCAGTTGGTTCCACGAAGATTTGAGCTTATGTATGTGCACAAATGACTTGCATACAGTGTGAAGAATGAATCACTAAAGTTTTTCAGGTGCTACAAAACTTTATAGCAGACTTTTCTTTGAAGCTAAAGGAGAAAAATAATTAAAGGATATGAGAATGCTGAGTTAATGGGAGGTAAAATCACAGATGAAATTCATTTTTTTATGAAGGAAATAACCTCAGTTAGTCAACAATGACATGAGTGTGTGTGGTTGTATATTTCCCCACAAATCCCTTCCCCCAACAAATAGTAAACTTTGACTTACATTTTGTCATCATAGAAAAATATCTTGGAATCCTCACAGAGGGGTCTTTGAAAAAGTAAACTCTGTGTTCAGGAGTCAAAAGGTTAAATAGAATTTTGTAGGAGAGGAGTGAAGAACAAAACAAAAATGCATTATGCTTTTCTGTAATTTCATATTACACCAATATCTTAAATTCTTCTAGAATTATTCCCAATCTCAAAGAAAGGTTATTCTACGCCCTGTAGAGAAATGGCAAAGGGTGACCTGACGACTCAAAAGTGTGGGAATACTTCTGTGCAAGAAAAGATCAAATCCACTAGGATGTTTCGTCTGGAAAAGAGACCATTCATAACTGTTATGACAGTTATGTAAAATCATGAATGATGTGAGAACACTACGCAATGATTTTACTCAGAACCTAGTTATTGTGGAACAGCAAAGTAAATCATTAGACAAGTGTGAAATTGAGAGGGTTCTTTATTTTTTTTCATGGTTTGTCTTACATTTGATAATGAAAGTGTGTAACTCCTTCACAGAAAATGCTTATAAATAAGTTCTAAAAGAAAAAAATTAGACAAATTTGTGGTAAAATAATCCATTCAAACCAAATACATATACACACAGATGCACTCTTTCTGGCTCAGGCAGCCTCTTCAGGTTTCTGAAAATGGCACAGTTTTCTCAGAGAAACATCTTTCTATGGTTATTAGATTTTTCTTTGAAAATTTACCAGTGTACACAGTCAGTGAAAAGATGTAGGGGCAACATAATTTCTGCAGTTATTCCTGTATTTTTGGGTTTTTTGGGGGGGAAAATAGAGATTAGGTTAATATTTACTGAGAAATGCATCAACTGCCAAAGTGTTTTCTAGTCAAATAGTATCAAAAGTGCTGGAATGTGGAATCTGTGTCTGAGGTTGCGTGTATAGTTTCTATATGGGGACAACTTTCTAAATGGGCCCCTGGCAGAATCACCTTTCAGCCTCTGCTGACTCTGCTAACTGGGGACTTAGTTCAGTTGCCCAAAGATGCATGCCCAGCCCCTTGGATATGTCTTGGGCTGCTCAGCTGTTTATGCCAGGCCAGTGTATGTCACAAGATGTAGGAGAAACTCAACTACTTCTTGAGAGCAGGAAGAGTACCCTGGTGTGTCTCAAATGGCACTAGATGCCTGTGGTTAGGCAACTGGCTAGAGTCCTTATTCTCTTTCTGGAAGAGGGGGGATCTTTAAATATGTACCAAAATTTAGGAGTCCTAATATCAAAACTATTCTCACTTTTAAAAATTGGATTTACAGGGCTACAACTTGGAGAGCTGTGCTTTGTTTTATCAGGGTTGTATCCAAGGAGGGTGCATGTTCTTCATTCTTACCATGACTGGTAGGAAGGAATGTGTCTTTCTGCTGCTGGAGATTGTTCTTTTCCCATTAGCTTCAGTGTTTCTGTCTATTTTAAGGGTTTCTTCATAAATGAAGAAAAACTTACATTTGGAAATCCATCTCTGGGAAAAAATACAGAGCATAGTTTATTAAAAATCTTAAATTTTAAGTCATTTTGTTGTGCCACTATATTCTCTTGTTGGTTCTTTTTGTTCCTTGTTATACCTCCTGTCTTTGACAGTCCCCATTCTGAGTAAGTTTTAGTATATGTATTTGTTTTTAAACAGTGTCTAGCACAGTGAGACTGCAGTCCTTATGGATGCCATGGCTGAAAAAACAAGTAATGCTTAAAACGGAAATGACTTGGCCCCCAAAAAATAGTAAATTGCAAAATCTTTACTTATGGATGGTCCCATTGAAATAAATAGTATTACTCATCAGTGTAAACTCAGCAGTTGTAAATACAGAGTTCTGCCTTGTCCAGAGTGAAACAAACCTGGGTGTAATTTCCTGTGAGGACATTTGCACTTATAGAAGCTTTGGATGTAAAAGTTTCGAGTTTGGAGGTGCTTATAATGACAGCCATTTTTTAGAGTAGAGTTCCACAACTGTGTACATTCTCTTTCTGTTTAAGAATCAAACAAAAAAATAAATTCTGAATTATTTTATATATTAAGCAGTTGAATATTTCTTTGACCATTAAATGTTTATTATGTCAATTTAATACCAGTCTTTCAAACAGCTACAGTTACATTAGCATTGCTTTCCAGAAAAGTTGGTTCTCTTGCACTTTGTTCACATATACTGCAGAAATGAAAAATATAAAAATAAAAATATGTAGAAATGAAAAATATTAAATACTATAGCCTGTTCACTTGCTCTCTGTTTAATCAGTTATACCTGTCTGGCGTGAATGCAAAGTAGATGTTGAATTCTACCAAATCAGTGTATTTTCACAAATGTGCTTCCATTTTGTACATGGCATAAAACAGTGAACAGACTGGTCTCCTATTAAATTTTGCTCACTGTTTTTATTTTTTCTAACATCTTTACTTATGAATTCTTGTGTCTACTTTCTGAAAACACTGGTTCCTCCCCAGAATTTCTCATTTTATAGTGCATGTTTTGGTCTTGTGTGGGGCATTCATTTAGCTTTCATCATTCAGAAGCTTTCAGAATATTTACCTGATTAAAGTTTGTAATATATATGATTATAGATATTTGCAAGAGAAGAGATTTAGGGTAGCATTATTTTTAAGGTTGTAATTAATAGGCTAATCTCTCATCCCTGCATCAAGAAAGAGGATTTGCTACAAAAGACTCTGTAAGTCCTGAATATGTTGTAATCCATTGAGCAACTCAAGTGTCTGGACCAATGATAAAGACAGCCTCTAAAAATTGGTATGAGTGGTATTCAATGTGTGGCAACTGAAGTGGTTTTGGTTGGTTGGTTTTGGGGTTTTGTTTTTTTTTTTAAAGAATTTTAAGAAATCTTCTTGTATTACAAAGTAGATGTAACAGTTGTAACTTTCCATAAGGAGACAGTAGGTCTCGCAATCCACAAGCCGCCATAGACCTATCTAAAATACAGAAAGAACAAAATACACTGTCTAGGAGATTTTCATGCTGTGCGTATCTATAAACGAAAAAGACAAAGCTGTTGCTTAAATTTTTTCTGCATATTTCAGTGTGTGGATCTGTGTTAATGTGATGTAAAAACAGATGATGATGGCTCAGCTATTTCTGGGCTTACGCATCAAAATGTTGTGCATCAAAAATGTTTGGTTCAAAAATACACATTCTCGTTAAGACTTTACTGACTTTTTTTAATAAGATGGTTGTCTTCTTCAGCTGTATGGATCCAGAAATGTGTGTATTAGGGCTGTCATAATGAAAAGTTGCCACTTAAAATCATAGGATAATTTGGGTTGAAAGGAACCTCAGAGTTTCGTCTAGTCTCCAACCTCTTGCTTAAAGCAGGGTCAGCTGTGAAATCAGACCAGGCTGCTCAAGGCTTTATCCACTTGTTCTGGAAAACCTCTTAAGCGTGCACAACCTCCCTGGGCAATCTGTGCCACTCCCTGGCAAAATGTTTACCTTTGGCCAGCACTGATTTGCTTGTAGACCCTACTGAAAGGAAGGCAGAAGTTTCCAATCTAAACTTTATCTTAATGAAAGTGTAGATGATGAACCACATGTGATTGCATGAATAGAAATGAGTGGGGCTCTTGGTTCAGAGTAAAAAAAGAAAGTCTATTAGTGACAGAGGTACAATAGAAAAAAAGGTTGGGCTTCCCACGTATACTCTGTAAATTTCAGTGCAAATTTGCAAAATTATTAATAAAATATCCTAACCAAAGCACAAACCCTAGCCTTTTAAAACCCGCTGGTACTAATTGAGGAAGATGTGTTTATGTGTTGGATTATTTTGAAGGTGAGTTAAATGTTTTTATGAAGTTTCACTTAGAAATTTCAGTTGTATTTTTGCCTGTTCATTTAGATGTAATTGCTGACAACTCTAGCTTATTAATTGTTTATATTACTGGTTTGAAAATATTTCCACAATAGCTGTTGCATAGTCTTTCTGTAGTCTTTGCCTGGGATTTTTGTTTTTTTTTGTTTCTTTGTTTGTTTTGCCACAAGCTTCCTTCATAATATTTTTTAATAAAAATATCAAATCCACTGTTCAGAGGTCCTCCAAAAGATTGTCTTTAGAACTAATAGTAGCTTTCTTTAAAAGCTACTAGCTTGTACTTCCCCAAAGTAATTTTTTACTAAAAGATAATAGTCTAAGCAAAATGTTAAACTTCCTTTTACTGCATACCAGTAATTTGATGTGACATTTCTGCATTGTGTTATTATCAAGCTCTGCAAACTTATTAAATCATGTTCCAAGTGATCAATGGATTTATCCTTTGCAAACTAAAGCACTTATCATTCATGGCACTCCTCCTTTGTTCTGGTAGAATGGAGGATGGTTCTAATGCATCTTGTCACGTCCTCATTTTCTTTATTTCTTGGAACATGGCCCTTACTTTTCCACAGGAAATTGGATAAGTGAGCATTAGGTAACAGCCAGATACATGTTTTTTTCCTCAGAAATAAAGATAACCACAGCCATCCCATCAGAGAGTTTCTTCAATATGACTCCTTCATTTTACAAAATTATCTAAAACTGAGTTGTCAGTGGAAGTCCAAAATGACATAAATGCACTTTATGGATTCATCATTGTGGGATGGAGAAAACAATCAGATGTTGGACTTCGTCCACCCTGTAAATAGTTCAAACCAACTGTTTCTGTGTCAATTGTTAACACTTAGAACAAGATTAAAGAGGTTGCTGTTGTACTCTGCATGCTGAAAAACTTTCAAATTTATGTATGGGCATGAATTCATAACAGATGACCATAAGAAGAGGCAAAATTTTGATTCCTAACTGGGATCCATGTATAGCCTTATCCTTTTGGATTTAGGGAAGAAACTTCAGAGAGATTTGATGTAATAGTTGGCCCCAAACAAGCAATCTAACACTCAGGTATTACCTTATGGCAGCTGATGTGTTATAAATTATAGAAATGGTACTCCCCGGTTTTTTAAAAACTAACCATAAAACTGGACTTTCGTTCCTAATTCAGCAGCACGCAATTTCCCTAACAGTAAGGAGATGTCAGCATGTTGTAGGAAAAGAGGAATATCCATGCTGCTGTGAAAGGCAAATAAAATAGTACAGTGAAAAATATATAAAATAACAAACAGGAGAGCTGTGCCTTAATTATGGAATAAAATATTTAATCTCAAAAAAAAAAAATGGTAAAGAAGGATATATATTAGCAAGCGTATAAGTAGGTGGCATACCTTGAGAACCATGAGTTTGTATTATTTTGTTTCAAAGTTTGGTTTTATTATATGTCACAGTGAAAATACAACCAATGTCGATATAAAACACAAATATATTGGAATTTCTGTTTTTCACTTGAAATGACCAGGTATCCTTCAGATCTGAGAGTACACTATATAAAAGGTGAAGCAGAGAAAAAGCTCACAGTTACATTTAAAATAGCTCATAATACTACAAGTTGCTACAAAACTCATTTATAAAAGAAGTACTTTTTTAGCATATTATTCTTCCTGCATTCCTTCCTTTGTTCCTCCATCTCAAGCTTTGTTCTCCTGTCATTAGTGATGAGATGTTTAACCTGAAAGTTATTTAACTTAAAGTTCACTTTTTCTAGATTTTATAAGGCTGTTAGAAAGAACTTAAGCTTTTAAAATAATAATTCCCTCCTGTATGCCATTTTACTAATGAAATCTCTGTGTTCACTGTATTATCATGCTTTGGAGTTGTTATTTCAAAAGAAATAATAGTATTTCAAAAAGTAATATTAACATAGTAACAGAAAATTTGATCCGTTTGCAATTTGGAATTTGCCTTTTTGTTTTGTTTGCATGGCATATTGACTTAGATAAATAATGTCGTACTTCTTTCCTATAAATTAAATTTATTTTCTTTTTGTCATCTAATTATCATGATTTTTCTTAATATTCTTTCAGAATTATACACTGCTGTCAAGCAAATCAGTTGGACCCGTATTTTAGTTGTCAGGGGACAGGAAACCTAAAGTAACAGATACTGTAATGCTGCATAAAAGTCATGAGGCAGGGAGGTAATCATTCCCAAAATGTGTTGCCTGGGCACCAACAGTACTTCATCTTGTGAGACAGAAAAACCCTGGTGGTGAGATTAAGTATCAGGAAGACAGTCTATGGATTCAGTGTAGGTGAAATCAGACATTTTTTAAAGGAGACTGTAATTGGCCAGTAACCCATATGAACTGTCTTTGTGTACAAAACAGATTTATAATGTGGCCAAAATGCTAAGAAAACACATAGATGCATTTATAATTACTTTTTTATTTTTTAGGATAAAAGTATTTGTGTTGTTTGTAATGCTGAAATGGGCTAGCATTTCATTTTGTCATTGTCATCGGTACTGTCTTTCATAAATGTAGATATATTTTTCAAATGAGGTAGAATTCTGGGTAAGCTCAGCTGTGTAGCAACTGTGTCTGCAAAAGACCACCTAACGTTCCCCTTTGCAGTCAGGGGAGAGATGTTCAGCCCTCTCAGTGTGGGGTTTAATGTGCAATCTCTTCCTCAAGTAGACACCTATACTTGGTGAGATGGATAGTGCTTGACATTTTATTGACTGTATTGACTAGGGGCTTGGTTCAGTTGCCTGAACAGTGACATCTAGTACTAGTTGAGATGCCTATGGGCATTTTGCCTAGCTTCTAGGCTGATCCAGAGGCTTGCGGATTGTATCATCTGCCACAATGCAGATGTCTCAGGGAATGTCTGATGGTACTGGTTTAACACTGATGGTCCTCTGCTGATGTCTGTTTTAGGCCACTAAAGGGAGATCTAGGTCTCCATTCACTGTAGCAGAAATCTAAATATCTGACTGAGGTATAGACACCTGCTTTGTATCCATCTGCAGACACTTTTTCTGTCTGGGAGAGACAAGTTAGAGGTAAAGGCCAGGAGATCTCAAGATGACTTAAAGTTCCCATGCTTAAATCATTTTGAGTGGTGAGGAATTGACCAAAGTGTTTATTATAATGTATTTTTTCAGCAAACTGGAAGTTAATAATCTAATGTTTAGAGATTGAAGCTGATTTCAGATGTATTGCAATCGTCGTAGATTCAGTATAAATAATCCATATCCAATCCATAAAAAATCCATGTCTTTAAAAAATGTGTACATAAATGTATACGAGAAATTACATCGTATCACTTATTTCTTCTTCTACGTATGAAATCATTGACATGTTACTTACTTCTAGTGATAGCCAATGTCTATGTTTATTAATAATTTTCTACACCTTGTGATGGTATTACTCAAGTATGCTTCAAAATCTGGATAAAGATATAATTTTGAAAAGCAAAAGGGGCTGCTCCATGGACATGTAAATTTTTAAGTCTAATCTCCTTAATTGTCCATTTAAATGTAAAGCTTTTACTGTTGAAGTTTATCAATATAAATCAAAACAAAAAATGTTGGCTGCAGGTTCCAGCTCCCATGGTTGTATTTCAGGGGAGTGTCAGAGTTCTTTTCCCCACCCTTGCCCTGAAGCCACAGTTTTGGTCAGCAAAAAAACCTTTGATGGGATATTTTACTGGGTCGTTATAAGGAATATTACAGAAATTTGACGAGTAAGATCTTCATTCACGTTTCGAAGATGTTCAACTGTTCATTCGGGGATTCACAATCTGTTCACAAGTCAGTGTCAGTCTTTGTTGCTTATATGTGATTCACAAACATCTGACACCATGTATGCATGTGTGCAATATAGAGTCTCCAGATTTTGACTATTTTATTCAAACACCATAGTGATTTAAATAACAAACCACTCTACAGCAATCATGACATCCTGAAATAACAATTTGTGCTAAATTAAGCAGAGAAAAGTGGCAACAGCTGACAAATGTCTCATTTAGGAAGACTGGAGTTTTGTTGATCTTTCAGTGCTGATTTTCGGTTTGTTAGCCTTTCTTCAAAGTGCAGTTAATAATTTTAAGATATGACTGTAGTCAATTATATTTCTTTCTGTCATGTTTAGTGGAAACATGTCTGTGGGACATTTTTCTGGTAATAACAAGCTAGCTGGCTAGCTAGTTAATTGTTCTAAGAACACTATTTAATTTGATGAGATCCTTGTATATCTAATACAATAGTAACATTTACCTGAGCTCTTCTGCAATTCCTAATGTTAAAATATCGAGGACCTCTGGGGCAAACTGATTTTATAAATTCCATTTAGTATTCAAAAAATGAACAAAATGCTAAACCGGTCATTTAGATTGCAAAGAATTATTTTTTCTGTTCTGCCTATGTTTCCTCAAGCCTGTAATATTTTGAAGGTAACACGACTGATTTTTGTGAAATCAGTGAACCATTTCAACATTATTTTTCTCTTAATAGAACCATTTTTTATGAGACTACATAGTAGTTGTAGATATCTCCAGAGATATGTGTTCCTACCCTTAGAGTATTAGGACAAAATGAAAATTTAGAGAATTCTGTGCATCAAAATGCTGCACAAATTGCTATCTTTAAAAAGAATGCAGATGACAAAGGAATAGCAGCCTAAGAATTTTGTGGTTAATTTTGTATCCAAAAGCAATTCTATTTGCATTACCCAGTACTTACCACATTGTGGAAAGGTCTTTGTAAGACATTTATAACCTACTTAAAGGTATCATTCTTATCTATTCTCTATAAAAGAGAAATCTGGGGATGGATTATCACAAATGTATGCTATAAAAGAGATTTTTTCTACATTCTCTGTCATCAGTGGTCTCAACAGGAGAAAAGAAAGACAATATTGCATTAGATAAATGTTCAAATTTAAAGATTTAAGTCAGAGAGGATTGTTATATAGATACACAACTAACCTCCAACACAGTACAGATGATAAGTTCCTCTAGCAATTTTTTTTTGTCAAGCTCAGAGTACCAAGTAGAGAAATAAATTCTAAGTACAGCTGTAATTAAAACTGTCTGCCCACTTTTCCGCCACATCTGCCCAATTGAAGGAAGAAAGGAAGATCTGATAGAGCTTTGGTTTTTTGTTTCAAAAATACGTGATTTGTTTCCTTGACAGAGACAAAGCTTCCCTGCTGGACTCCCTGCTGTCTTCTCCAAATTTCTGTGCTTTACAAATCGTACGGAGGAGCAACACAGCATAAATGGATCTTGTATCCAGAGCTGGTATACCAGTCTGGAGGCAACTACACTTAATAAATAGAGGTTATCTTTTAAGTAGAAAAGGGAGGAGAAAAGGGAAGGGAAGAAGGTCAAAACGTTTGCTGCTGTAGCTCTGAAAACATGAATTTTGAGTTGCCGGTAAAAGGCCAAAGGCATTGGACTGAGTTGACAGTGCAGGGTGTCAGGATATAGAATATGTGTGGGTTTGTCTTGGCGCGGTTTCAGATTGCTTTAACAATAGCCAAGTGGCCAAGTGACTATCACCTCACCTTTGTGTTAGCAGAAGTTCTGTGGAGACCATGAATGGCAAAGGTCTGTCAAACCTGGGGCAGCCCAGCCTTGCAAAGAACAGCCCTTGATGTCAATTGAGGCTGGGGGAGGCAACGTTCTGACTTCAGCAGGGAACCAGTGAGAAGGAGGCAGAGTGTGATAAAAAAACATAAATATAACTCCAAGTATACCACAGCATAGAAAAAGAAGAAACTCCCACAACTGTGAACATCATACTCCCAGCAAGGATCTCATGTTGCTCACATCTTGTTGTAGTTCCTCCACTTTCTATTTAAGGAAGACTGTAACTGTCAACCTTAGGAACGAGAGGAATATTGGATGAGCAAGCGTATCAAATGAATTTAGTAGATCCTAGAAGTTTTTGGTATAACTATTATTAATGGTTTTTTTTCTATTAATTAGATAATTTGGACTATGTGACTGTTTAAACATTAATTCAACTAATAGTAAATTCTTATCTCTTTATATATAGCATCTTCCCTTTTGTCCATAACAAGATTTTGAATATAATGCTATGTTCCATTTTTATGACTTTCAGCAAAGGGCAGGGGACAGTAATATGGTAAACAGCCACAAGGCAATCATCTGGGAGAAGCTCAATAAATCACTAAGAAAGGCAATCCGAAATGCCTAGAGAAATCGAAGGATTTCCTCCTCTTGTGTGGCTGTGGCTGGTACACTCTGCTGGATTTGGGAGATAGTAGGCTCAGGAGGGTCTAGAATCAGGTTTCTAATCCTTTGCTAAGTGCTTTAATCCCTTTGATGTGCAAAATACCACTATGTCTACCACTGCTTCCTCCTCTGGGAGGTAAATGGTTATCCACCTAATCACTGTGGTGCTCAGGGTGGAACAGAAGCATCTGCTGCCCAAGGACAAGCTCTTCTGAACATTTCCCATGACAGAAGATAACCACAGAGGGAACTTTCAGGCAACCAGTTAAAATATCAAGAAACTCTAAGCACTGGCAGAGACGTACAGGGTTGGAAACACTAGGTGAGATGTGGGTTGAAGTTCTTTCCACCCTGCTCTGTCACTGCCTTTTTAGTGGGATAGTTTGTCCACAGTTAGTGCTGTGGGCTAGGAATTGTGCTGTGGAAGCCAGTGAAACCAGTCCATCTTGTTGTATTGCTGTAGGTTGTGATCATGTAACTTTTCATCTACCCGTACCCTCAAGTCCTTCTCTTCAGGGCTGCTCTCAATCCCTTCATCCCCCAGCCTGTATTGATGCTGGGGTTGCCCTGACCAAGATGCAGGACCCTGCACTTGGCCTTGTTGAAACTAATGAAGTTCACACGGGCCCAGTTCTCGAGCTTGTCCAGGTCCCTCCGGATGGCATCCCATCCCTCAGGCGTGTGAATGTCACCACTCAGCTTGGTGTCATCTGCAAACTTGCTGAGGGTGCACTCAATCCCACTGTCTATGTCATTGATGAAGACAGTAAACAGTACTGGTCCCAGTAAAGACCCCTGATGGACACCACTTGTCACCAGTCTCCATCTGGATATTGAGCCATTGATCACTATACTCTGGATGTGGCCATCCACCCAACTCCTGATCCACCGAACAGTCCAGCCATCAAATGTGTATCCCTCCAATTTAGAGAGGATGTTGTGAGGGACTGTGCGAAAGACCTTATAGAAGTCCAGATAGTATAAGAACTGTTCTGTTGCTTCATAGATGCTGTTGCTCAGCGTTATTTTGCTAGCATCAGAAATGCTGCAAGATAGAAAGTCTGTATGAAGAGCAGAACTATTGATTCGAATGGTCTTTCAAGCTTAAATTTGCAAACTATGAAATGAGTTCACATTCACCAAGAAAAATGAAGGCACAGAGATATAGAAAGATGCTGGTATTGCTGCTGAAGACAATACTTTTTAGGTGTAATTGTTCAGCTTCAGACATCTTTTCTTCCTGCCTGTTACTGAAAGGGAAGCCACTAAGTAAACTGTAGCAAGGCTTCTTAGACTCATTAGATTTCTCTAACATTTCTCAATTCTTTCTGAAGCATTGCTATGTTAAAGATACTGCATTTATTTGTGCATGCAGCTAAACTTTTATTGAGAGGAAATATTAGATGGTCATAGTGTTTACACGAGCTGTCAGTTGTGTATTAGAAAGTTTTATGATGTAGCGTTTACACACTCAGATCCTACTGGCATAGATAGATTTACATGCTGCTGGTCTTTTCCTTCCCTTTTTAAGGCTTACCAAAGGTAGTAACAGGGAGGTTTCAGGGACTGCTATCAGAGACACTCACAGTGCTTTATTCTCTTACTTTTGCCGCATGTCTTGTGTGTGTATGTATGTATGTCTTTCTCTTAAACTTAGTAAGAAAGAAAAAAATAATCTTGCTGAGACTGACATTTTGTCAAAGTTTCCTGATTGAGCCTCGTCCAAGATAAATATGAGAACTGTGATGAAAAAATTATATCATTTTCCAAATATATTTATCTCCAAAGGCAAGGGGTATATTCGGTACTTGTTACCTAGGCTGGCAGTGCAGAGCGTTGATAGGTTCTGTGACCAAAGTGACGTGCCCCGTTTGGACTGCATCCTGGGCATCACGGGATTAAGGGGGTGGTGTTTCAGGTGCGTGCTCTCTCACAGAACCCTGCACCATCACGTGAAATCAAAGCTCTCCTGAGTATTTGAAGGATTGACCTGCAGGATATTAAGACTACTTTAGGCATCTAGCACAGGAAGATACAGAGAATGAAAAGTAAGCTCCTCTGTCACCCTGTAGAGTCACTAATATCTTTCCTTTTACTTCACAAGGAGGTGGGAAGACTAGCTTCCTAGCTGTCAAGATGAGGCTAATAATACGTATCACCTCTGGAAAAAAACGATGATTTGGGGAAAGTGGATAGTCCTTCAGTGTAAGATGAAGAATAACGAGAGCAAGAAGATAAATTGCTTTATGCAAGTCTAGGAGTGCCTCTCAACCCTCCCCAGAGACATTTTTCAAACTCCTTTCCCCACCAGACAACATCACTAAGTAACAGAGTAGCTCCGACCTGTGGGTAAGGTGGATGCCATGGTAACAGCATCAGGTGAGTAAGAGCTTCTGTGTTTTTTAATGAACATTTTACTTGAATCTAGATCACTGACTCTCTATGAGAGGAGTTTAGCTCAGGATTTTCACCTGGGTCCTTCAGAGTTGGAGGTTATATGTATCAGTATATATACCAATACACAATTTGACCAATGATGGCAAAAGTGGTGTAGATCGGTAATTGTCTGACATGCTACCTCTGTCTCTCTATTTTTATTTTCTGTTTACCCCTGTGGTTTAGCCTGGTCAGGAAGCAAGTTTGGTTAGATGATATGAATGACACTGTATCCTGCCCTGACAGGTGCTTTCTAACCCTCCTGCAGATCGTAGTACAGGAGACAAGCACAGTGTAGCATTAACTTTTCTTTGTAATGCATGGAAAAACGTTCTGGCAGACACTGGAGCCTTTCAAGACAGAGCTCCAGGAAGATTTGCGGGCATCGTTCACTGGAGGCAAAAGGCTCTGTGATATTCAGCAGGTTTTTGTTTGGCTCAGGGTGCTCAGGGTGCTGCCTGAGCAGCACGATAAAGTCCTGTGGTACAGAGGATGCGCATATTTGCATGCACATGACCTGCTTTCCTTTGATTTGTCTTTCTCTCCCTCCTGTTTGATTCTGCAAGCGTGAGGAAATTTTTTAGCAAGATGCACAAACATCTGTTTAGCTATGCAGCTTTTTTCCTCTTAGTTAGCATCTCTGAGATTCTGTAATTACACTTCTGGGTAAAATATGCTGTCATGATAACTTATGCCTGGAATGCACTATTTAAAGTGGTGGGCCCCATTCTGCCTGCATTTACACACAGAGTAGAGGTAGTGCCTGGTGGAAGATGGTAAATTAGAGCAAATTCGATCTTCCTCTGAGAGAAACAGTGGAAGTTCATCAACTCAGCATAAAACTGACCAACTTCTGGGAACAATGTAAAAGGAAGATTCCTGCATGTGATACAATATGGAGACTGCAAATTTCCATGCTTTTTCTGGTAGGTTTCCACTTTTAGGGCAACGCGTCTTTTGTTCAGGTTGTGCTACTGACCTTTAAACTGTTATATTAGTAATAGGGAGGAATACAAGATAGGCAGATACTGCAGTGCCGATATGAATTACTCAGCTATAGTACCTTAAGAGTGAGATTGATGGTCCTGTGAGCACTTTAAAGAGCATAATCCAGATTAATCTAGTGAAATATATTCCAGAGAAACAATTGCGGAGAGACAAAACTAAGCCAGTAAAGAATGCCTTATAGTATCTTCATGGCTTTCTTAGTGAAGTTGTCTGGAAAAGATTGTTTGCTATAGTTTCCTAAGATAGGTATATTTTTAGTTTGGGTTTGTTGTTTTTTTTTTTTTTAATTTGTGGAAAATTTTGCAACTTTGCTTCAGACATTTCAGGCAGGATACGTTCCCTCCAGCTCTAACATGAAACACTCCGGCATCCTATTCCCAGGCAGGCAGGCTGTGTGCAGAATCATATTGATTTCCCTGCGAGCTCAGCAAACAGAGATCTCATAGGATATGCCTTTGACTCGTCAGTATGAGCTTCACTAAATAAACTCCAAACTCCATCTGAAACTAGAACCCAGACCTCTCAGCTTTACACAAGTTCACAACAGATTTTGCAGTGTGGTAACATTTTGACTTGAAACAGGATGGTGACCCAGATTACTAAAGTTAGCCTTTAGTTAATTAAGCAATTTTCATGTCTCCCTTTAAAAAAATCATCTGCATTTGGGTTTTGCTGTTAAATCCTCTACAGAAGGTGGTTTCTTACTGCTTTGTGTTTTATAAGAATAGCTGGATATTAACAAGGTTCATAAAATAATGAGATCTTTAGTATATGTTAAACAAATTTTATTGCAGAAACTTTTTGAATTCTTTTCTTTGATCATCAATTTTTAAAAATAAGATTGCTCAAAAGACTTTTTGAATTGCTGCCACTTACAGGTGTGTCCTTCTCTGGAATTGCAGATTAATGTAGATAATCAGCATTTGCCTTGAGTAAAGGACAGCACATTTCTGTATTTGTTACAGTGATTAAATAAAAATCTTTGTTTTCTCATGCTAATTTCAATAATAATTATGATTCTGCTAGTCAGAGATAAGGGAAGAATGGTTACTGAAGTGCTTCACCAGCAGGTGAAATATTTCTTAAGATATGTCCAGCTCAAGTTAATTTATATTTTTGGCATTTTAAAAAAAAAGAAAAAAAAAACCACAAAACTAACTTTCTAATTCTTCAGCATCGATAAAAGAAGGACATATCTCATTGACTTCCCTGTAGTAAATACGTTGTGAGAGTAAAAAACTCGAGAAATTCACCTTTTTTGCTACCCACAGCTAGAGGGAAGTTCAAACCGACCTTTGTTTACTCTGTAAATCTTATTTACTTCTGGCTTCCTCTGTTAGTATCCAAAAAGAAATTCTGGTACAAAAAGGTGTAGGGAATAATGCAATGCACAAAATGAAATGATGCACTTGTACTTTTGCAAATTCTTTGATTTGTTTATAAAACATGAGCTTGAAAACTAATTAAAATCCTGTAGGGACAAGGCATAAAGATGGACAATATATTTTTACAGCTTCTTAATGAAGTATAATGTCTGTATTACCACAAGCTCTCCAGGACTGAGATTTTTCTTATCTTTTTTTTTCTTATCTTTTTGTTGTTGCTTTAGTTTATTTTATGTTTGCTCTGTGTATATTACCCATCCGCATATGTTTCCAGACGGAAGGCCAGATAGAAATGGAGTTTAACCCAGAGAAGGTTCCTTGCAAGTACATGGCAAACCAAATCCTAAAGATTTAGAATGAAGACTAAAGATTGTAGCCGAAAAAAAATAAAATCCAAAACCAATTTAAAAATGGAAGGTGCAAATGCTTTGTTAAATTACATGTACAAACTGATGCTGCTCTTGTTGGCTTGTATATTAACTATATCATTGCAGTTGATACGTGAGAGCATCTCTGGTCCAGGATTTTATTAAAGAGATTTTGTGTGTTTATGTATATGAATATGATATTATAGTCTGCATACACAGTCACAAACACGTGTTGTTTGTGTTTGAATGTCTTAAAAATCTCTCCTTGCTTTGACCTGTAGTAAAAATATTAAATATACTTATTTTACCACTGAATCTCCAACCAAGTCATATTAGTAGCCTCAAGTCTCGTGTTCAGGTAAAGAAGCAGGTGGGAACACTCGTAAGCAGTCTCAGACCAAGGCAGCCCCTCATGGATTCGTTATTGCAGCCTAAGCTGCCTTGTGAAATCAAAATACACAGCTAAAAATCAACATGGAGTTTAAAAGTGGGTGTTACTGTGTACCCTGATATTGCAGATCAGAACTGGAGTCCAGGGTACTGACTGTGATCTTTGCTCATCACCTCTGCCTGAAAATACTACCGGGTAACATCAGTAGTAATTATGTGTTCGTTCTTTGGTCCTGGAGGGTATTGTGGAGACGTCACTAAACTATAGGAGTTTTTAGAGTAACAGCAACAGAAGGGGATTTCAGCCCTTTCAGTTACCAAGGATGATTATCTGTGAACATTTAGTAAAAGATACATTTCCTAACCTACCCGATTTTACTATCTTTGATAAAATTTTATTGTTCAGGTCAGTATTAGCAATAGCTTATTCAAGACTGTGCTAATACCTGTCCTTATCAAGAATAGAAATTTCTCTTCAATATATTAATTGTGGGAAAAAAATCATAATGTCATTTCTGTGACCTTCTAACAATTCTAAATTTTCAGAAATGTAGTTTAAACAGTTTAAACAGGGTTTTAGTTGACATCTTTGTACTTCTGAAATTCACATGGAACATTATTCTGACAATTCTCAAAAGCATTCTTCTTTTGTGATATTATTCAAAATACAGATGCAGATGGGATAGTTTTTTCAGTAATTTTTATTCCTATTTATTTATTGAAAGCTGTGAGCCAAGAAGTATACCATTCTGGGTTTTTTTTTTTAAATATTTTCAACTGATGCTTTACTTAGTTTATAGTTATGTTAACCACAATGAACATTAACTCGTCTTCCCTTACCTCACTGTTGTTGTTAAACAAAACCAAAAAGAATCACACATACACTGCCTTATTTTACTCTTTCATGGGGAAAAAACCCAACAAAATAAAACAAAATGATTCAATTCTGGAGGGACAGATGAATATTGAACTACTCTGCAAATTGCCTCCTTGTGGAATTTCAGAAAAATCCATCTCTACACTATCCATCTTTAGATAATCTCAAATAATTCCTTTTGACCTTCTTTAATCTTCAAATCAAGACGATTCTTAAAACTCCTTTCTGAAAAGCAAAGGCTTTAGTCTAGATGTTGAATTTCCATCTGTTATTTGCAGACTACAATGTAAATATTTAAGTAAAGGCTTTGTCTACTAAATTGTCCTTTTGTTTTGTAGACACTGAAGGTATACCTTGATAAAAAGGCCAAGCTGTAATAAAAATAAGATATTAATATACACAGCTTTGTTTTGTAATGAATGGTAAAGGATGGTACCTCTTGAGTTCAGGCAGATGATCATTTTGTTTTACTTTCCCAATAAAAGTCCCTGGTAGTTGCTAGTAGCTGATCACTGCTTTAGTTAAGGTGAGGAATGAAGAAGGAAACAAAAAAAACGGAAACAACAAAAAAGGAAACTTATACTTTATTACTTTCTTCTAGATTACATGTAGACAGAGACTTTAAGGGTTTTGGCTTTGGAGAGGATAGAACAAAGGTGAAAAATAAATAAGAAAAAGAAGATCTGAGCACCTGAGATTGAAGTACAGTAGTTTAGGCTCCGCCTTGAGCTAGTGCAGGCTTAGGAGGAGCTTTGCTTATTAAAGCAGTTTTCTTAAGTGAGAAAAGTCTAAAGAAAATATTTCATCCACAAATTAATAGATGAACCCCTTAAAAAAAGTGTTATTTATAATAGAAAATGTGAGAGAGAGATACAGTTATGCCAGCAGGAGTTACACTGTAGCAAGTACAATTAGACACAAACAATGAAATGTAAAGGAAAAAGCAGCAGTACAGGTTATTTTCTTGTCCAAAACAATGTACTAGTTCTACTGGTCCTCACTAAGTATCTGTGATAGTTTACCTTAGCCTCACGTTACAAGAATTATTTAATTATGTAGTTTTCCAGTAATATTTACATTAAAGCATTTGCAGGAAGTCTTTGAATATTTATCATCACAATCAAAGTCTAATTGATGTATATATGAAAACCTTGATTGTCTTTAGAGTGAAACTGCAGATATGTTTTCCACAATTATTTTCCCTTACTAGACATATCTGTATAAACTTTGCCATACATATAATAACTTTTATTCTAGCATATAATATATTTAAATATAACAATTATATCCTTGTTATTGGCAATAACTAGATAGCTGAGATTTTATCAGTGTTTTCTTCACGTTTACATGCAAGTCTTGTGGGTTCTCCATTCTCTTTGCATTCATTGTCCCCCAACTCCCAACAAAGTTCTCCATACACAGCATTTTATTTGTGTTTAGACACTATTAAGTTATATCCGTTAAGTGCTGTCCTGTCAGCATGTATCTTGATCAATTGCTTTGTTGTTTTTTTTTTACCTTAATTCCTCTTGCCTAATCAGGGAGCTAAGGTAAATTGAGCCACCTGTTCAGCACCTAGCTGATTCTTCCCCTTAATTATCATGGCTGGTTTGAACAAACAAGCAGAACTAATCTGGCTTTACACAATGTATGTAACTCTCGTTCACCTTCTTAGAATGTCTCTTCTTTTTTTTTCTTTATGTGCTCAGAAAGATGCATTACCAGAGCACTTGCTACTTAGAAACTCTGCCAGTGCTTTGGATTACAGGAAATGTGCCCAAGATCATGAAAAAGTTAATGAAAATTAAATCTCCCAGGAAGCAAAATTCATGGCATTGCCATTCTGCTTTGGGCACTTGGCCATTATGAAAATCTGGTTACAAGAGATACCTACCCATAAAACGTCTGTTTTCCATAAACAACATAAAAGAAATTTGTGTTGGAGGCAAAAATATATGAAAGCAATTTATGAGATTGGATCTTTAAAAAGAGCATGTGATATGAGATAGTCCATGGCAGGAGGAGCCTGGCTTTCAGACATCCACTCTACAGTCAGACTCAGGTATTTTCCACAGAGAACTCTGACTTTAATGAGAAAATGTATGATAGGCCTGTCTGTATGTATAAGATGCAGTCTGTAGAGAGGAGAAGGTATTAGAATTGGCATCTGTACCCAACCAGACGTGTGTTTATGATGTGGCAGAAATAAAAAATTTTACAGCTACTTGATGAATTTCTGATGCTGCTTGCATTTATGTTGATAACTGATTCAAAGGAACAAATATTCAATTTGGGATTTCAAACTGAAACAAAGAAATTAGGGAAGACACAAATGTAAAAGAAGTTCAGATCTGGCCAAACGGAACTATAAACCTGAAAAATAAGCCATGAAGAAAATTGTATTCGAACTGTGGCTATAACCTATGAAAGTGGAGAAAATCATGACCAAGAACTTATGCAGCCCTTCCTGAATAAGGTTCTGCAGCTGAAGGTGGACATGGCCCTCTTTAGCTTTTTCTAGGGTCTAATCTGTGGTACTTGTGAATTCTCAAGCATACAGTTGGTTGTTCAGGGGAGTTAAAATCTTGGCAAACTAGGTTCTTGGAACTTTTCTGTCTGAATGTAATTATTCAAGGATCTCATAAGGGATATCAGTAGAAATTAAACAGCACATTGTTCATAATTGCCTGGGCAAAAGAATGTTAAATACTTAGGAAATACCCTGCAAATCTACACATGCTGCCTCATGGTCCAAGATGCATATCAGATAGAAGCTTTCGTCAGTGAAATTCAACCTTTGTGCACCACAATCAGAAGCGCATTTAATCTCAGCTTCAGTATTTGTTTTGTTCTTGCTCCTTTAACATTCTTTGTCTTTGAAAGCTTTATATATGGTTTTCTAACCTCAGTGTTGTATGTCCTACTTTCACCAGTACGTTATGTGTGAAATGTGACTTCTCGCCCTACCTAGTCACTTTGCAGCTTACCATACACTTTTCCCATTGTCCTTAAATCCTCTTGTCTGAAGATGAAGAAGTATCTTGTCTGAAGATGAAGAAGATGAAGATCACTCAGAGAGGAAGGTCTGGCAAGTGTAAACTGGGGTGGAATGAACTGTAATTAATATCTGCTGGGGACAAATTCATACTATTCCCCTGCATTTGTAACCTTCCAAGATCAAAGCTGAAACACAGCAATAAATGCTCATTAGTCAGGGACCATTATGCAAGATGCAAGTTTTCTGGCACCCCCTTCAAACGGTCTCTTTACCTACATCTGTCTGAGCTTTTCTCCCCCTTTTCCTGGATATCCTTGATTTCTTTCCTTCTCCTTCCATCTTCCATTCATGTTTCTTTCCCCTCCTGAGTTTCCTTCTATTCTTCCTTGATCATTTTATATTTCTAGGTTGAAAGGAACAGGGCCAAGTTACATGTTCCTAGAGGAAAGCTATAGTGGCCAATCTAACATGTAAACTTAGTTTCATATGTAAAATTTAGTGAAGAAATTATACAACCTGGCAAAGCAGAAAAAAAGGCTTTATAAAAAGTGTAATTAAACAAATCGTGGCATTGAGACCTTCACACTTCACCTCATTTTCCCTCTGATTTGATTATTATTCTGTGAGGATATTTTCTGCCGTATTACTTGCTGTTAAGTGTCCCATTTTAGAAATGTCAAAACACTAAGTGATTGCCTTAAGGAAAATATTCTTCTACTCTCTAACTTCCCATTTTATAACATAATAGAAGTAAATTATTGAAAATACATGCAGTTCTTGTTTTTGTCATCTTGAATTTATGTGGTTTGCTGAAAAAAAAAAAAAACCTTTAGCTTTTGAGGGTAAAAATAACATATTAATACACTGCATGTAAACCTCTATAAAGTAAAATTAAAATTACTTTAAAATGGGAAATATTGAATCAGTTTTACAAAACTTGATTGTTTGATTTCTGTGTACTTGGTGCAGTTTAAGCTGTTTCTTTTTGTTATACAATGGTAGTTGACTTGAATTTAAAAAGAATACTGTTTCTAAAGTGAGTAATTGGACACTAAAAAAATCAACCAAATATGCCAAGTAATCATTTTGGCAAGCTATTCCGGACATTTTCTAATGATAACATTACTAAATTAGTGTCTTTTACTAGTGTCTTGACACTCTTTGGTGGAATACTGATGAAACTTACCCAAAAAAGTCCGGTTTTCTCTGCTGTGTTTTGCTGTACCCATAAAGACTTTGGTTCAAGGCATTTCTATCCTTTTGCCTCATGCAAAGTTTGGATTCAAACTAAGATCTCTCATCTTCCAGGAATTTATTTCAAATGACCTTACATAGTGTGAAGTCTGTGTTAGTGTTTTTCTGTCAGAAAAGTTAAGGTGTGTGTTCTGTACCTTACGTTGTGGTGCAGCAGGAGAACATATAGAGGTGTTCAAGACCACAAAGCTTACTGAGACAGTGTTAAAGGATGGTTTAGGTTGGCGATAGCGAGAGACGGTGAAGCCTGATTCAGTTGCCTGTCACTGGGAACGGTACATGCTGTGGTCCGTCCCCTGATGCACACCTGGCTGTTGCACAGCAAAGGACACAGAAAAAGGATACAAATTATTAACCACGGCAGATTAGGGTTTGTGCTCGCTCCTTCTCCCCATATTATTTAACTGGTTGGACAAATCCTCTTTCTCTCCTTTTAGAAGTGTTCTGCTTGTATATAAAGTACTTGAATATTCATTGGAACCGCTAACTCCTGCCTTTGTAGGGTAAAGAGTCATTCTCTAGTCCCATGAATACATAAGTAGAACAACTTCAAACAGGATGAATTAATAAATCAGCGTTTCCTCTGTTAGGGTTGTGCTCGCAATAATGCCACTGCAAATGAAAATATTTCCATTGAATCTATGAGATGTAAAAGAGTGGTAGAGGTACAAGAGGAGGCCCAGGCTCCAGGATCATATGTTCAATCGAATTAGTTGAGCAGATGGTGTTTGGAGAGGCATAGAGAAAACAAAAGGCTCCAGGGAAACGAAATTAAAAACTCTTAAGGCAAGGAAAAAAAAAACGTAAAAAATTGTATGCTAGTTTTGTTTTAAGTGAGGAGAAGGCACAGAGGCTAAAGGTTCAGAAGAACAAAAAAAAGAATGCCAAAAGAATTCCAAAAGAAAGACCAAAAAAGAGCTAAAGAAAGTATCATATATGACCATGATCACAATAAATGAGCAAAGTACAGCGAAAAATATATAATGGGGAATGTAGAAACCACAAAGAAAGACCAGTGGAAGGGCCAATAGTGGGAAGATCAGACAAGTGAAAAAAGAAAGAGAGAAAATATCTAGCTAAAGAGTTTCTTTTTTTTCCCCTCTTTCTGTTCCACGTGCTGAGGCATTCTGCACTTTAATTGTCTTAGGCATAGCAGCTGTAGGCTCCTGGCATTGCACAGCATCAGGCCATCATCACTGGCTGTTTTTATTAGTAAGATATGCACATGTGTATCCACAAAGCAGTTCCTTCAAGGCCGAAATTTTAATTGTTTGGATTTTTTGTTATGATTAAATCAACAAACTGTCACCAAAGTTTTGTAGATACCATATTCCCCCTAGGCAGTCAAGGTGTTAAACCATCCAGAACAACAGCGTGAGAGCCTGAATTGCCATTTTGTGAGACATTTTAGACCAGTGAGTGCTGATGCCTTAGGGGCAGAAAAATTATGGGCATATGCATAAAATCCCAAAGTTGTCAAAGGTAATTTACTGGGCTTCTTGCTTCTCTTATATCAGATGTAGGGATTCATAGGCATTTTGTTGCACATATCATGGCAACTTCCAAAATAAATATTACAATTTCCTTCTTTTCCAAAGAAGAATCAAAGGAAGTCTCAGTACCTCAGTGGATCAGCACTCTACATTCTTAATTGACTGTCTATTGAAGACAGTGAAAATATTTTTGTTAATTTAGAGACGTTTCAAAGCCTACTGTAGTTTGTAGCTCATACTTCATATTGCAGTGTGTTTCTTCTAACCTTGCAAATGAAGATGAGAAATTTGCATAAAAAGAGTTAAGAAAATGAGATGCAGTTTCATGAACACCTGTATACTGTCTTCAGTCAAATAGGTGTATGCCACCAAAGCCAACAGGATTACCCACACAGCTAACATGTACATAGCTGTGCTTTCAGGGATGAAAAAAAGATAGAGAAATATTTTTATTGTCTGCTGCTCAAACAGCATTCAGTTACTCCAGGGGTTCTCTTCTTCTTGGCAATTGTCCTTACTCTTATGTTCTGTTCTACAGATTCCCTATGATGGATCTCTAAAGATGTCTAGCAAGAGGTTACAAAAATACTAATGATGCTTTTCAGCTCATAGTAGATCCCTGTAATAAATATTTGCAGGTGGATGTTGCAGTCATTACTTGTTCAATCTTAATGAAGAGAGTTCAAAATAAACTTCATGACTTGAATCCTACTTTGAAATCACCTCTGTAATTTTTCACAGTAAGTTGGAAAGGTTTATTGTTTTGACTTGAAGGTTGAAAAAAACCCCAATCTATTCCCATTTGGATTGATGGAAATAAAACTAGCATTAAAATAAAATATAGTTCACATCTAACACCTAAGAATGTGTTGCCGTGTAAAGATTGTAAGCCCTACTAGTTTAATTAGCCAGTTTATATCAACAAGGAATCTGTTACTTTTTATTGTGTTGCAGTAAGAGTTTTGTGATTCCAGAATAGATAAGAAAATATTAACTATTTCCTGAGCTTCTCTTCTCTTATTTATATTATTATTTTAGAAGAAAAAAATAAAAATCATAAAACCCGTATGAAATTGTATCGCTGGTATTTCCAAAACAAGGATGCATATTATTTTCATGCATATCTTTCAGTGTCTTTTTTGTTGTTGTTTTTGTTGGTGATTTAGACGTACATATATATATGTTATTCCTGGAACTTTATTTTTATTCTTAGAATATCTTTAATTTCCCAGATCACTGAGTGATCATCTTTTATTCTTTCCTGATGATTCAATGACTCTGACTTCCCAGGCAGTGAGCACTTTCTACTCTAATGTTAGGAGCATTGTACTTTTGAGCCCAAATTTGGCGAATTTATGTACTTTTGTGAACATTTGATAGCACTTCCTCAATAGTCGATTTTTCTGTGTCTTCCTGACCGTTTGAATAGTTCTTTCATCCAGAAGCAAGAAAGATTAAAACAACAGAGAACCTTTTACTATAAATAAACTGTAAAGGGCAAGTGAAGAAACAGAAATCATTTATAACTCATAATGTGTAGAGAAGTAATAAAAAAATGCAAATGGAGCATGATTATTTTTCTTTTAGCAGAAGTTATTGTGTGTTTTCTTTACAACTACATAACAACACAGTATTTGTCGTTGTCATGAAGGGATCCAGCTTGTTCTACCCAATGTTGCCATATGGAAAACATCTTCTACAAAATCAGTGAGGTTGAATTTCACTGGGATGAAGACCATCCATTCTTTTAGTATGAATTGGTATAGGCCCCTAGTTTGCACATCTTTAAAAATCTGATTGCTTTTAATATTGCTAAGCAAAATATGTAAACCGGTGCAATGTTTGACTAAGCAGTGTATTTATTTTTTCAGTCAAAGTCAAAGGTTTCCAAAACTGTATTGGCAAATAGAAAAAACGAAGGAACACAAGCCTTATTTTTTGAATGCATTTAATGTTGTCAGTCCTATGTATTGAAATGTCATTGACTGCACTTAAAGAGTCTATCCATCAAATAAGAATCATAATTTGAAGGCCTCTGTGCTTTCTTCCAGAAGCAAAAACTTTTCTTACCTCTGAAAATGATTTGTATAGGAAGCTAAAGAACAGTTAATAATTATTGATAACAAAAACCCATCCTTTCATTCCTACTCAAAAAAAATACTCCTTGGAATGGCATGAGATTTAAATTTCACAAAATGTTATTAAAGGTTGCTGTAGTCTGTGAAAATTTTGTGCAGACTAGACTTTTATGTCAAAGCGTGTTTCTGTGGGTTTACTAGTATCAGCAAAGATACCAAGGTTAAACTCTTCACCTTCGGTAGCACAAATTATCACTGGCTGTGCTTTTCCTTTCCACTGTGAACTGTCTCATGTTAAATGCTACTGTTTTACAGATGAATTGTTGTAAAATCATTATCAGGTTTGATACATTTAATCTACTTTCATGTGCCAACGTAAATAAGAACTTTTACTAATCTGGCAAATTATTTCATTAAGGAAGTGTAATGTAGTTACAGGATGTTTCTGAGCTTTCTTTTCATAATGTCAAGTCACCGTTCCACAGCATGAGTGCACAATACAGCAGCAGAATTATGGAGGTTAAAATGAAGCTCTGGAGAACCTCTACTCCAGCCCTCTCCTCCACCCCACAATTATATCAGAACTTTGTCCAGTTAACTTCTTAATGTCTCCAACGATGGAGATTCCACAGCTTTTCCAGACAACATCTTCCAGGGTGTGAAAAGGTTTTCCTTATATCAAAAGTCTGCATGTTCAGCCAGTGGCTGTTGTGTCTGAGAACGCCCCAGGGAGGTGTGAAGGGCAGGTTCTGCTGCCAGTAAGCCCGCTGGCGTGCTCTCAGGTGGGAGAGCTGTCATTTCCTCTCATTTCCCAACTAATCTGCAAACAGCTAAAATTTCTTCAGTATCTTTACCAAGTCGTAGAAAATAATGGCTTTATGATTAAAACTTTTGGATTACAGCATTTCAAAACTAAGAGAATTATCCAAATATTTCATCATTTGTACTGCTGTAGTGAATACGGTGCCATTGCATTCTTACAATGTGGAATACAGTCAGACAAAAAGGGCAACTTCCCAGGGGTAAAAGGACAGCAAGCAAAAGCAAAACCTAAGTTCATGTAGTGCTTTGGTTTGATGATGATCGTACTTTTTGTAATGGCTATTATTAAATGTCTTTTGTGACACGCTTTGTGTCACCCCAGAAGCTGGGTATGAGCAAGAGAGATCACATCACTTAATATCAGACACCTCCAGTATCTGTATTGGGGTTAGTCACTTGAGGCTACCTGCGTGCTCAGTGGAACAAAACAGGCCTCTTCAGAAAGGGTGCTGTTTATCTCATCCTGAAGTAGACATCTAAAATCAGTCAAATTAATCGCACCTCTCCAGTGACTACAAGGGGAATCAAACATAGCCAGCTCTGATGCTACCCATTTGGTCAGAAAATATTTGGTTCAAAAAAATTGTTTTTAGTGGATAAGGTCAGTGCCAAACCGAAGTGTTATGTCCTGGAAGACTGAACTATGTTCTTTGCTGCATGGCACTGAATTTGACGTCTGCATTGTCTACTCCCAGTTTATAACAGTGAATTTCAGACACTATAGTGGGATGAGATTTTGGGGATATAGGGAAGTTAATGAAGCCAGAATTTGGTCCATGCTGACATTAGCATATATAGAGCAATGGACAATTCACGACTCAAGTTCTAACATTATTAGTAAATAATTGAAAGTAATCTTAAATAAAAACTCAGTAACAATAAACCAAAATGAAAAATGTAACAAGGGTCAAAATGCGTAATATGACTCACTAGTTTCCTTTTAAATAATCTCCTGAGCTAAAATGTATGATAGTTTAATATTATATTCTACGGTAATATTAATATAAACTTCTCTTGTGAAAAAGGAAAACGCTTTGTCTAGGAATTCACTTGCATGTAAGTGGGATGTCATGGTGCTACTAAAGGCTGAATTTGGAAATTATTTCCTCAGATCAGTGCTAGTAGAAGTCAGACTGTGTTATATTGGAATTTTGCCGATATTTTTAAGAGCCAAAAATTTAGTGCCTGCCTTGTATGCTTTGTTCACAAACCCTGCGATAATTATGCTTGAAGAAACAGTAAAACCACGTGGGGGGAAATACTTGCAAGCGAAAATTCTTGCAGGGACTATGCTTAAAGATACTTTGGTAATCAGTAAAGGACAGAGATGATTGAGAACAACTTTTGCTCATTTTTTTCCTATGAAATAATAGTTTTATATATTTTTTTATATTTATATTTATATACATTTTTTTATATATATATATTTATATACTTTTACTTATATATGTATAAAAGCCTGAGCATGACTTTGCACTAGAGGCATGAATAGCATACTGGAACATATTGTCCACAGCAATTAAAATCTTGTCACTCGTTGCACCACCTTTTCTAGCCAAAATGTATAACTACACTTTTATATGATGTGTGAGGCATACAAGACTGCACTGGACTACAGGGAAGAAGATGAAGAAACAAATAGTTGATGTCATATTGTGTAACATTACAAAAAGCATTCAAATGCTATGAAAATAAAGCGAAATGAATCCTTTTCAGTCTGATTCAGAAATTACTTCCATCATTCTCAAATAGCTACAAGATTTTACAATTACAATCTGCTTTCCTGTGTAAATAAAGAAACTAAAGAATGAAAGACTCACAAACACTGAAAATTTCCTGCTTTTACCTTTATTATAGTTTCCTCTAACTGCAAATGAGTGAATTCTGGTTCACTAAATGCTATTCTTGTCTATCAGTAGGAACCATAACTGCTTATTGCAATGCACATTGTTTCTAAAGATAGAAAACAAGCAATATTCTCCTGTTTGGAACTTTCTGGAATGTAGGTATCTCGATTTCATGCATTGGAAATTTCTTCTGCTTATCTTTTACTAATGGCAGTTTGAAAAATGTGGTAGATACTAAAATAGCTTCTGAGATACATTATAATACAGGGGTTATAATGAAATAAGCAGAAGCCATTATCAGAATGACTAGAGATTTGAATTTCTCGGGCCAGACATCCATTAGTCTATAGGACATTGCTGCTACGAATTTAGCCTTAATTCCTGTCCAGAGGGAGGCTGAAACCAAGAAAGACCCTTTAGAAATGCACACTTCTCAGGCAACTCAAAACCTTTCTGTTCCACAAGGGATATTTACCCTGTTACAATCATTACTCTGTAATTGCTAAACTTCTTTAAAGTGGCTGTAGAGTACTTGCAAGGCGCTTTTTTTTTTTTTTTTGAGCATTACTCTCAATAAATAGAGTTTCCTAGTTTCCTTAGAATGTTCTTGCAGTCATACTGAGTTTGTCACACTGCTAGCGCAGGGAATCACTTAGTAAGTGGCCCTTGCCATTACTATTTCCCAGCCTCCGGGAAAGCCCCAAGCCCTGTGCAGTCAGCGTATGAACTACCGTGACTATCTGAGTGCTGTTGAGGCTTCCTTCTGTGCCTTTAAGAAAAAGACCGTATTTGTTTCTTGTTTCAGTGGCTGCATTCGCCAACAGGAGTCTCAAAATACCTCTCACAGGTTCTGTCTGGTGAGGTCAATCCATAAAAGTAAAAAAAACTAAATGAAGATCAAATGAATATAACACCCCCATTCAAGAACATACAAGTAGCTTCTGACTTCAGCTTACAAATGTTGCCTGATTAATTTTTAAAGGGGTCTTACTTGGGCCTGATGGCTTTTCTAGAACATTAAATATTAAGAGCTTGTGAGTCCCCTTATCCTGGCACCTCTGTGTTCTCATCTTGCTGTGGTTAGTGCCTTCTGAGATCTTCCAAATGAAAGCTGTATGCTGAGCGGGCCTCCATGCCATTTCCTCTGGCATTATGAGGGGGGTGTTGCCATTTTGTCCAATTTGATAACCGTAAGTGCCAGTGTCAACACCAGAGTTTGCTGCAGTTCCCAGCATACACACATACACTAGAGATGTTTATGAAACAGTGGCAGTTCGTGAATGTCTGAGCTATCAGCTGAGATCCTCTTGTTGTCTGTTTTGTCTCCTGTCTCCCTACTTTCTTCACAACATCATGTATTACTCTTACAAAAATGCTGATGAAAAAAGACTGTGTTTTTTCTCATCTATGCTATGTATCTGCTGGCCGCATTTACAAAATTTTTATATCTCCTGGGCATTTTCTTGGCTTGTTTTCATTTTGACAGTGTATGCAACTGTGTGTGTTGTTTTTGCCGTGCTACTGCTTTAAACTCTGTGTGCCTTACTGCCTCGGGTCTCTTTTTTAAAATTTTTTGAGTATTTTGGATACCGTCTCATACAAAATTGTTGTCATTTGTGATAAGCCTCATTCTGTTAGATAATTTGTTTCGACTGGTAAATTTTAGTTTGTTTTATCAAGGCTTGATTCTAACAATTGTAACTATTCTTTCTCTGTTTTCTATTCTTATTGATCCAAATTACAATCTCATTTTTATTAGGAATTTATCCAGCCTTTGCAAAATGCAATATTGCCTTTTTTAGCTCAGGCGAGGTTCCATGTGTGGTATCATATGCCACATTATTCGAAAATTCTCCTTTGGCTTTCTTTTTGTACCTTTTTTTTTTTTTTCCCCTCAGTTTTATAGAATCATAGAGTCGTCTAGGTCGGAAGGGACCTTTAAGATCATAAAGTACAACCATTGAACTAACACTACCAAAACCACCACTAAATCACGTCCCTAAGCACCATATCTACTTGTCTTTTATGTTACACCTCTATTAATTTCATAGTAATTCTTTTCTCCTCTAGTTTTCTGAAAACTCTTGAGCACATCAGGTGCCCCAGAACCAGCAGTTATGGGACATCAGGCTCTCCTGATCGCTCTCGTTTCTGCTGAGGATGACTGCTTCCAGTTAAAGACTCTAGTCTGGGCAAATTTGTGATACTGTTGTCTTCCAAATTCCCCAAGTTTCAGTGCTGGCGGAACTTTTAACAGCAATCCTGACAGTGTTGTTCGACATTTTTCTTGTGAATATGTCTGCTGCGGGGTAGAATCCAGTTGTTTGCTGTTTCTGGTGCTTCCAAGAAATCTGCCTGATGCGGTGGCCTCCCACGTTGTATCTCTACTGAAGCCTGTTTGCTGGCCTTCCATGGCACAGGTTGCATCCCTACAGTTAAACTTGCTTGTCCTCCTGCAAGAGGGAGCCTTATCTAGGGTATGTCTAGCGCTGTCCCTCAAACTGACCAATTTTTGGCAGAGGTAATATCAAATCAGGACACATGCTAACAGGAAAATGGGATGGGTAGTTTATTGACCACTGCTTGACTCTGTTCAGTTACCCTATTTGTTTTACTAGGCTAGAAGTAACGTCAATAATGTGTTGAAATTATATATACAGGAAGTTCAACTGTTAAAAGATTCAGTTCTTCAGGAGAAGTAGTTGATTTGCTCTCAGGAGCTGAAATAACAGTGTCGCCTCACTTTATAGTCCCAAATATCAAGCAGTTAGGTAGGAATTCCCCAGGACAGAGGGAATCCCACATTCAGCTCTCTTTTAAGCCATCTTTGGAGCAAAGGTTTGAGCTTTGATCTCCTATCTCCGAACCCTTAGGCTTGCCGAGTCAGTCTGTCTCTATCTGTAGTCCAATGAATATTTAATTATTGAAAAGTGGAATAGTGGTTGCAGAACACATTATGGTGTATAGTTGCAGTCTTCCACCTGATAAATAATTATTTCAGTGGGTCTAATTTTAACACCTGAATTCTTTGCTAATTTATCTGAAACAATCTAATTCACTGAGTACTAATGGTGTATAGTAATTGAAAGAAGGGAAAGGGTTGTGAACACTGTGTGCTAGGGTAAACTGAAGGTATCTTCCCTTCCAATTTGGCTTGTTTATGAGGAATTCAAAAATAAATGCTTCTGACATGTTTCTCTTTTCTGCATTGCTCTGGAACATCATGTGCCTTTGGCAGTTTGCTGTTCTGGTCTAAGTATTTCCATTGCTTTTGCAGCTTTAATCCTTTAAGAAAATTTAATTTCAGCTGGCTTTTTAGACTGTTCATGAAGACATCCTTTAATTAGAATGAGTGAACTGGACTTCCCTGTACATTTGTGTGATTTATAATTAGCATTCTCAGTTTTTGTTGAGCTGCAATAGTACTCTACATTCTTTCTATTCAGTTTTGCTTGTGATAGTTTTTCCTTCTGTTCTTTCAAAGTTATTCTCATTTGTGTTCTTCTGGAAAAATCCAGTAATTATACCCTTATGAATCACAACCTCTGCCCTGTTAATTACAATTAAGGGAATCCATACATTATTATATTTAGATTTCTGTATAAATCAAGGCAAGAAGAAACAATGTGGTTTTTAGAACCTGACATTATTTCCTCATCTCCTCCTTCTTTATTATACTGCTTATGTCTGCAAAATTCAAGAATGAGATGGAAGCTACAAATACCCAGCTCATAACCTCCTATTCAATCCTCATGCTTTTAAATAGGAGAGCCTTTTTTAAAAGTGTGCATAGTTTGTTTTTTTTTCCTACCATACTTTCAGTTTGTCCTCTATGAAGTATTCTATGCTATAATAATGTAATGACCTTCTCTTCGGTGTTCCTGGAACTAGCTCAGGAGTTCATGTAGGGCTTGAAATAAATCTCTGTGCACATGTGGAAAAAAAAACCAAAAAACAAAACCAAAAAACAAAAAAAAACAGTTGAACTAGAGGATTGCCTATTTTTGTTTGCCATTTTTTTTCAGGATTGTTCTCTGGTTTGCATTTCTTTCTTTGTTAGGATTAAAGGAATTACAAGATAATTCAGGAACGTACAGACCTTTTGTTTTTTTTTCCTTTCAGGAAGCAATCTTCCTGGTTGATCAGTTGCCTCCAGCAGTGAGTCAGACCTGTTTCAGGAGGTGAAGGAGTTGATGTTGTTTCCCCTTCTAGCTGTGAGCCTGCACCTTCCTCAGGGCAAGGCCAGGGCGAGCAGATGGCCCAATAGCTCAGTGGCAGCTCTGCTCACTTCTCCCTTCCCTTGAGCGTTCGAGAGAGTTTTCTTTCCCGTGTTTCAGTCTCTCTTCTCCGTCATGCACAACTGGGGATGGGCCAAGGAGTGCAGGAACTGCCCTGCTCTGCTCAGCTGGAGAGCAGCATTGCTGCTGGTGGTGTTACCCTGCTCTCAAGCTACAGGAGGGACAAAGAACTGGCCAAGCAAAACAAGTAAGAAGGCAAGGAAAAATAATGAAGCAGTCTGGAGGAGAGAATTGACAGGGAGATGAAGCACAGGAGTAGTTGCTGTGAAGGCAGTTTTCCTCACCTATACAGATGGTCTTCCTGCTATCCTGCTAAACGCAATGAAGACTATGTTTAATGCTCGCTACTCAGATGTGTGACTTCAAAACTCATATCCTACTTTACTAACTTTTAAACTATGCCTTGCAGATTAGTGGAGGAGCACACTTCACAGTCTTGGAGACCTTTCTTCCTGTGTTTGGGGTGTTGAGAACCTAAAGAATGGACCGGTCCCCCTGGTTAGCATCGATTGACTTGAGGGGTGGGCTATAGTTTTCCAACAGTGCTATTATTCAAGGCATAAAAGAATATATTCTGTTGAAAATATAAAACTAATAGGATAGCTGCTGTATTTAGAGCCAGATGCTCAAACATAAACAACTATCTCACAACTGATAGCTACCTCTTCTCAAGTTTTAACTTCATGTAATTCTTCCTCTCTTTCCTTCAGCTAAAAAGCTCTCAGGATATTTGCACAGTGTCAGCTGGTACTCAGAATTCAACAAGTCTCATCCTGATGTTACCTCCGCCCTGAAAAACGACGCTCGTTTCATAACAAATATGTTTTGATTTGTCTATTTACTCCGTGGCAATCCAATCAGAGATCCACCCTTGCCATAAATGTGTCCTATAAATCATAAATCTGACATTTAATCATGATGCATGTTTTTAACTCACTAGCAAGTAGACTTGGTTTGTAATGAGGATTTAGCCAGATATGGGGCAATCTCTTTATGAAAGGCAAATTCAACACCTAACAGATTTTTTACTGAACTAATTACAGTTTGATATGGCCTGCTGTGAATGAAATTTTTTCTGAAGTTTGATGGGGTGAGGTTTATATCTCAGTACTGAGCTCTTGAAACATAAAGATTTGAATTTACTCTCAGTATTTAAGGTGTAAAGGTGAAAAGAACTTCACTTTACTACTAGCTCTCAACAGAAA
The DNA here is from genome assembly GCF_964199755.1 of Larus michahellis. Lineage (NCBI taxonomy): Eukaryota > Metazoa > Chordata > Aves > Charadriiformes > Laridae > Larus > Larus michahellis. The sequence goes on from NC_133896.1 coordinate 10,849,699, forward strand.
ATCAGTCATTAAACGTGTTTGGGACAATAGCATTTTTTGGGATGATAAAGATATCTTGCAGGTTCTGAGGAGCATCAGGGAAATTTGGCTGCCAAGGTCAAGAGACTGAATGTGAACTTCTTATTTATATTCTTCATGCAGTTTCTAGTCCCAGTTTTGTGATCCAGAAGGTAAATAAGAGAAATATTAGTTTATTTTAGTTTTCATTCTTGATAATCAGAAGTTTTAATTCAACTTCTGTGTTTCGTTGGTCGTAATTGGAGTTGGGGTGCTCATGAGGTAGTTTATTGATTCTGATTAGCCAGTGGATTGGACATCACAGGAGATATTCATATGACAAAAACCAGATATATTCTCATACTGCCAGTTTCATAAATAGGGATGAGTGACTGGAATGCTGAACGAGTTGGCCAGCTGAACATACTGACCTGATCCAGGGCCTGGCTGCGTTGCTTCTTTGTCAGCTGGGATCCCCCCGTGCACTGTTGTGCAGATCTGTTGCACAGTTCTGACTTCTGCGCCTGCTGTTGGGAGCCGTATTTAGCATCACTGCAATCAGCAACTGTCTTTGGGTATTTTTCCCCAGGATTCCCTCCATTTTTCCCTAAAAGATAGCAAAAAAAATAAAATTATCTTTTTTTTTTCTTTTTTTTTTCTTTTTTCCTCATCCTTTTCCCCTGTGTTCTGAGCTTCTTTATGGCTGGTAAAGTCAGAGATAAATTAATTATGTGTAAATACTGTGTCACGGTTATGTTCAGTAAAATAATGATAATCTGCACTTCATTAAGCAGTTCACTTTATAATCTCTCGAAAAAAGAGAGGGAGAAAAGAAAAGAAATCCATGTCTTTTTTTTACAGCCCTCACTAAGGATTTAATAGCAGATGCTGTAGTGAGGTCTCATACTACTAAGGCTTAATTGCATTTATGAAACGTACTACAGCATATCTGCTAGATTACTGAGCTATAACTTGTCAAATAAATGCAGCACAATTTGTGATAGCCATGTTTTAATGGAGTTTATTCCTTTCTAATTTGCAAAATCTAGTCATTCGTAAGAATTTTCCTTGGCATTGATGTCAAGTAGCTTCATTCTACAGCACTGGATAAATTAATTTTATTTATGTAAAGACTTACATGCTGCTGGTGAACACAGCATCTGAATGTCTTGGAAACATTTTGAGTTTGGTTTCACAGCGTATTATCACAGTGGGGAAGTGTGAGTGGTTTGGTTTTACAGAACAGAAAGCTGGTGTATGTGGATCCTTCAAGCTTTGAGAAATCCAGCGTCTGAATGTTTCTCATCTGGCCACAGGACAGGAGTGAAAGCTGAGCCATATCTCTACTATCGAGGCCACATCACCAGCACACCTGGGACTCAGTCCAGCAACATGGGAGGATCCTTAATGTTAGGCTGCCATTGGGGAACGTGCATTTTTATGGGACATTTCCTCTGCCGCAGTGGACCATCACTGCCTATTTTATGCTGCAGGCTACGAGCCATCAGTAGATCCCTAAGCAGCTGTAGCAAGCGTGTGAGGACACCATGCAGGGTTAGAAGCAGCGGCACCAGCCTTTGGGCTTGGGGTGATGGGGTCTCAGCATAGCAGTGTTAGATGGGAGCCACATGCACATCCTCATTCTGTGAAACTCCTGGTCTAGTGGAAGATGCCCCTACCCATAGCAGGGGGGTTGGATCTAGATGATCTTTAAGGTCCCTTCCAACCCAAAGCATTCTATGATTTTGTGATTCTATGAAGTCTGTACCTAAAATGACAGCCCACTAGCTTCTGTGGCAAAAGTCTTCATTACTTCATCCAGGTTAAGAATAGATTATGGATCAGTTCTTCAGCTACATTTATACAGGTGATTTGAGTGCATCCAGAAGGTGCTGAGACCTGCTGGCAGAAAATGACACAGTCCCCTAGAACTGAACTATTTCACCCGATAAAATGAAGTGGTCACATCCATACTTGGCCCAGGCTGACTCCTACAGCCTGCCCATTGGAGATTTCTTGGGATGGTGTTATTTACATGGTCAAAAGCTAAGGCTAGTGATCCATCTAACATTTAAATGACATCAGGTGTTGAATTGCAGTGCCTGGAGGCACTGTTATAGCTCTAATTAAGTTGATATGGTCAAAGCCTCTGAAACCTTGATAGAAAATCTAACGTGTATGGAAAGTTTGTGCAGGAGTTGAAGTTCACCCAGATGTTCATGTTCCAAGATCACTTCACCTTTTTGATATAAATGATATTAATCCTCTTTATTACTCACTTGATTGACTGTCACACCTAGAGGTGATCCCAGCCTCGGGAGAATATTACTTTTTGTGGGGGTAAAACGTAAAGATGGCTTTGACAGTAAGGGAGTCTTTTAGTTTTGCAGTGGTAAAAAGTAAAAAAAAAGAAGCAAAGATATAAATCTTGACTTTAGTGAATCTCATTTTGGTTGCATCCAAACTGTTTTGTTGCTGCTGGCTGAGTCACACAGTTAAACCAGCAGAGTTCAAGCTGCAAAATGGGCTGTTCAGTTGAATCAAACAAGAGCTTTATGCAGGCTTGTTGTGCTTCAGAATGAAGTCAGTAGAAAGCATGTTGCAGAAATGTGATCTTCCAAACTCTTTTTACTGTCCCTTTTGATGTTCTCAAGTACAGAAGATGTCAGCTTGAGAAAAGAAGTGTGCTTGGCAGGGAGTGATGTTGGATGTATGAAAAATGAATTTGTGTTGTGGCACTGTATTCCCCTTGGAACATTAATACAAGGAAGTGCAAGCTATTTTATTAAATCATGGATTCAGGCATGGAATCTGTCAGTTCCCCCAAGAGGTTGTATTTTTAGCACTGCAAAGTTGCTTGTCATGCTCCCGCATCTCACCTGCAAATAGTGTGTGGGAAACAATGAAAAATAGTTTATCGGTGACTAGCATGTATTAGGTGTAAACCTCAATCCACTTATATCAGCAAGACCCTTTAAGATTAAATTTAGTTTAGTCCAAAGTCCTGTATTTGCTGAGGGTGGCTGATACAATGTGTTTTGGATAATCCTATAATCTATGGAATATGTTATATATGATATAGTAATAATATATTTTATATATTTATAATTAAGAATTTATTTATACTTAATTATAACACATGATATCATAATATAAAACATAATATATAATTAATTATAATATAATATATGGAAAATTAATTTGCTGTGTATTTGTGACAAATCTTTCTTGAAAAGAATTGAAATTGAAAAACACCACAAAAAACCAACAGCAGATGATCTACCTGTTGGCACAGGCATTTGTTCAGTCATGGGTAACCAGGCTGACGTTTCCCTGTGAATGTTTCACAGTTGGAAGTTTTGGTCTCTGTCAGGAGATGCCCACACTCTATACACTTCGGGTCACTTATATTTCCTCAGGCAGAGATAGAGTCCAGGTGTCGAAAAATCTCAAGAGATAACTCATCAAAAGTACTTGAGGGACATCAGGACCTGCTGTTTCGTGTTATAGCCAACTTTTATGTAACATAGCCCCCAGCTTTTCAGCGACCCCACAGCTGTTACAGCATTTTTTAAAAACAACTTCCATGTGCTAAATGAGAGCTAAACTGAAATCTGCATAGAAACATGAAGCATATTTTGTAGACTACGTAGCTGAGTTCTCTGCTTTTCTTTCAGTGCTTTATGAATTCTGACTTTCATTTCTTTAAACCTGACCAAATTACTGCCCTGGTGGACTGAGTCAGATGTTCAATGTTATTATTATTCATGTCTCAAGGGCAGAAGTCTTGCTTCTGTTTCATATTGGTGAGATAAGCAACTTGCAACAAATACATTGCCTAAAGAATGAGATGAATTGTTGAAGGGTATATGTCAGTACAAAATGAGATAAAATTATTTGTGTAACAATGATTTTGTACTTTTTTTGCATTCATCTTGTGATTTTAAGTAAGGTGAAAGTCTTTCCCACTCTTAAGTAAGGGAAAGAGATCCTTATTTCTATTTTTCCTTTCTACACACAGAAAGTCTGATGCTTTTGTTACTGAGATCATTTTCGTTTTTGCTCTGATTTTTCTTAGCAGAATTTTCCCCAAGCACTGATGTGATATAATTTACATCGGTATTCATTTTTTTGAGATCTTGCATATCTGTAAACACCATGTTTTCCCCTCGTTTCTCACTGACTGATGATTAGTGAGCTAGATGCTGAATTATTTATTTTGGCATACCTGAGGGTGGGTTACACTTTTGAAACTGTGCAAATATAGCCTTATATTTCTGTTTATACAGTTTCTGCCCTAAAGATCATCCTTTTTGTTAAGTGAAATACAAGAAAGAGATGACAGAAAACACAGGATAAACATTCTTCCACAGTTTGTTTCTTTTTTTGAGGTGGTCACTGAGATCAGACAGCAGGGGATAACTCTGGGGAAAAGTCGGTGCAAGGCTGGTCTTGCCTCTAGTGTCCTTCCGCATGGTGTCAGCCACCTAATGTGGAATCTCCAATCAATTCTCATTTCCCATCTAGCAAAAAGCCAGGCATCTCCGTGCGGTGAACCACAACAGCAGAAAAAGACTTTATTTTCCTTTCACTCAGGCAGCATCAATGGTCCTTCAGCCATCTCTACAGAAAGATGCTGTAAGAACTGCTCTTCTAGGAACATCCTGTCCCTAGAGGCAGGCATTTATCCTTCTCCCTTTCATCTGGACTGCAAACGCATTTAAATCCACCAGCTGGGAAATCAGCCCCGGAGCTGGTCCCAGTACCTGGGTATCATTTTCTCAGAGATAGGCCAGTTGCTCTCCCGGGGTTTTAAAAGATTCACATGTTACAATGGGCACTGAATTGGGTGACAAGGAGGCAATTTCTGCACTGCAGAAAGATGCTTAACACGAACCTAGTTTCACAGTTTTGCATCTTAACTGTCTTGTATGAAGTTATTTCTAATTTACACTGTTACAAGGGAACAATATTTTTTTTCCAGAATGGTTATTGTATTAATTTGTTACACTTCTGGTATTGCAGGTTGTCCTGAGAGAAATTCTTTTGTAAGTCAATATCACATTATTTTCAATATCCCTCTAGAAGTCCCAAACCTATCCTCATCCTGCAAAAAAATTAACTCCTGTAAGTAATTCATTGTATGTGAGTGCTTTCCTTGAATTCCCCATGTTCATTTATGGTTGAAAAAAACCCATTGATTGCAGAAGAGATTGCCGGACCCAGTCTTTTATTCTGTATGCTAGATAACCTTCTCACACAGAACACAGAATTGCTGAGGCTGGAACACACCTCTGGGGGTCATCTTGTCCACTCTGCTCTTTGGAATCGTCCTGATGGCGACAGACGTCCTTTTCATTTGTAGCATTCTGTGAAGTCATAAATGGAGGATTATTCAGACAATAACTCAAACATTTTTGTTCTTTATGAGGTACTAACCACATTTTGGCTATGCAATATCTGCAGCTGAATGCCATGGTGTTTATTGACCTAGGACTGATTTTACTGACTTAACAGGAAGTGCCACTAAGGTGTGATTATTTATTTCCCAGCACTTCAATCCCTCTTTGTCTCCTTTTTAAATTCCCAGAATTACAACATTTTAAAGCTTCCACTTAGTATAACAGCACGTTTTTAATGTAATTGTATTTAAAGTGCTCATGATTCGAGAATTTCATTGCAAAGACAGAATGGGAACAGAGTGTGTGGTATTGAGAAGAGGTTCACCCCAGTAGTTAAAACAGCAGGTTTTGGTTTTAATTTCTTAAAAGACAGTTTTTACCATCTTTTAGCAGTAAAAAACAAGATGGTAAACCTCTACCTTTAAAAGTTTATCCTTAGATTTGTGACTTAGCATCAGAGATCTTTGTATTCTGTTTGTTGGGTATAGTGTTGTCCAGAACTAGGGCTCTGGGCACAGCTGTACTGTGAAGAATTAAGCAATGGTGAAAAAGAAACACTTAGGAATTTAATCAGAAGAGAAAAAAATCCTGAGTGTATAAATGGATTAGGCCAAGAATTACTATTTTTATAGAAAGAAGCATATTACAATAAAACAGTATCAATTTGTGTTTAGAATACTTCATTTATGAACTTTTCTTTTGAAATTCAGAGCTCTCCTTGGAAAATTATAAAAAAAAAGAATTTGTTTTGTTGTTATGGGAAGATTCTATAAGGGAAGAAATCTCTTTAGTTGCATTGGCACTTGTACATGGTACAAGTTCACTTATTGTGATGATCTTACTCCTTATGTAGACTAGTTAAAGAGGAACAGGTTTGATGTATTTTTTCCTGTTTTACTAAAAATAATCCTGTTACATATGACTTTTCATGAGATTGCATCTTCTCGTTCTCTACCCTTTATCTTTCCAAAGCAAGAACCATGTTTTGAAGTAGTGTGGCTGACACTTGCTGAGGATGACTATTAAAGAAGTACTTGGAGTGCAGGTACAGATTATAGGCAGCAATCATTACTATTGTGCCAGTATAAATTTTGGTACAGTTATTTCATTTTGACAGTAGATATTCCAAAGGCTTCTTTTCTGAACAGCGAAATGGTAAATAGTGAGTGACAGTGAAGAAAGGAAGAAAAAAAAAAATCTAAATGACTATACCTTTATTACAAATGTAACAAACATTTTGTTGAATAAGTAACGTCCTCCCCAATTAATATTTTTAGAATAAATAAATGCGCTGTTGTATCAAGTTTATCTTGATTTATGTAATTTTATAATAGTGAGAAATCTGATATATCAGAGATTTGTGAATATTCTTCTAACCTGTGAAGCTTCTGAATTTGAGCATGAGTCCTTATTTCATTATTTGTGCCACAATTGTCTGTTTCTCCTATTTTCAAGAAGGGATCAATTTTGTTAATAAGTAATCCTTGCTCATAAAGAAGCTGGTGCTGACTTTACAGATACCCAGACAGGCCGGAGTCAGCCACTGAACATTTTTGACCTTTTCCTTCATTTAATTGCAATGTAGAAACAAGTGAATGTGAATGAGATAGTGAGGGAGTATTCTTCCTTTAATCTAAATACATATATGAATTTTTAGCTTGGGATGCACAAAGAAATTGAGGCAAAGTAACTCCGAGTGTTAGTAATTTTTAGTTCCAAATATCCTTTAGTTTTGTATTTTTCACTTCACTTACCAACACTGAGATCAGTTTAAAAAAAATAAAAATAACAACAATGGTATTTTTTGTTGATAATACATATTAAATAATGCTTCCATAGTACGTTAAAATGTTAACCAAAATTACATAAGTCAAGTAGAAATTTGGATGCTGAAAGTTGTTTCCATTACCAGAAGGAACTGAGGTTAAATCAGGTAGCACTGATGGAGTCTTCTTTCTTTACAGAAGTTGTACAAAATCCTTATTCCCTGGATGTTATAGAAATTGAGCATCAAGAAGCAGTCTTCTTTCATAGATAACCATTCTCCCCTTTTCCTTGTCTTAATGTCCTGGTGCTTGTCTAGGTTGCATCTAGTCTCTACTGCCACTGCATCCCTCGGCATTTTGGTCCCTCTGCTGACTCACCTCAAAACCTTCACAAAATTAAATGTAACAGAAATAAACTTTCATATTTGGTGTAGAAGACATTGCTGTTTCAGCCTTCCATTGGGCAGAGCAGTTAAAGACATATAAAGGACAGCATTGTTCTGTCCCCCGCATCTCCCCTCTATTTACTGAGCAACCCAGAGCAATTCCTGAGCAGTGTCTGGGAGAATGGTTAGTTCTCATTTTGTGAGGATGTTATTTCAATCTTCGTGAGACCAAGGTGCTCACACGTGGCCTTGCAGCTACCTGTGAGCGGGCATCCCCTGAACTTGAACTTGGCAGAACTTGGCCACTAATTCTGGTAGGAGCAGAATCAATGAAGTGCTTACAGAGTGAGTGCTATAACCCCTCATTTAAATGCTGTTTAGACCCTGCATGCTGCAGGGAAGTCTGTCATGGGAGTTCAGTAAAGGAAACACCCATCTCTTCTGTGCCAATGCTAAAATAATCAGTAATTCATCATCTCAGTGTGTTGTTTTCTTCTTCTGGCCCTAAAGTAATGTGCTGCAGGAAAACATTATACATTCTGGAATCTCTGCTGGGCTGCTTCCCCTCCAGAATGTTCTGGGTTGCAGTGAAAAATTTTTTTCTCTTTCCAAAATTCATTGAAAAAATCATGTCAGTCTCATTTTAGTACCTCAGAATTTATTTTGCCTCCTGAAAAATACAGTAAGAGAGACACTGCTGAAAGGGGTTCAGTGGAGGAAGAAGCATACTGTGATTAAATAAAGTGAAAAGCTATATGAACAGGAGGGAGTGTCACTTTTAGGCATGCTTTTCTTGTATCCTTTCTTTACATTTTCTTACCAACCATTTTCAGGAGGCACATATTGTGCTAGGTGGCCATAAGAAACTAATAGGTCAGCCAAGTGAGGCAGTGCCAAATTGCAATGTGTATTAGGCGTAAAATCAAGAAACTCAAGTTTCATGTGCATAAAATGGGGACCAAAATACTTAGTAAAAGTAGAATGGAGGTGAAATAATTTTAGGGGCAAATCAGGAAAAAGGTCCATTTCTTAATGAGCAGGATGAGCGTTTTCAATATAGTTTTGGCACAATAAATTGTGATCCACGGTTGTACCCACAATGTTCCAATCAGTTGCTAAAATGGAAAAACAATCAAATTACTCTCAGAAAACTGATAACTAATCAGAGTTTTCTTGAAGTGGAGCAGATGATTATACACAAAATTTCTCACTGATTATGTGAACATAATATATTTTATAATGTATACATTATATTGGAGCAGCAAGATCAAACCAGACATATCCAACGTGAATCATTTATATCAAACTACTTTGAAATCCTTGCGTAACGTGAGAGAAGCATGATGCAGTAACCATTCCAGTTTGCAGTTGTTGTAAGCTGTGTGAGTTTTATTTCAAGTTTTAATTAGCAAAGAAGTATGTAATTGGGATCTTGAGGACACTGGAAGGCTTTATCCATAAAATATATTAATCAGTCATTTTTTACCACTGAGAAAAAGAAATGAAGAAATATTCTTTCTTTAGCCTTTTAACTATAGTATTTAATTTAAAAATCCATTTCAGATCTATTTTAGTATCTCTTTCACTACAATGTGTGTTTTAATGTTTGTATCTATGAAAATTTGCTTTGCTATATGTAAAACATGTCTTTAAACCCCTGCTTCTTTGTGGACGTGTCCTGTCTTTGGGTTTTGTGAATATACATTAAAAAATAAATGCAATTACATGATAAATCCAAAAATGTGACTAATTGTTACGAAAGAAGTACAGAAAGAGTAATCAGAAATATCTTATGAGGCATGTATAAACTATATCTGAGAAGTCTGCTTTCCGTATTTTCCCGGTAACTGCTACGGTCTAGTAGAAAGCTGTTTGATCACTGATACTTGGTAATTTGTAATCATTAGGCATTCAATGTAATTAAAAATCACCTTATTTGTCAGATACTATGACTGCAGAAAAAGGTATCAGGTTTTTTTGTTTGTTTCATTTTCATCCCATGTTAGTTACTTAAAATGCTGTTCTTCACCTTTTACTAATTAGTTAACATTTTTAAAGCAATTTGAAAACAAAAAGAACTGTTTAAGTGCATTATTGTTAGGCAAGATTTCTTTAGGTTCTTGACTTGTGTTTCTGTGAGGAACATTTTCCAGCCAGAAGTCAAAGTTGGCATTCAGCCGTCCATTGACCTTTAGCATTTAGCTTTAACGGTGAAAAAGTGGTTTCTCCTTTTTTCATGAATTTCTCCCAGCTGATGTCTTGTGACAGGGTGGGTCAGTATTAAACTGTATCAGAGGAGCGTGGGTAGTAGACTTGTTCATTGGACATTTTGCTAACCCAAAAGTGGAATGTTTTTATTCCCACCTCTGCCACTAATTTATGCCATGTTATTAGCCAGGTCAGTTCACCCACGTCAGTGCCCAAACTTTTTTAAATCTGAGAAATGATCACTGTTGCTGTTCTTCTGTTATGAAATGCTGATCTAAGAGATGTGTTCTGTAAAACCTTGCAATTTATTGTTGTGTGCATGGATTTATGGTAACATACCATTTCCCCTTTTTATCTGCCTTGTGACTAGCAATATTGGTAAGGAAGAAAACAGCTGGGAGCATTTTTACAACTGGGTACCCTAGAAAATTTGCTTCAGAGAGCTTTTCATTTTGAAAGCTTTTTTGCATTTATTACTCAAAGTTGCTGATTCTCATTAGACATTAAAATGCAATGGGGCTTTTTTGTTTTTGTTATTGTTGTTGTTCTTTTTAATATTTTCTGCCTCTCTGTATACTGGAAAACAGCAGGGAGCAAGCCAGTTTCCGTGGAACCAACCGATCAGCTGGGTGCATCATTTCCCTCTTGTGATGTTACTTAACCACAGTGGTGCATAGGATGAGATCCACTTCAGTCTCCAGATTCAGATGTATGAAGTTAGATGTTAGTTTAGAATGTTCATATGAAAATAGATCTCAGTTTCACGTATACTTAGAAAAGATCTCTAAGTTCTTGGTATAGTCAATACAGATCTAGTTAACATAAGTCAGCTAACTGGAAAGATAGATCTTCAGCCCATTCTATGGTAGACACCTCCCATCCTATCAACTAATTTGCTCTCTACACTCCACTGTTGAGGAGCTTCCAATAAAGGCATCTTGTGCTGTTTGAGGTTCTTTAGGGATCTAAATTATCTGCAGATAGTTGGGCTGGCAGATGCGACTCAGCATGGCAGAAGACGTTCAGCCATCTGAGACAGTGGTCGTGGGCCAGGCGGGTTTTCCCACAGCAGAACTCCAACATCTTATTCCTTCCCTAACTCTCCAGTTCTTCAATTTGTTAGACTGAGCCAAACTTTGAGTACATGATAGTGCTGTAGGCCTGAATGGGTTTGTCAGTCCTACAAAACTTATTGCTGGGAGCTGTGACCTGTGAACACAATGGCACAAATCAGTCTCTTCAAAGATAAACATTATCTCAACCAAAAAGGTGCAGCATAAGAAAATGTGTGTTAATGCAGCAGTCTGTACACATTGTTTTACCTAGAACTTTTGTTAGTTTAGTTAATACAGAGCTCTTTGTTTCCCTTATCACCCACAGAGGTTACAAACTGGCGTCTCTCCTATCAGAGCCAGACTGACAACTGTGTGTGGTTGGGGAGACTTCTGTGGAACTGACACTTGCACGGTACTTCTTAGTATCAGCTGTCAGAGGACTATCAGAAATGTTTGTTAGCTTTCTCTGGGGAATTAGTCTCTTATCACCTCCATGTGGCAAAGAACAGAAAAGAAAACAAGCAAAGTGGCAGCACATATTTTATCCATAAGTTGTCATAGGTACCTTTCAAGTCTTTGAATGTGTTGGAAACTTCTGTGTTTTGTAGGTATGGGACACAATTTGTTTCTCCTCTTCTGCATCTTAGAACACATAGATATTTTCTAAACATAGTTGTAAATCTGCTAGACCAAAAAAAAGGTAACCATTAGCTATCTGTTCCAATTGTCTTGCTGTTTTATTGTTCCATATAGAATATTAAAAAAAGACATAAAACTGAGTGCTTTGATGAATAAATTGGCTGCTGCCCAAAAAGCCAGTGATGATGAGATTCTGTGTGTGTACACACAGCATTTTTCCCTGGTGTGTCCTTCAGTCTATACAGAAGCAGGATGCCTGCAAATTTCCTTATTCTGCCTATTCATGAAATAAAGCAGAAATGAGTAACGAGAAAATAAATGGTCATATGCTTGTCTGTGATTCATAATATGGGGCAATACGATATTAGCATCATCCTTAGAAAATGACAGTAAACCAAACTGTGAGCAAACAGATATAAACAAACCATATGGGCCAGATCCTGAAACCTCAGGCAGGCAGACAGCAACTGAGGCTTAGTTCTTGCAATTTTGGGCAGAATCATAGAATCATAAAATGGTTTCGGTTGGAAGAGACCTTAAAGATCATCTAGATCCAACCCTCTTGCCGTGGGCAGGGCCATCTTCCACTAGACCAGGCTGCTCAAAGCCCCATCCAGCCTGGCCTTGAACACCTCCAGGGATGGGGCAGCCACAGCCTCTCTGGGCAACCTGGGCCAGTGCCTCACCACCCTCACAGTAAAGAATTTCTTCCTGATATCCAATCTAAATCTACCCTCCTTCAGTTTAAAACTGTTACCCCTCATCCTATCGCTACACTCCCTGATAAAGAGTCTCTTCCCAACACTTGCAGGCAATCATTCCCTCTGCCTATGTGATCTGGCCAATAGAGCATGAAGCCAATGCTTCCCAGTCTGAATCTAGAGACCCTTGATAGAGAGTGGTCCACTAGGAAATGTCTTATAACAGATCTTTGGACCCATATCTTTTCCCTTCTTTCCATTGTCTGTGCTTTGTTTAAATTTGACATGGAGATGTAAGGTGATTGACAAACATATTTCGAGGTGACAGTGTTAGCGTAAAAAGTCTGGGAGCCACTGGTGTGCACAGCACAGCGTTGCTCATTCACACCACTGGTGAGGAATGGGTTCCCATTTTTTAAAAAAAATTGTTCTAAAGTCTGCTTCAGCTTTTTCTGTACATCACCCAAGAGACTTGCCAGCTGCACGTGAGGAGTAAACCTAGAATAAAATCAGAACATTGATGATTTCAGTTCAGCCACAATATAAAAGCTGTAAAGCACAGAGATCCCTATTTTTTATTTTCTCATAGTCCTTTATTATGATATACATGATTCTCTTATTCACAGACTAGCACCATTTATTTATACCGTTTCAAGCTTGAATTCCAAAATGTGTTTAATATTTCATATATTTTTAGTTATGTTTAGTTATTTAAGGAATTTGTTTCTCTGCAATAGCTTTTATGAATGCATAAGCAAAACTTTCCTGAAATCGATATTAGAGTAATTATATTTTGTTTTCTCTCTAAGTAGACCCTGTTTATCTGTACTTACCTATGATCTTACTCATAGCTGCTCTCACTTTTGCCCTTCCCTCCCAGAGGTTTGGGACTGCTTGGAATTAGCAACAAATCTTGTGTTTATTGCATTACAAAGTACTTCAGCATAGTTGACAAATCTGTTCCATTCATAAATGTTTGAAAAATCATGACCCAGATCAGGCTTCTCAAATATTCAACTAGCTCCCTCACTGAAAAAGGACCCTTGGTCTGGCAGTTTTAGTCCAAGCTTCATCAACCAAGAGCAAAATATCCTTAATAAAAATCTTGTAAGCCAGTAATGGCACAGGGAGGTCGCAGCTTTATAAATTTTATTTATTCTGATTGCAGTTTAACAAAACATCACGTTGCATTCCAATTAGTTGCTACTTGCCAATTCCTGCAGTTTTCATAAGCACGCAAATACAAAATACATGTTTTCGTGTTCCTGATTATTTTCCTTAATCCTTTTCTGGCGATAATTCATTTACCATGTAACCCAATCCCTCTACTTTAATAAATGCTGCTTTCATATATTTTTCTACTACTTATCCCATGGGGAAAAAAAATTATGTTCCAGCCTCTGTTTCTGATTGTACTTAAGGCAGTGAATGAATGCATTTCAAGGAGATTAAGATAGATAAAGTATCTTAATGGAACCTAGGTAACTTACATGTCATTTTCCAAAGTTACTTAGAAACTTGGAGTCTAAGGCTCAGATTCCTAAGTTTTTAAGCTGCTTCTGAAACACCTTTCTGAGTGCTTTGTCCCCTGCTTAATAAAGACTGATTTATTTAGACTTCGTAATCTTCATACTTACTATTTTTAGCCATGCAAGTCTTTCAATTAAACTCTTCACTTTATTGTGTCATTTCATAGTCAGGACAGACTGTACGATAATTGCAGTGGACTTGCCAAATAGTGTAAGTATTGTTTATTATCACAGATACTGACATTGTCCAGTTATGGTGAGTTTAGTTTGTTTTGGTTTTGACACTGTTTTCTGTCCTTTTTCTCATGTATATGATGGAAGTTGAACTATTTTGTTACCAGGAGCAGGTTAAATGCTAGAAAATGCAGAATGTTTACTTGCTAGGGTGTTAACAGGTAGTCCGTCGACCAGGCTGCTGAATCATACATCCAACTCTGACTGTTAGTTTCATTTTCAATTGCAATATTTTTTGCCCTCTTTGCTGGGTAATTTTAACTTGCTTAATGTCCAACTTAGAATCTGAATTCATGTTTCTTCCTGAATAGCTAGCTACCATAAAATTGATATTTTTAGCTTGCCATTTGTAAGTACTGAATGTGAAACAACCTCTCGTCATTTAATACTTCCCAGCATTTTTACTTCATTCTGTGACTGAATTTCACAGAATCATGGAATGGTAGTGGTTGGAAGGGACCTTTGGAGCTCATCTAGTCCAAACCCCTGCCAAAGCAGGTTCACCTAGAGCAACTTGCACAAGAACACATCCAGGCAGGTTTTGAATATCTCCAGAGAAGGAGATTCTACAAGCTCTCTGGGCAGCCTCTTCCAGTGCTCTCTCACCCTCAAAGTAAAGAAGTTTTTCCTTATGTTCAGACAGACTTTCCTGTGTTTCAGTTTGTGCCCGTTGCCTCTTGTCCTAATCCTGGGCACCACTGAAGAAAGTCTGGCCCCATCCTCTTGACACCCAGCCTTTAGATACTGATAAGCATTGGTGAGATCCCCTCTCAGTCTTCTCTCCTCCAGTCTAAACAGACCCAGGTCTCTCAGCCTTTCCTCATAGGAGAGGTGCTCCAGTTGCCTGATTGTCTTCGTAGCCCTCCACTGGACTCTATCCAGCAGTTCCTTGTCTTTCCTGTTTTGATGTCACAGTTCTTTAATTTCTTACCTGTGGTCTTTATTAATTTAAAGTAATTTTACAAAATTTACATTAGACATATTAAAATTCCATTTTAGAGTTTCTTGATCCTCATTTTGCTTTGTTCATTTAAGGAGAAAATTACATTTCCTCTATTAAAACAAATCTTGAAACATAGAGAAATGTTCTTTTAAAAGCTGATTCTGTTTTTACAGAGGCATAGCCAGAACACCACTAAGATCTTCACAGAATGCTACGCTTACTCATGTTTACAATTACACATTTTTTTGGAAGCCTGTTTATTAAAACTAAAATTACTCAAAGTTGGTTTAGTTTTACATACACTAGAAATCCTAGCATCCCTGTAGTTTTTGTTTTTCAGAACAGGATTTACCATAAAATAAGATGCCTTTTGGTTGCAGCAGAGAGTTCCCATTGATCAGCAGGCGAAAGAGGGAACTAAGTAATTATTATTTCAATAGGATTCAATCTAACTTGCTTCTTCACAAATGATCATAAGTTGTTTTCATAAATTAATCAGAAATTAGGGGTCGAAGACTTACATTCATAGGAGGAGGACAACAGAGGCAGACCTTGCACTAAGTTGGACCACAGCTCCAGTCTCTATAATGCCAGATCTGTTCTCCAATAAGTTTCCACCCTTGCAAGTGGTCGTCTGGAGTGGTGATTCTGCAGCATTGGTTACTGAATGCCCTGGCGTGCATAACTGCTGTCTCAGCTGGGAACTGTGGGAACTACCCCGGCTTTGGGTTGGGTTTGGTTTGGTTTCCCACTGCAAGTACGGGCAGTACTCAACAGCTCCGGCACTGTGCCGTGGTGAAATGTGGCAGAGCATAGCACTGGTAACTACATGGCATTAGCAGTTAGGTATTTACCTCTTTGTTTCAGATTTGAGTGTGAAAGTCTACTGCTTCAGATGCAGAGAGAGATCTGTTTATACCATAATGATGCTGTACAGAATTGTTTTAAATCCAGTTATGACTATTCAGCCTTTTCCTCCACATTGTCAAACATGACAACTTAGTGAAAAAGTCTATGTTTTTTTTCTATTTATTATATTCTGGAAAATTCCTTTTATTGCATTAGATGTATTAAGAATAACCAAAAAACCCCTTGATTTTTATGGGAAGTGAGTTTTGGACATGACGAATATACAATTGCAACAGGTAGTTATAAAACAGAACATAAATCCAACCTGGATATTTATGTAACAGTTAGTAAGCTGCTCCCTACTATGCATTTTACTGAAACCAATATGCTGGGCTACGTATCATATGTGACAAAAGGGTACATAAAGCACGGAACATAGAAGAGTATATACATTACATAGAAAAGTAATTCAGGTATGTAATGCGAAAATGGTATTGAAAACTGAATGATCAGTTTCAGGTGATTCAGTAGTTATTCAACTGTGTTGGAACTCTTAGAGCAAAGAGAAGATCTCAGACTTCTTGAGTGCTTTTAATAATGAGGTGTCCTGGGATGGGGAAAATAAATTGATATGTGTGCTATGTATATCAGAGAATAAATGTATTGTAAAACATGAAACTCATATAGTCGTTATTATGATCTAAAGAAACTAGAGATGAAGACGACTTGGTCCCTGAATCCTGTCGCATTTCAAATGTCTTTGACTTTGGTATTCAAATTGTTAGTGTTTTACTCTCAGCTTTTCATTCAGGCTTGTCAAAGATTGAGTTATAGTTTTCACAGAAGTTCCTGATAGTTTGCAAATTGCTGCTATGTTATGATCTCCCCGAGGAGTATATTTCCTATAAGGTACGTACAGTGGGACTTTCAGGAGAAGCTGTGGTAAGCCCTGTGATTATGAAGGAAGTTCAGCCCATGGGACTAGCTGATGGAGGTGAGGAAGGAGGCATCTGAATTAATTAGAATTCATCCAAGACACCGCATTAGATCATGTGTGACAATTCAGTGTCAAGCTAGATTAAAAATAAAGCCATTGTCATAACAGAATAAAAATAATAATAATAAAAAAATGTTATGTGAAGAGTTAAAATTACATTATTTTACACAGTATGGGATGAAGAGAGGGAATATAATTTCAAGCGTCATAATACTGAAATTTCCACCCTCAACTCTTACCAAGTCAGGCAGGCTCTGACTCACAAAGTAATACGGAGTAAAATACTTAATCTGAATGGACATAACTAAATTAATTTAACTTGGAAAAAAAAAATTCTTTTCATAATAAAGCAGTGTAGTTTAAAATTTCCTTGCATAAAACTTCGATTTTTAGTGGACATAACTTACTTGATTTAAATTTTTTTTACAAGCTCTGCTGGTTGCTACATTTATGTTTTCTAAGGATAGCAGCTACAGGATTTTTTTGTTGATAAAAACACAGGGAATATTGTATTAACAGGGAAAAAAAAAAGCCATTTTATCTGCCTTCTCTCTACTGGGTACACTGCTGAAAAGTTAAAATTTGTTCTGTAGGTGGGGAAAAAAGCTTAGGAGATGGATGCAGATTTGAAAATCACTGCTCTATTTTCTAATTAAATATGATTAAAAAAAAAAATAAATCCACACATATGCATTAGAATCTATTAGTGGAATAGCCACTGAGGCCACTGATCTGAACTGAACCATACTGAACACTTGGAATTGAATTATCTTAAATGCCTTATGCTTATACGCAGTAGTTTGGCACAAATTTGATTATATAAATAGCAAATTGTTCAGTTAAAGCACTGTTAACAACTGAATAATAGCATAAATCAGTGAGATTTTGAAATAATTTAACCAGTGACTGAAGAAGCAAAGAAAGTTTTGGGGATACTCAACTTCAGACAAAAGGAAAAAAAGATGAAGAAAAATTTATAGACTTAGAAAGTTCTAGAACTACATGCATATGATTATCATGTTAGTTTAAGGTTACCACCAGAATCCGAAAAATTAGTTGTTTGGGGGTTTTGGGGGTTTTTTTTGTTCATTTGTTTTTTTATTTATTTATTTGCATGGAAGTTTTGAGTCGGAACTGCAGTACGAACTCTGGTACTCTCTTCTCAAACAGAGAAGGCACTTTGCTAATGGAGCCACTACGTGCCTGAGGTAAAACCACTTTAGATCAGGTTAGTCTTGTTATCAATAGAAAGAAATAAGGACTTTTTGACCGTCTCTGTATGCCTTTTTTCCAGTAATATGAATTGTGACCTGAAAATGCCTATTTTTCTCCACTGGCTATGAAGAAAACCTGGCTGAATCAAGTGCAATTCCTGTAAATGTCATGTTTCAAATAGCAAACTGGTAAACAAGGGAAGGGTTTTATCTTTGATGGTGATGTTGTTTACTGTGATTTAAGTGGCATTTGTTCACAGTTGCTCATTGCTGTCCCATATCCGCCCTTTGAATTGTACTAGCCTAGTTATTTGTGTGGCCATTAAATGACTTGGAAAGTTTCCTCAATCCTGCTCAAAATTAAGCCTGGGGATTCTTGATTTTTGCCATATTAGTTCCTCAGTCAAGTTCACATCTGTTTTTTGAAAGTTTTGAGTAAATGGATGAGAAGGCAAAAGGCTTCTTGGGCTGGCATTTTTGCCAGAGAGATACAGGTGAAATTACAGCCCACGATCAAGAGGCTTACAATTGTACTGTCTTGGGTGGAAGGAGGAGTGAGGAATAAGCAGCCATCAGACTTCATGGAAATTGCAGACCTTTGCAATTATGTTATGTTACGTTGTACTGTTTTTAATAATCACTGAGAAACCCTTTCATTGTTGCCTGACGCTTATTGAGCAATCTATGGCACATTAATTCTCATTGTCCCTTCTACATGTACAGTAAACAAAGGCTTAATCATATTACTTCAAAAAATCCCCAGAAAACCTGAACTAATTTTCAGTGTGGATAAGGCTGGAGACTGTTAGGAAAGGATGAATATTTTCATTTAGTAGGTCATGATGAACCATTTGATGAGAGTACTTAAAGATCCATCCAAAATAGTCTTTGACCTGTACGTGATTATTTTGAGATTCTATGGAGGACAGGAAAGTCCCTCAGGACTGAAGAAGTGGCAGCATAATTTATAGCCTGGGATACTTTCAGTGAGTCAGTATTTTCATCACTGATGTTGATAGAGAGGGTACAGGTATGAAATGGAAGATGAAGGCTAAGAATTGCAAATACTCTGAAGAGCAGGCTTAGAATTCCTAATACAGCTACAAAGAGGACGATGTGTAAAACCAACAAGATAAATCCAGTGAAGAACAAAACTCTGCTTTTAGGAGGAAAAAATATAACAAATACATGAAAATAGAAATCGCTGGGCATCAGTAGGGCAGAAAGACATCTGGAGGTTATAATGCATCATGAATTCCATACAGATTAACAGTGCGATTGATTTCAAAGGAGACAAATCTCTTTGCTAAATTAACAGAGACACTTTTAAGGAGGCTATTATTTCATCTGCATTCACTGCTATTAACATCTCAGCTAGAATTTTGTGTCCCTCTTTAGAGCATATCTGCTTTAAGAAAGGTATAGACCAGTAAGAAATATGCAGTTGTGAATAACAAGAATGAAGTATGAAAAAAGATTAAAATAATTAGGCTTGATTGCTCAAAAATAGAGAAGGTTGTAGGGAGACATAAGTGCTGTCATCCGATATGTAGAAGACCATTCTGGAGAAATCCAATCTATTGCCATAGGAAAGGGTAATAAGGGACATTTTCTGATTTGAATATTATGAAAAATTTTAATCCGGATAAAAAGATACTCAAATAGTAGGAAAATAGAGTTTGGAAGGCTATCAAATTTCCTTGCCTAAATATTTCAGCAATCTTTTTTAAGGATCTGTATATATTTAAAACTGCATAAAGGGTTGGATTAGGCTGGAAGAGTCTTGCATTCTGCTTCGTAGTGTAGTTTGGTGATAGAGGATGCTGTTTATGTGAAGCATGATTTGAATTTAAAGATCTAGAGGAAGTTCTGAATTGACATCAGTGGCCAGGTTATGAGTTTGAATTAGAGCTAGGTTCCTGGTATCATTCAGAATTATTAAAAAGGTGTTAGCGGGGAGAGTTTGTGGCAAAGAGGGAAAATTAAATTGTGGGTGTGATCAGCTGAAGGCAATAGCTGAATATCCTCAACATTATGATATCAATGTTGTGCGGGTTTTTTTCCTTTTTATTGATAGAACCTGGAAAAAAACAGCAGATATTATGGCTTTCTCTTTCTCCCACTCTCTTTATATGCAGTTACAAAAATGTTTCTGTTCTGCCATAATTGTTCTAGACAATGCTCACATATATGGAAAACATGAGGAACAGTGCTGATTTCTAAGGATTTTGCCTTGTGATCTGAGCACAAGAAAAGGGTGTGCTTGAGCAGGATATGCTTCTACTTTTTATTGATCTGGAATTAGGCAAAAATAAAATTATTACACAGGTTCCAGAGGAGGTCACAGGGAGTTTTCCTCTCTTCCATTTACCTCTGACATATATATACACACATATATGTTTATGTAACCCTTTCTTACTAGGTTTTAAAGTGTTTGCTTTGGAGCGTACGGTGTTTGTATGCAGTTAAACTGAAGCAGTAGCTGTAGAAAAGAACATCTGGCCCACTTCAGAAGCAGTATTTTTCTCAAAATTGTATGTAATATCCAATAATGATTTCAGTCTAGTGAAAGACTAAGTGAGCACTGATTAGGAGCTGTGTATATTTTAGATTAATTATGTCTTTTGGGCAGTGCAGCATATGCTTCAGTATACAGAAGGCTAAATTTAAGGATACAGAAATTGCCTCTTAAGAGCAAATCAAAGTCACAGCGACAAAACGATCTTAATCCCATCTGCTGTCAGGAAAGAGCCAAACATAAGCCAACCAAAAATGCAGAGTTCTCCCTGATGACTTACCCCCATAATTTTTTGCTTTACTGTATTACAATTGCCAGTTGTAACCGAGTGGCTTGTAGGCAGTGTAACCATAGATACTACTGAGTTTCTTTGACCTTGGTTAGCTTTTCAAGTTAATAAGATTATCTGATAGTGAGTGTTGTTGTATTTTTTTTTTTATATGAAAGATATATATATAACAAGCAGTCATCTGCAGACTAATAGCCATTTTATTTAATTTATCCAATTTTCTCCTTCCGATTTTCCATCCAAAAAAAGTACTCCTCCCTGAAAGTTCCCACAGGAACATTGAACTTTGTGTCTACATCCATTTTGGTAGAAGCATTACAGGCAAAGAGTATTGAATAGCTAACCAGTAGCTTATAAATATATGAACAAATCAATAGAAAGTGTCTTGTATCATTACAGGCAATGAAAACTATTTCCTTATTCCTTCAGTTAAGCATTAGCATGTATTCACATTTAATGGCAATCTTTATTTTAAAATAAAGTAGGAAGTTCTTATAAAAACAATCCCCATCGTTCTCTTCTCCCCGAGTTAGCCATGTTTACCTCCCTCCAAAACCCGTGTTTATAACATGGTTGATTTCATCAGAAGTAACGCTTGATGCATTCCTGAGACATCTAGTAGAGACTTTAAAGGTTCATGCATATATTTATTATACTGCCTGCAAATGAATTAGAAAAGCGTGTGCTAATACTGTGTTTATTTATAGCCTAGCTATGATTATTAAAGTACATCAACCAATTAGCCCTACCTTGGCTGAGAGATATCTGTGAAAGAATGGTTGAAGTCAGAGCTTGACACATGCACTCAGTTCTGCGCAAGTTCTGCAGCAATGCGAGGGGATTGCGATGACCCTGGGAGATCAGTTCCTCACAAGTGGGAAAGCAGGAGGAGAATGTGTTGTGAAGAGTATTAGTGCCCCTGCTCTGTAGCTTGAAATGTGTAGCAAGTCACACAGTAGATCCACTTGTTGATCTTAAGGGCCAGTGCTAGTTATAGACCTCTGCTGACGTTTCAATATTGACTCTGATGTCATGCGAAGGGATGGTGTAGACATAAGTATGTATTAAACAGTAGGGCTCAACTTCAGGTGCATGAATAATCCACATTCAATGTTTAAGGATAGAAGCCGGAACATATAACTTCTCTCTTGGCCCAAAAAATACCTTTATTTGAGTCTAATGGGAGACACGCTTAGGAAGAGGAGGAGACTGCAGTCTGGGTCAGCCCATCTTTTCTTCCAAGACTGAAAATTCGACAGCCCACAATTATTGCCCTTTGTCATAGTATTGAACACCTATACTTGATCAGTCCAGAGCTTTCTGTCTCCCTCCACCCTCATCCACCATGGAGACCTGCTTCATCCTATGCATCCCTGGGAGATAACTGAGGTACTAAAAAAGGAGCAATGAGAGACCTTTTAAAAAGTCTGGATAGAATAAATGTTACAACAAATTTTCATCCAATGCCCAAAGGATTAAATCTATTATAATTTCAGAACTGAAATAGAAGTTAACTATGCCTTGTAGCCCAGCAAATACTATTTTTGCCATAACTAGTAGAAGGCCATGGTTTTGGGCTTACAGGATAGTGAAGGCCACCAGGATGTTTGTTTTAGCAATTGTCTAGTGGCCAGGTGACTGTTGTCTCACCTTTGTGTGAGCTGAAGCTCTGTGAACAACATGAATGATAAAGGTCTGGCAAACCTTGGTTGGACGAGATGATCTAGATGATCTTCCAGCCTGCATTATCCTGTGACTCTCTGACAATGTATTTCAAATCAACTAGTGATCAAAGGTGTCTGGAACACGGGAAACAAAATTTTCAAGTTGTTTGCCACTGACAGTGTAACCTATGTCTGCCTTATTCCTCAGGGCTCTGAATGGATAGTTCAAAATCAAATGGATTTGGTTTTGATGCGCCAACCATATCTGTGCCCCAGGATCTAAGGAATGCAAAAAAACCCCAAACATTAGGAGAGAGACTTGCTGATCTTGTCAGATGTGACTAGTCCTCTCTCGTACAGTGTGTCCTTTGACATACGATTGCAGAACATAAAGATGCTTGCTGAGCTGCTTGCCTTTGTACATCCCAGAAACTGCCCGAACATGGTTACAGACATTAGACATCTTCTATGTCCTCAGAGCATCTTTTTGGATTCCCTGCAGGTCGCAGGCACTAGTTTTTTGAAGCTGTCATCAGGTGAATGGAAGAAAGCATTTACTGAGCCATTATCAGATTAAAGATCCAGGAAACGTTCCCAGAGTTATGAAAGTGAAACAATGCCAACATTTGACAAGGTTTTTTGCTTATTGGCATTAGGCCAATCTATTATACTCAAAACAAATGTGCTTGGTTTTGAATTTGCTACTCCATGCTGTAATGACTAGAAAGAAAGGAATATTTCAAGACAATGTTGATCTTATTAGTGTCTTGCATTATTTAAGTAACAGAATACCTTTTCATAAACAATCCTGCTTTATAAGAAACCCCAAACTCACCAATTCTGGATGTGTTTCACTGAACTAACAGCTCCCTCTGGACCCAGAGACCTGCATGCCACGCAGAAGCCTTGTTGCAGTCCTTCACTGCGAAATCACCCTTTGTACGTACCCTGACATGAGGAGGACCCCTGGATATTGCAGCAATATTTCAGCTAACAGATGGGCTTGTAATGCTTGCTGGGTGCTGCTACCCTGCAGACACAGATCAAATACCCGAGCATCACAAACTGCTGTCCGTGGCAGATATTCTTGGCTAATATATACTTTCTAAAAGTTTCCATGAAGTGAAGGAACTTCTATTAAGTCAACCTGAATTTGCAGGCACCTTTTAGGCTCCATGAAAAGCAAAGGCACTCTTAATTTTCACACAGGTACTCCCTTTGATCCCTCTCTCCCTCTTTTCCATACTATGGTGAAACACATAGCCTTTCTAGAAAGCACAAGGCTTGATACCTGCTTTGTCACCTAGTGTCAAGTGTTATTGCTCTCTGTCTCTTTAATAATGTGTTTGCTTAGAATAATACTTCACAGGAAGTGGTAGTGGTTCTTACGAGCTCTGTATTATAATACTCTTCAGTAATATAACAGGATCTTACTGAATTTTACTTAATGTGTTGAGTAATTTTATATGGGAAGTTATCATAGAATTATTTAGGTTGGGAAAGAATGTTAAGGTCATCGAGTCCAACCACTAACCTAACACATCCATCATCAATACTACTTCCTCCTTCTTGAACATAAATCAGTCTACCCTTGAACAGCACCAAAAGCATGATGCTGATATTATTTTGAAAACAGCCTATTTCTGAGTCTAGGTAGTAAATATCATGCATATATTCTACTTAATTTATATATATATTAGCCAATGCTTTTTCCAAGTTCGCAGCAGGACATTTTAAGACTTGACACTAAAATATGTTGTTTGGTTTGTTTAATAAATGTCCTGTATGCCCTTTGAGGACATTATTTGGTACTAGAGTTTTAATAACTCTTTTGTGCTTCTTTCTTCTGTCCCACGCCTCTCCATGTTATTGTGCTGTAGAGTTCTGGTTTTGGTCTATAAGAAACTTAATTACAGGTGCACTGTATGCTGAGGTATACACAAATTTAATTTCTGCAAGTCCTATTTGGAAATAGGACTTGCAGAGTTCATTCTCTCTGTTTTCATGTAATTCTGTCAGACAGGTAACTATGGAAGGAGACCAGATTTCTGGTCTCCTTCATATAAAGGAACAGTGATCTGCATTTGACAAGGAAAACCCAAGCGCTTTGCCTGTGCAGAGATAACCTCACAGCTGCCAGCCCTCTGAGCAGACATTGCTGAGGAGGTGTTTTCTTTTGCTTGAGTTCTTCTTGGCTTAATCGACTGATTTTTGTCTGGATACAGTCCTGTTCTATTTAATGTTGAAAGCTTGAATGCAAGAGTCAGGAAAATTTTCTGTAACATTTTCCTGTGACCAGACTCTGAAAATTAGAGTAGAACACCCTCTCCTCTATTGACATTCCAGCCAGTTGTGGCTCACAAGAGCTATTAGAGGCTTCCTCCTGCTAGTCTGAAAAGCCTTTACATAATGGGGTGGAAAACCGCTTTGTGAAGGGACAAATATCTCTTCATAGAATTCTGAGCATAGCAACCTGCCTTCCTCATCTGTAGCACAGCAGGGGCAAGCTCAGCAATTACATTGATGACTAAAGTGCTGATAAAACAGCACTACTCACCCTAAGGAATCCTGTAAATAAAGATCTACAAGGCTGTCCCAGTCTGGTATGGGGTAGCCATGGCAATAGTCCCAAATCTGCCAGCAGAATAGGGAGATGCGTGGTCAACGACTATACAGACTTGCACAAATATCTTCATGTCAGATAAGACTGAAAACCCAAGGTCCTCTATATTTACTTTACACCCTATTTCCCTAGATTTTGTCTCTTAACTTACAAATTGCAGAATGTATGTACTTTGAAATGCTATCTGAGGCAAGAGCTGAATTACCATTGGCAAACTATCTTGGACATAGGCTTTTATTTCAGTCACTTGAGTCATGCCTGGCTCAGATTTCTGAGTCTCAGTAAATACACTGGATGCTGGTACATGCTCCTATTGCTGCCCACACTTTTATCCATCTGTCATCATGGCACTATTCCTACTTAGAAGTTGGTCGGACCATTACACTAGATTACAGGTGCCAAGTGAATGTGGGTTTAGGCAGTTACAAAAGCTCTTCTTCAGGCTATCTGTACTCTAAGGTGGAATTGCCACATTGATGCCACATGCTTCCTTACATCATGACATCTGTTGATGCAGAAATGCCAAAGAAATACCTGTGTACATATAAAATGGACCTCTCTGTTGTTTATGTTGACAAGTTGTATTTCCAGTGTTTAACAGAGATTGCTTCATGAGATCACATCCTTTTCCAAATGCAGAATCCTGTTGCTGCTTTTTTTAAGGCAGTTTTATGGCCTATGTCAGCCAGTAACTCCATTGGTACAAGAAAGTTTGTATTGATCCTAAATTACCTAGGTTCTGTTGCTATATTAATTAAGCTATTAGTACAGTTTGACAGCATGCAATAGTTTGATTACAATTTCATCACAGAACAGGGTTTTTGATGCAGCATACCATATTTCTGATATTTAATTTTATTTTTTTTTACTCAGACAATTCTTTTACTTGATCAATTTACTTAAACTAGTTGCTTAGTAAAGGATTAAGTTGGTTTAGAATAAGCTCTAAAGTGTGCTCAAATACACGATCAGGTATGAGTTGAATTGTAACGGCTGACAAACTACTGGTCAGCTGAGATGTGGTACCTGCCCATGTTAAATTTCCACTGTTAAATGGCTGCGTAGAAATCAGTACCACATTTTAATGAGTTAGCTTATGTCATCTAAGCAGCATAAACTGTTGATAAGACAACTTTAATTGTTATAAATGTGATGTAAAATATGAATGTACCACATATTTTACTGTGAGGGTGGCGAAGCACTGGAACAGGTTGCCCAGAGAAGTTGTGGATGCCTCATCCCTGGAAGTGTTGGATGGGACTTTGAGCAACCTGGTCTAGTGGAAGATGTCCCTGCCTGTGGCAGGGATGATCTTTAAGGTCCCTTCCAACCCAAACCATTCTATGATTCTATTCAGGCAGAATGGAAATGAACACTTAGTCAGATGGTGTAGCTACTTTGGAAGCTAAGTCACAGTAACTTGATTGCTTATAACTGTATTTTCAGCTTATCCTAATTTTTAACATCAGTAGAAATAGTATAATCACAATAAACTATTGTAAAAATGCACATGCTGATAGTTACAGGAGCTTATCTAATGAGTACTTGTCTGTTAAGTGCCATATTGTGATTGTGTCCACTGATGTGTGTGAATCCTTGTATAAATACTTGTAGGAGTTTTCTTCTATAACTTATGTTCCTAACAAGGTTTTCACTACTTCTTAATAAACAGAAACAGAATAGAAAATGTAACTGCTTTTTGGACCAAAGAACAATATGACCTGTGAGACTGCATTTTAGATCTGCCATGTATTTTCTGTCATCATTTGCAGGAGCATTAGTGGCTTCTGTTTATTCTTATTTTAGATTATGCTTTTAAATTCTTAGCATTATTATGATTTTCATTTACTGTTTAAAAAGAGTTTGAAATCATAGGTTGTACTACAGTGAATGCCTATTTTTAATACAAAGTTCAATGAAGAAACGGCAGGAACTTAGGACATTGGATCAGCTTTTGAGCTTTCCTGTTGTCTTCCTGGGGCTTACTGTGGCTCTCGGGACTGGGTGGGACTCAGCTAAAGATTACTATCTCTAAATTTAGTTGCCTACAAGTAGGTATCCAGCCTTCTATTACAGGAAGTGAAGATCCAGTCAGTCCGCTTAATGGAGCCTAAAGAGAGAGTTAGGTATTTTTTATTGTGAATTCTTTATAATGTGAACTCAGAAAACTAGATTAACTCAGGTGGATAAACATAGGTATCTAATACCATTTCAAGCATGTAGACAACCATTCTTTGCTTCTTAGTTACAATCCAGAAGGCGCAGGTCTCCTGTAAGGACTGGCTCATATCTTCCAGCTCCTTTTTGGTGTCTTGGATACTGCAGTGTATATAAAAAGGTTTGAAATAGGTGAGGCAGGATGCAGTAAGGCATCTAAAATGGTAGTGACCTCCAGGTTCAAGCGATTGAAGGCCACCCTTAACGCATGAAACCAAACTTTAGGGGTCACTAAGTTCCTCTCTCTTGGCTCCTGGTTGTAGGTGGGTCTCATATTCATTGCAAGGCCTTTATAGTTCAGAGATTATGTTTCTGTATGCTTTTAAGTAAAAAAAATTCCCACAGTGGAAGGTGGTGTCTTGCCCTTCTGCGTTTGTAGTTTGTTCACATTGTGGCAATATGAAGAAATTACACTATTATTATTTATTTCAAGGCATTTCCCCACAAAAAGAATCACATGGAACTAAGTTTCATTACATGAACATACACATTTTCCATCTCCATGCAGCAGTTTGTTGGTTAATATCTAAGCACCACAAAAAGATTCCTTAACTGTCCTGTTGGCTGACAGTTTCTATCAACGTTAAGCAATCATGTCTTTGCACATCGGCTGTCACGTCAGACACGTGAGATTAATCAGTGTCTTTCGTAACAGCCTTCTGGAAATGGAAATTCTTAGTACACTTATCTCTTCCCCTCACTGTTTTCCTCCTCT
Source organism: Larus michahellis (assembly GCF_964199755.1). NCBI lineage: Eukaryota > Metazoa > Chordata > Aves > Charadriiformes > Laridae > Larus > Larus michahellis. Next base: position 10,877,645 of record NC_133896.1, read on the forward strand.
TGCTTTCTGTGCATGTCAGCGAGACAGAGACTGTCTAAGGACTTTATCTTTAATGGAAATGTTGCTGAATTAAATTTACTGCTTAAATAAACATCAAATAAGTTCTCTAGAGTGGAAGTGAGTTAATATTTTCTGAACGCTGGCTGAAGAAGAAAGTAAGATTACGTCTTGGCAGTAATTATAAAAACTACTTCATAGGAACAAAAAGATTTCAAAGTTCAGACATGACTAAAAACATTGAAGAAAGGTTCATGTTGGAACTGAGCAAGAAGTTTTTTTCTTTACTATCCTAATCTCTTGACATTTACAAAATATTCCCAGGTCAGAGATTCTGGAGCTCTTTAGAAGAGACAGTTTCATATTTATTCTCTACCTGATTCAAGCAAAGGTTGATTCTTCACATTTCTGTGAAGTCTGGGATGGATTACTTTAATTTCATTTTTTTCTTAAGATTATAACTTGCATAACTAATTAACATTGTTAAAAAAAATCAAAATCCGTATCTTTGATGACTCTAGATCTCTGTTCTAAATTTCTGGATATCAGTATTTGCTGTATTTCTATGAGCACTTTCTGATATTGTCCATATCAGAAACACTGAGAACACTTTCCTGAGAAATGTTTTGCCAAAGGTGATATACTTCTCCAGGTAATTTTGGGTATGGTGAGTAAGGGTTTTGGAATGAAAAAAAAAGTACTTCTTTGGAAATTCTTTGTGAGATTTTTCTGAAATTGTGCTTGAAAATTGAAGTTGATTAATTTTCTTGTTCATGGTGATCTTTCAACATGTAAAAAACCAATTTTCAAGACGAATTGCTCAAGAAATAACATCTTGAAGCAAAGTTATTCTTTAGTATTCTTTTGTGTGTGTGTGCGTATACTATCTATGGAGGTTTTTAATTTAAGTCTGCAAGAGAGGCTTTGAGATACTGCATTGTGCCATCTAATAGTAAGAAAATACCATAGCAATTCCATTAAAAATACTAACTTCTAAAACATCCGTCTGTGTTAATATGTAGTGGGTTCTTAATCATTTAGAACAAATGCTGATAGGTAGAATTATTTATGGAAAATGTATCATATGGAGAATTTGTCTTTTTGGACCATAGGAACTATAGATATGTTAATCAACCCTTTTTTTACCCATTTAGAAATACATTCATGTCAATGAGGAAACATTTTCTGATATTTCGTTTAAATTATTCAGGTGGGAATGTGTCACAGCATGACTCAAGACATATGCATCTCTGTGAATAGGGCAGTGATTCCAGTTCTTATGTACCTCAAAGAAACCCCAGATCTAATTTACCTCACGCAGAAGTGAACAAGGAAGTGTTTCTCTATTCTGAAGTGATTTCCTCTGACCTTATCTTGATAGCAAGAAAAATGTGTAAATTACTCTTTCAAGCTTCATTAAGAGGATTTCAGCAGATGGCTAAAACAGTGAAATCCTGCTCTGTCAGCAACTTTCCATAGGGGTAAGAAAAAGCAAAAACCTTAACTTGTCTGAGCAATAACGAAGGAGGTGATAAACATTACTCTCCCTAGTCAGTTCTTTGGAGTGTTTCCTATTGGAGCTAAGGGTTCTGTTCCTATTAATTACTGGGAAATAGCATTTGGTGGCATGTCATGCATAAAAAACTCAGTACACTCTATCAGAAAGACACAGTGCAGTTTGCATACCACTGCTTTCAAAGATGCCTAATCACACTTCTTATTTGTTCAAAGATGCACCTTTGATTATGAATTATATCAGTGCTACCAGATTCTGCAGGTTTTGTGTTATGACAATATACTAGTTTATCTCTGATTTATAATGGGATTTATACATTCACATGGTCATTTGCGTGTATAAGAGTCAGATTAAAAAAAGGTACATGTCCAGGTGTTTTCAGTGCTTATTGTTCTATGTAGGAAGATACTGGTATATTCTAAAAGTTATTATTTATTGGATTCTTCACTGTTCATAGTCAACAGGGTTTCCAAATCATATGTAGGTATCACTGAAGACTTGCTCTACACGTTGTATTTTCATGCAGGCAGGTAGCCAAGGTTATCATCTTTGACTCTATGACTTTAGGTTATATAAAAAATAGAAACAATCAATGGAAATATATTTTTTTTTAAAACATAGATTAAGCAAAAGACTAAGTTAGCAGAATTGTTGTAATGTAGACCATGCCTATATGAACACTCAGATTTCATTCCCTTTTAACATTAAAAATGGACTTGACAGAATTGCTTTGAAGAAGTGGGGATGGAAAAATGGGAAAAAGTGTAATTTAACTTCATGGAAATTATATATTCTCTGTAAACAGACATTTAGTACAACAGTGACATTTTCTCCAGTTTTAATCAGCTGTCTTTCCTGAAAACTGAGGAACTAGTCTGTGTTTAGTTGGGCTTTTTGTTAGATTACCAGCAAACATGTCACATGTATGCATACGCTCTTTCAAACACACATATCTCTGCACTCTACAAAAACAACATTATCTAATTTCTATAGGGAAGAGTTAGAAGGTATCTGTGTCCCATCTATTAAGAAAATGTTTTTTTCCAGCTGAACCTATATAGAACTTGCAAGAAACTTTTTTCATTTTCATTTATTTTCTTCTATGAACTTGACTCTGCTCATCTGTGATTCTACATGTGTAATTTCGTGCTATTAATTCCTTTCTGTTATATGGGATAGTTTGCAAATTGTGATTAATGACCAAACTGCACTCTTTAAGAGTTGCTCTGTGATGGAAATCATCTACTTTGTGCTGGTTTAGAGCTTATTGTCAATTTGTGGCAAATAAAATAGTGAGTGAATTCATTCATAGTGTTCATTCAAAAGTAAACTCTATTCTTTAATTAGAAGGGAGAATCTATCTGTTTTTATTTTCAGCTACAGCGCTGAAGCTGGTCAGAAGTAACAATTTCGTTCAGTAAAAGTTTCATGTTTTTAAACAGATTTCTTCTGGATACATTGAAATATTTAGTGAGATAGTACAAAAAAATGTTATTAGGTGTATTGAAATAATGTTTGCACACAACATAGTGGATGTAATGAGACCATAAGTAATATAAAGTATTAGTAAACTATGAGTTGTGAAACAATCTTGAGCACTGGCCTGGAGCTGTCCATACTGTTGATCACTAGCATGCTCCCTGGCATGTATTTAGCCTGTACCAACCTATCAAAATCCAGGCAATTTATGATCAGAGTTTGCATAATAATATGCAAAATATTCCCAACAGATAGTCTGGATGAAGTCGTTTCATTTTGGTCTGAAATGTATTTTTGCGGGGCAAGAGCTAGTAAAGCCACGTAGGCAGGAGCTCTGCTGTGCTACTTGACCTCAGTGACAGAGAGCAGATCCCAACCAATTTATTTGTAGGTGTGGCTATGGAGACCTGCCCATAAGGAAGACTGATGGCACAAAACAATGTGACTTGTACCTCTCTCGAGATAAAATGGTACAATGGCTCAGCACGGTACAGATTTCATGTCTAAATTTTTCCCTTAACAAGTTCTAGGCCTATGTTGTATCTAATTTTAAGACAGATGAATAAGACAATGACTTGCATTCCTGAGATGCATGCTTCTTTTCACACACTCTAAAATTAGTTTAGGGTAAGTAGCTCAGATATATTCTGTTAGGTGTTTTAAGTCAGGTGAGATTAATGTCCTGCTAACATCCCTTCTGAGTCTTTTATCTGAGATGGTGTTTATACACTTTAAGAGGGGGAGATAGATTTACATCTCTGTGGTTCTTCATTCTTTTTTGGATTTTCCAGAAGACAGTCTGGGCAGCCGTCAGAGTTTGTCTTTCTAAGACTTTCACATTAATTTTTTTCCACAATCTTCTTTTCTATTCAATACTAAAGTGGGATCTGCTGCATTAACTGTTTACACATTGAGCTGATTCCAATTAAGATAATGGTGACTCCAGGTATAAAAATAGAATATTTCATTTTTCTATCAAGGTTGGATGGCATTTGCAGTGAATACTAGTAGCCTACAGACCTAGAAACTTACAATTTGCATGTAAACAAACATATGTCAGACAACACCAACTTGAGCGGGAGAGTTGATCTGCTTGAGTCCCCCTGTACTCAGCACTGGTGAGGCCGCACCTCAAATACTGTGTTCAGTTTTGGGCCCCTCGCTACAGGAAAGACATTGAGGTGCTGGAGTGTGTCCAGAGAAGGGCAATGAAGCTGGTGAGGGGTCTGGAGAACAAGTCTTATGAGGAACAGCTGAGGGAACTGGGGTTGTTTAGCCTGGAGAAAAGGAGGCTGAGGGGAGACCTTATCAGTGTCTACAACTACCTGAAGGGAAGTTGTAGTGAGGTGGGGGTCAGTCTCTTCTCCCAAGTAACAAGCCATAGGACAAGAGGAAATGGCCTCAAATTGTGCCACGGGAGGCTTAGATTAGATATTATGAAAAATTTATTTACTGAAAGGGTTGTCAAGCATTGAAACAGGCTGCCCAGGAAAGTGGTGGAGTCACCATGCCTGGAGGCATTTAGAAGACTTGTAGATGTGGTGCTGATGGACATGGTTTAGTGGTGAACTTTGCAGTGTTCATAATGGCTGGACTCGATGTTCTTGAAGGTCTTTTCCAACCTAAATGATTCTATGATCATTTCTATGAACATTTCTATGATCATTCTATGAACACACACAGAGAAAGCATTTCAGATATTCTCTCTCACCCTCTATCATGGGCTGAGCAGGCCTAATTGACTTCAGTTAAAGCGTTCTATATTTGAGGAATAGTTATTAACCCTACTGCAGTTGATTCTACTAGAATCATAGAATTGTTAGGGTTGGAAGGGACCCTAAAGATCACCTAATTCCAACGCCCCTGCCATGGGCAGGGACACCTCCCATTAGGTCAGGTTGCTCAGAGCCCCATCCAGCCTGGCCTTAAAAACTTCCAGGGATGGGGCTTCCACCACCTCTCTGGGCAACCTGTGCCAGTGTCTCACCACCCTCATGGTGAAGAACTTCTTCCTAATGTCGAGTCTGAATCGACCCATCTCTAGTTTTAATGCATTCCCTCTAGTCCTACCATTACCCGACATCCTAAAAACTCCCTCACCAGCTTTCTTGTAGACCCTTTTAAGATACTGGTAGGCCACTACAAGGTCTCCTCGGAGCCTTCTTTTCTCCAGACTGAACAACCCCAACTCTCTCAATCTGTCCTCATAGATGAGGTGCTCCAGCCCTCTGATCATCCTCATGGCCCTTCTCTGGACACGTTCCAGCATGTCCATATCTTTCTTGTAGTAGGGGCTCCAGAATTGGACACAGTACTCCAGGTGGGTTCTCACAAGAGTGGAGCAGGGGGGCAGAATCACCTCCCTCGACCTGCTGGCCACGCTTCTCCTGATGCAGCCCAGGATACGATTGGCTTTCTGGGCTGCTAGTGCACACTGATGGCTCATGTTGAGCCTCTCGTCCACCAGCACCCCCAAGTCCTTTTTTTCAGGGCAATGATTCTTTAACAGTTCAGATGAGTTTTATGGGAAACACATAACTTCAAGATGCCTGTCATGATTTATTGACCTTTTTTCCAATGGCAGTTACTGATGTGCATCGAAGCACATCAGCAGTTTCTGAATATGACTACAGTCACCACTGCACTTCTGTTCTAGGTGTGTATTACCTGTCAGCAAATGCTCTTACCACATCAAGATTGGATACTGTTTAGCATCTAGAGATCTTTTTGTGTGGAAATATTTTTTGTATTACAATATTTTTAGAAAGCTAACTGGTGTTTGAGTGAATTCTTTATATAACACTGTTATTTAAAATGGGCACACTATCCCTATGTAGAATTTTAAAAAGACATTAGTAAGAGTCATATTCCTAGGGGAGAAATGATCTAAATATGCCTACATGACACTATTCAGGAATACTGTAGAAAATAGTTTATAACATGTATCATCAAATTATTGGGACATTTTCTTTAACTTCATTTCCCTTTTCTACCAAAATATAAAATTGGATTTCCTCAAAATTATTGGGAGCAGGAAGAGGAAATGCAGACACTGAACTAGAGGTCAACTTCTGGGCTTGTGTCTGGCTCACTAGGTGGTCTAAAATAAATCATAACTTCTCCAATTACATTTTGATTATTCCCCAGAATGCTGCAATGATTCTTAGCTTTTTCGTGTGAGCATTGTGAATTAAAGCCTGAGCAGGACTTTGACATCCTGAAATGAGCAAACTGTCCTAATGCAACACATCATCATCTGTGTAGGACAGGAGAAAGAATGGTGGAGTCTGGAGAAAAAGGGATCTTTTAGAAAATAAATTAGGTTTGCAGAAGCTGCATAGAATTTATAATAAATGGCCTAGATCGGAAGGAAAGACGAAAGAAGAAAGAGATAAATATTATTTATTCCCACCGCATCTGTTGCTGCACCAGATTCTCTGGGTTTTTTTGCATCTGAACTCTGTAGATTAGCTTCATGTTTACTTATATGTGACATGACATTTGCATAAATTCGCAAAGGGCTCAGTTTTACTGATGACACTTGTAAATCTCACCAGGTAAATGTGAGATTTAAGTCAGATACTGCTTATCTATCTATATAGTGGATCTGAGTACAAAGTGATAAACTGTCAGCCCTGAATGCTGATATAATTTATTCTTGTAACAATGATTGTAAAAGGGATAGAAAATGGCAAATTTATAATGCATTCTTGTCACATAGATTGTAATGAGAACAGAAAATGTCACAAACTTAATTTGTTCTGGTGCAAATTGTCAAACTGTAATGAGAACAGAAGATAGCATAGAAAAGTACCAATTCTCTGAGCTTCCTAAAATGCAATCTCACTATTGCCCTCAAATGACATTTTCCAGATTCCCCTGGTCTGCTCCATTGTACAGCAGTTTTTTGTTCACTTACCCATCTCTTAGTGTCTCATTAGAAATACGCACTTTGTAAAAATGTAATGTGGCCGGGCATTTTTTTCACAAGACGACATTTTAGAAATACATCATGCCTTTCATCATTGTAAAAATAATGGAAGAGGATGACACTTTCAAGCTAAACATGGAGAGTTTAAACCAAGTAGAACCAATCTGGATGAGATTGAGAAGGGTTGTGGGTGGTTTGGGGAAGCAAATATAAACTGCATTCATATTGTTGAGTGTCACTTAAGAAAAGTAGCCTGAGTTTGAAGTACTGCATGGTATTCAATATGACTTTTAATACTTTCTAGAGCTTCAGTCAAGTCTTTTATTTACTTATAGTCTTCTTATTCAGACCAGGTAGGACGTATTTCCTTATCTCCAATAATTCTGGAAACTCAGTGAGTTTATTTCATAATTGGTTGCACAAGAAGCTCTATCAAGCATAGAAGCTTTGGGTAGTCCTTTCGACAAAATGGATTAATTTTCTGGCATACTGATTAAAACTGATTCACAGTAAGAAGAAGCTCTTAAAAAATTATATTTGGACATCCATTTTCAACCCCATGCTTTAGCATACAGTTAGCTTTTACAACAGATTCACAATGACGTTTTTCAAATCAAACTAGCAAACCTACAACTTCCTAGAGGATTCATCAGGTTTTAGACGAGAATCTCTAAACGCAGCTTAGCCAGTCCTACAGATATACATTTTTCTTAAAGTGTGTTGTTACTGTGCTTACTGCTGTTACGTAACACAAATTACTTATCGAAGCATGAAGGCTTAGCAGACAGAGCAGCACTGTTTTCTCCCTTTTTTAAATCGGCAATTTCCTGAGAAGGATCTTTATGGATGGAATGAGAGTAAAGGGTGTGGGGTGTTAACTTGGAGCTGCCCGAGATTCTCTGGGGTTTTTTGTGCTTCGTTCTCCAGCAGTTGGGTTTCCCATTTCTTTTCAGTGCTGTCTGTGAGCATTCATCCTGCCGTGCCTGGCACTGGGGTACAGTCTCTTTCCCCCAACTTCTGTAATTATTGAGTTTTGCTGGTTTAGTCAGATTTTTGTTTAACTCTTAGACCATTTCCCACTTTTGTTTGTGCACATGCTTGTTAAATCACTTCACGGGATTTGTTGATTTAAGTTGGTGAATCCTTCTCCATAAAACCAGACAGAACCAGTCTGAGTTCTTCTCATCTTTGTCAGTTCAGCACAATTTATTCTGCAATTACATAGATAATTTTTTGTCCTAAAATGCTCAGTGTTGTTGCAGATACGGCTTTATTTTCCTACTGGCATGATCAATTAATGATTATTGATAACAATAGTAATAGTAATAGAAATATTAATTGCTAAAGAATGTTTTGGTAATACTATAGCATATACTTATTGAAAAATATCAACAAATTAGTTTTGTAAGATGCAATGCCCAGTGAAGATATATTGGGCAAATACTCCATTAGAAAGAGAGAACTGAAAAGAGCCAGTAATTTCTGCTCTATCTACAGTTTAACTATAATACGTTATAACTGTAATGTACATTTAACTATGATGGAAAAGTAGCTAATGAAGCATTTAAGTATAATGTTTTTTCTAAGTGCCAAGGTAGCATAATCAGGGAAATTTAAGCAAAACAATGATAAATACCATGGTAAAATGAATCTCTCAGATTGGTTAGACAGGTAGATGAACTAAAATATAGTTTAAAGTAGAAAATCATGAGATTTAAGCTCTGATTTTGCACTTCACACAGTCTTCATTCAGTAAATTGTTTATTTTCTATCCTGCTTTTTCCTTAAAATACAGAAACTGTTTATCAAGTTACCTAGTAAGACCCAGAAGCAAAACAAAACACTGTTTCTATATACTTTTGCTTTGCTATATTTTGGTTGCTTAAATATCAAGGTTATGAATTAGAATTTTTTTCCTCTATTTTGATTATTATTTTGCACATTTTGCAATAAACACTACCATACTTACTTCGTTGAAGATAGTCAATACTGTAATCTATTTTTCTCAAATTTGTCTGTAAATTCCTAAAATTCCACCCACTCTTAAAATTGTAATTTTTTTATGCTCTTGCAGTCTGTCCTGACCATTGAAACTTGACAAGATAAGAAATGAGGAAAGTACCAGCATCTTTAAATGTATTCTTCAGATCTTAGTACCATGTCTCATTCAACCAACAATGAGATCTCCTAATGAGTGTTGAATGTTGTGAATCTAGCTTGGCGCTTTGGGTTATGGTTTAACTTTGCAAACTTGACTATGGAATGAGTAGTCAGTTGAAATAATTATTTACACAAAATTATTTTGTTTTTTTATTACAGATACCAGTGTAATTTAAATGCTTTTGTGTTGAAATTACTGCTTTAGCTGTATTTTAATTGTATTTGAAACAGAAAAAATAAATTTATACTGCCAAATATCTGAAAACACAGCAGTAAAAAATCAAGCTTTTTAAAAAAATCTGCTTAGTTGTCTTTGCAGAATAATTAGAATGATTGTCCAAGTGCCACCTTTAAATAAAAAAAAATATTTCTGAAGTGCTGGATGTATATTAAATGCAGATTATTGGAGGACATAATTGTGATTGCATTGATGTACAAAAATTCACTTGTGCACACTGGAAACTGCTTCCAGTTCTGCCCTTGAAGACAGATGTGAACTTTCCACTTCATTGACTAGAGATGTATTTTTGAAGAGAGCTCCATAAATGGTTCATTTTACCAGCACACTGTGTATTTTTTCTAGTGTCAAAGGCTTGGGAATTGATTACAGAGACTATAATATAGATATGATAATTTCTGTTATGTTATAGAATGAAATTTGAATTCTCTGTGCCATGCATCCGGAGTTATGATCTCTGTGATACACTCTTCATGCATTCATGTCTGCAGCTCTCCATAACCCATGTTTGCAAAGGCTCTTGCTATCTATGTTTATTCAACATTTCTACCAATTTATAGAATAATTGATTTTGTTTTATTCAGGGAGATGCCTGTTTTATGAAAACGGTTACTTTGATTTATTTTTATTTTTTAAATTGGCTTACATGAAACAAACTATTTTTTAAAAAATAATTTAAAACATAAATGAGAATTCTAAAGAAAGTATATAGGTGCATAAAAATATGAATAATTTCTATTACAAAAACATCTTTCTTTAAAAAAAAAGAAAAAAAAGATCAAACATAAAAAAAATTATATTCTGCTTTTATAAAATGTGAATTATGGTTGTTCAGGTGCCAGAAAGCCAAGAACTAAGCGATTACTTTGAACGGTTTTACCAAAAGGCTGATTTTTGGTGGGTTTTTTATGGAAATTGTGGTAATTTTAGAAAAAGAAGGAGATTTAGAGTTAACCAGCAAAGTCTGATCCACTTCTTTTTTTGTAAAATGTTGTTATTCCATTATTTTCAGACCATTCTTATTTGAATATCCTGAGAAGAGCTGAGACCTTATAAATAGCAGAGAAAACTGTGGATCTGTCTCTGAAGAAGAATAAAATTACCATAGGAATACATATAAAATTTTTGCTCAGGATTTTTACACAGACCAGTGGAGATGCTATCTGGATAAGACTCTCAGTTTAGTTTATTCACCTGAATTCCATTGCCTGAATTTGCACTGTCATAGCCCAAGAACAGAGATGAAGACATTTTTTTCATTAACCCTTTTACAGAAAAAAATACATTTTGTGTTTGTTTGTGACATGTCTAACCCTGCTGACTCTTTTCTTGTTCAGCTTCTCTTCTGTCTCGTTCTTTTTTTCTGTTTGCCTTTTTTTTTTCCCCCACATGACTAGAAAGAGAGGAAAGAGAAGGCGAGAAGAAAGTAAGTAATATAAAACTTACGAACGAAGAAGTTTTGGATTTTTTTTTTTTTTTACTTTTGACTTTTCATCAAACAACTGAGAGCTATTGACTTCTTTGTCATTTTTATCTCCAGATGTTTGTTCTTGACTTAATAGGGAACCTACAATTAAATTAATTAGAAGCTGACATTAGTATCACTCATCCTGGAAGATTACATCATGTTATGTTATCTGCGATGTAAACAGGTTCTTTAAAAGAGTGTTTCAAGAGTTGAGCAAATGCTTCAAGATTAATTAAGACTTGAAAATTGACTTTCGATGAGGAAATAGGATCAGTCCTTTCTAAATAGCAGCAACACTTTTGATAAATGGCTAATTGTAGTCCGCATACAGAATCATGAAGGAACAAAAGCTGACGTAAAAATTCAAATGAATGTTGCTCTTATTTACTTATTTGCTATTTATGTTAAGTTTGGGTTTCGGTTGTTTTTTTGTTGGCAGTGTTTTTTTCCTGTTGTTTTGATTTTTTTAATAAGGGGTAAAAAGATGGAATTGAGTCCACAGTTTGGAGAATTAAAATTTCTGTTTGCTTTTGTGACAGATGTTAATATTTTGGGTGTAGAAGTAAAGTAAAAGAGAATTGTTAACTTCTGAAAAGACAAATGGGTTCTTGTCAATAGAGTAAAAAGAGCAGTTAACCTTAGAACCCAGTAACATTTTATATTTAAAGTATTTTAAAGTATTTCTAAAAGTTTTCTACAATTTGCAATGTATCTAAAAGGACATTTTAGTATCAAATACCCTTTTAAAACACAGTTGAAGCCAGGCCATGCTTTCAAGATAAAAGTTAAGCTTCCACGCAATTTCTGCTGACATTGTAAGAATGATACAAATGGGATGTTAATCACAAGAGTAAGGTTTTTTAAATCTGACATAAGGTACAGAACCGATAAGCATCATTTAACATACAAATTGAAATTGTATCATTTCAAAACAAGTACAGCCATTTTTATCCTACTTTTTAGAATTATTGTTGTAGAGTTTTGTTTAGTATAGAATGGAAGCTATTTTCACGACAAAATAACTGCAATATTTGTTACCAAAAGGGACTGTGCGTGTAACATACTTTTATAGTTTGCCTACATAATGTAGGAAAGTTCTGAGCTTGTATCACATGAATTTTGGTCTTGCAATGCTTCCTTTAAAGTTTGACTTTTTGAAGTTTTAATATGATTCTTTAGAAAAGCAAGTGTAATTAATAATTCATATTTTCAGTAGCTTTTTTGTATTTTTTGTGTTTTCTAAGAGTCTACATGTAAACAGTTTTCTACAGATAGAGTAATTATTGGAACAATTAACTTTGAAGATGGAGAAGTTCCTCCTCCATAAAGATGCATATCTTTCTAAAAGAAACGCTGAAAGATTGAGAATAGAAACCTCTTGGTGAAACTAGATGGATTTTGGCATTAAAGGATCAAATCTGTTGCCAATAATGTCCCCATCTGGCCATAAGAATCTATGAGTATATTAACTGAGTTTGCTTGGCTTCCTACCGTGTTCTGCATACATATATATGCGTGTGAATGTCCATCTGTGTACCACTCATAGTTGTACAAGTGTGAGATTATTGATTTGCCCTTTTCATGAAAAATGTAATATCTTAGAGCAATTGGCTGAAGATGTGGGGAGGGATCCTCTGTCTTCTCATCAAGGAGAAATTCTGAATTATCTTAACTAGCTAAGTAACTGCGTAATTAGTATTAAAGCTGAGCTAACATAGTTGCTTTGAGAGGATTTTTTTATTCTTCCAAAGATAGCAAAAAGTAGTTAAAGAGCAACTAAGGACTACAGGGAGATCATTTCAGGGGCACTTTATTCTTTGCTATCTGTGTAGATTTTTATTTTTTTTTTCCCCACTTCATAATCACTAAAGCAGTACCATGTGTATTTTGAGACATGACAAACTGAATTTTACAAGGTTAAAACAAATAATCTTCAATTAATTAATGTATCATTCCAGTAGATTGGAAACGTTTGGCATTTTTATTTAGAAATAACTGTGGAGGTTTGATTAAAACTTAATTCAGTCTTACAGAAACAAATATTTCATCATAAAATACAAATAAGGCTAACATTTTGAAAAGCTCCGTTCTATGAATGCACTCTTGGACTCTGTGGATGTAGTTTGAGGTTTTCTCCTGACTACGAAACTTTGGCATGAGGTAACAGCATAATGTGTGTGTCTGTTACCAGGCATTGCAAGCCCATTGGGAAACTGAGTATCCTTACCATAGCTCAACTAAATATTATGGGGTCTTACCCTTACCCACTTCCAAAGAGCTACCACTGATTTATAACACGAAAGAGACAGAAAAATTAAATGCCCTCATTTCACTGGCTTTGGTTTGTTTTGTGTGGGTTTTTGGTTTTGGTTTGTTGTTGTTTTGTGTTGTGTTGTGTTGTGTTGTGTTTTGTTTTGTTTTGTTTTGTTTTGTTTTGTTTTGTTTTTCCTAGCAGTTAAAACCTGTCTTTTCCTCTTATAGTTAATATTTATATTGAGAGTTAGCGGTACATTTGTTTTGGGCAGACTTACATGGGTTTAGATTATTTGGTATTTTCTTTGTGTAATAGCTCCCATGGTGTCTCTTGAAAGTAAACTCAAGCTTATTATGTATGATTGCTGGAGTATATAGGATTTATTTGCACATTAAATGCCAAGAAAACATCTGCTTTAAGTCATACTGTAGCATCACAGTATGCTATGCTTTTAAACAGATTGCAAGCACGTTTCTGTAAGAAATATTGAAGAAATTGTAATGAATATTGGTCTGAAGTTTTCCAAGAAAAATGTTTTATTTTTAATCCTTCCTATACATATTTGCCAAATTGTGGAAGTACACAGCATGCTCCCCTTTTTTCGGTTATAATATTTGACAGGATTATCTTGCTAACTAAATGGTATATTCCTTAAGACAATCTTTCCAGTATTTCCAATTGCGTGGCTGTGCCAGGGTAAAATCGCAGGCAGGAAAGCGTGAGGTGAAATGCATGAGCAAGACATGCAGAAAAGATCAGTATTAGTTAAAATGTGCCTTCCACACATTTTCTTGAGACATAATCTGCATGAATCTCAGAAGAGGCAGAAGCCAAGACACTAAAAAAGCTTGGTTTTCCCCTCTGCACCTGCACCTCATCTGTTCCTTTGCTTTTCCTTGGACTTCAGACTGCATTAGCTCAAAGATTGTGAATTTGCCTCTTATCTGTGAAAATGGCCACCTCTAATGCTAAATTGTTATTCTGGCCCATATGTTGCAAAACAGCCAGTGTTTTTGTAGGAGATGTGGCTGTGACTCTATTTCTGTGTTGTGTGCTCCGCCATCTCTTCACACTGCCCTTGTCATCATCTTAAAGCAGGGAGGTCAGTACGGCTTTCACCTCTTCATTTAGGGTGTTTAGGGAAGAGCTCAAGAAGTTGCTGGAAGGTGTATGTGCTTCCCAGCACGTATTGTGGCACACAAAGTCGTGATTCTGCACAGATGTGATTGTACAGTATCTATTTCCTTTGTTTGCTTTATTATCTCTTTACTGCAATGGCCGCTGCTATTATATCAGGAAATGACTTTATGCAACCTTCTTACTGTATTTGTAGTTAATGATTAATGTAATTTTTCTGAAGACAAGCAAGTGATTTTCCTTTGCTTTCAGCTGGACCTGTACTCTCTTCCTTGGGAATAGTCTGTTTCCTTGAATTTGAATTATTCCCCAGTCTTTTTGTCTGCTTGTTTCTTTGCCTTCCCCCCTCATTTTTGGGCGCCTAGAGGATTCATACATCAGTCATATGACACGGAGAGCAAACATTATACATAAATCATTACTAAATGATAAAAACTCAATGATAAAGCCAAGTTATAATAAACATAAGTGATCAAACAGTTTTGCACATTGTGGTTCTGATTAGATGTATTTAGAACTTCCAAAATCAGACCATTTATTTAGGTATCAGATTACAGATTTAGGACCTTACTTCAGGCTATCATTTTGAGATGGGTTTATCTTTAGACTTTAGTGTAGGCTCTCAGCAGATCCCAAATTCATCTTTGAAATGAGGTTTGTCTGGAGCATAGTTTGCTGCAGGCTCTCTCCCTGACCAGGAATAGGTACAGTAGTCATCCCACCAGTAGCGTTCGTATCTGGAGATAACGTCCCATAGCCTGGTGAGTGAATTTGAGTAGCCAGGGTCAAAAATTTAGCTCCTCAGTTAAGTATTAAAATTTAGTTGAGATGAGACTGGACGGAAGTAGGAGTAAAACAAACCCCACCTTTCTGTTCTTTAAGTATTTCCATCCTCCTCCGTAGCCTGTCACTTGGAATGTAGATCAGCCACTTCCACTTATGTGAAGTAACATGCAGATCTCTCTTTGTAAAAAGGACTATTCATGAAGTAATAGACTAAATATGAGCAAAAGGCAGACACATTTCAATCTGTTTTAGCAGAGATTATTGTTTTTGCAAAGCATATTGTTGAAATGAACTACACATGTTAGTTTTAGGATTATCTGGTTTGCAAGAGCAAACAAAATGCAAAATTGCTTTTCAGAATAATGATGTATATCAGTCGTCTCTGTATTTCTATTGGGGGTGACCAAAACAAAAAAAGATTTTACAGAGATTGGTTGAGCTGTTTATTAATATGAACCATTAAGGTTCAGATAAAGAGGTTGAATTTGTAGTTTATCATGAAATATATATTCTGAGATGTGATAAAGCTCCACTGAGCACCAGGCACCTGAAACATTAAGAATAGGTCTCCTTTTTGCTACAGATTTGATCTCATCTAGTTCCATAGCTAAACCCTAGTTTGAGAACAAACCCAGTTTTCCTCTAGACTCTCCAGAAAAGGTCAACATTGAGCACAGGACTGAGTAGACCACGAACTCTTCAGGGGATGGAATTGTTTGTTGTTTCAGTGCCATCCGTGACACTAGACATTTTGTCAGTTCAGAGCAAATAATAGCAATGATGGAATGGGAATACTCACGCTCTCTGCTGACCAGTTATGTGGGGAATAATGATTCAGCTGCTAGAAGGCACAGAAAACAGTTATTCTTTGAGACTGCTACAATAAAGGGTACAAAGGACCATACTAGGGCTTCTCAAGATCTACATGTAGCCAAGAAAGACTACAATAACCTGACATTTTTAAAGCTCAGAGTAAACTAGTTTGTAAATAAAAAGTTCTTAAAAACTGTCTTTTGCTTTAAAATTATTACTTCAGACACTAACGCAACCTCAGATTACTTTGGTCTATATGATCTAAATGTAGTAACTACAGTAATGCTGTCAAAGCAAGTTAAAAATAATGTAAATGGAGGTCATATACTGCTATTTAATTATTTCACAACAGCATGTTCATTTGTCATGGGTGCAAGTAAATTGAAATTGTTTTAGTCATCTAATTGGGAATCTCCTTAAAAGAACCTGTGAAGGAGAATGTCATTGCAACACCTGTCATCTTACTGTGATTGTCAGATATGTGCTGAAATATGTTGTGAATGTAATTATTATCTTCCTATTGTGGAAGTAAATACTGATTCTGCAGTGTCTTTTGATAGTGGAAAGTGAGATACCAAAATAATATTGAGAACATGCTGGGATGGACTCTGTGGAGGAAGACTGCTTAATATAAAGACTGTATTGTCATGTGTGAGGACAGACAGCTCTCCATATCTGATTTTCGTGCATATTTTGTTGTAAAAGTCAATTTTCAAAAATATCTTAAAGACTTAAAAACCAAAAAGAAAATAAAAAATAAATCTAGTTCATGTTTGTTTGATTGGCTTCTTGGTTTCTTAAAATTGTGTTATCTTTGAAAACAATATTATGAATACCTGTGACTACCAGTATAGGTTGTGCTATAAAGCATGCATAGTTTCCTGCCAGAGGAGGAAACTGTGGTATGAGTGAGGATAGCCCTGACTCCCCTGTGGATCCTCCTACCTTTTATGGAGTTCATCACAGTGAAAGAAGGGTACACTGACTTGGGGTGATAGAGGTGGGTTCTTTCTTTGGGTAGAGGACTGTGGAAACACTCTGAAAAAATCTTGGAGTGTTATACTTTAGCAGAAAACCCAATGCCCAAAACTAAACGCCACTCCACATGTCTAACTCTTCAGACGTTCAGACCTCTCGTACAAAAATAAATGGATGGTAGTATGTATTCTAAAACAAAGCGATAGTATAGAGTCTGTAAAGTTTGTATGTAAAGGTAAAAGCATAAAGTATGTACATATGATAGATATTCTCCATTTGAACTAAAGAAATCAACAGTAGGATATGTATTTTAATGAATCTTTGGTAGAGATGGAAAATCAAGAGGATATTTATTTTAGGAGATACTTTTTTAACCCTCCCTTGACAAAACATTGACTATTAACAGGCTTTCCTAAATTCAATTTTATAGATTCACTAATTAAAACATTCAACCCATAGGTTTACAAGGTGTCATTCCATGTGAGTTAGAGGTTAATATTATTACAAATTTGTATAGTGGCAGCACTTGGAGGTCTTTCAACATTATCATGACAGTCACTGCAAGTATGATCTATAATTGTCTAAAGGAGCTACGGTCTCAGAATCTTTTCCTTGCACAGTTCTAAAAAAGGTTTATTCTGTTACAGATAATGTTTGTCAATTTTCATTGTAATCCAGAATTTCTCAAAGTTTACACAGATTTTAATCATCCCAATTGCACTGAAGTACTCTTCCGTTGACTTCTTTGACCTTTGGATGATGCCCATATCCACTTTGCTGTTTTTTCCTTCATTGGGGTTGGTTTTACATTCGTAAAAAAAGAAGTGGTCACCAGAGGCTGTAAAATACTCAATGGGAATTTCTTTGTGTAAGACGGAGGAGGAAGGCTAGTTCCTTTGCTTTGGGCAACAGCACCCCTACAGCTAAACCTGCCAGTGCAAAGGAGGACAATTAGTCATCTTGTTATAAGAGTGCATGAAAAAAAGCAACAAACACATGACAGTGCAGCTAGATGCAGAGTAAAACCAAGTATAGTAATGTTCCGCCCTCCACAATAAAAAAGCAGTTATTTTTTGACAGCTTTGCTTCTTTTGCATCTATGATAGTGTATACACTAGTGATACATTTTTGTGCATTGACAGCATAATAACGAGCCTCTATGTGCCTTCAGCAAAATAACTAAGGGAAATTAAATTATATACAGACACGATGCACATAGAAATATTGTTATCTATCAAATTTAGTTACTAAAATAAAAATTCCCAACAACAGAGCAGTTGCTGAAAAGGCATAAAATCTAATCCTTTTCTGAAGGTGCCAGGACGTATCTTGAAGTACGGTAAGGACATACATATGTCACAGTTGTCACTCCTTGAGGAAGCAGGTCATCCTTGTGTTGTCACGTTCACATTTCATCTGTTCATAATTGAGTGGAATATTCAGCAGTCCCAACCCTATTAAAATTAAGGAGCAGATAATTCCTGACACATGGGAGAAACACCAATTCCTCTGCAATTTTCTAGTAATCTGCTGTAGTATTTACAACTCTCTTCCTTTATCATTTGTTGTGGGAGAAAAAGAAGACACCATTAGTGACAATAAACCAGCTGACAAAGTTCCATGAGTGCTTTCGTACTTTTTCTGGAGCCAGAGCAAAATCTTAGTGCATTAAGAACAACTTCCTGATTGCTCTACCACTCTATAAAATAGACCTTTTTATTTAAGATCTTAGATTTTAGGGGGTATTCTTTGAAACCTTCTGACTGAATAAAATGTTACAGTTTCTGGTGCCAAGGCATTAGTTTTTTGCACGTACAGTAAATCACATAATGGTTGCAGTTGAAAGGGACCTGTGGAGGTCATCAGGCTTTGCTTGGCAGGATAATAACAAGCTAGAGAATAATTTCTTGGGATGTACCAACACTGTAGAAACATAGGTGGATTGTTTGGCACCTTTTCGGGCTCTTATGCCGTTGTTATCAGTCCAGCAACCAAGATGTGTTTGTTCAGAAATTCAGATTCCCTGAAAGCTGCTGTTAGTGAGCAAACACAAACTTGAATGGAAGACAGTAAAGACCAGGAAAAACAAAAAGGAGGAGAAAATCCAAATAGTTGTTGTGCATAGTCACTCCGTTCAAGATAAAGACTCCAGAGCAGGTTTTTTGGGGTAACTCTCTCATTGCCATCGTGCATTCTCCCATATCTTTATTCTTTTCTTATTTGCTGCAGTTTCTTCCAGCTCAAAAATCAAGTTGATATTCGCTAGGTCAACTGCAGACATGAGTAACTGGTCTGATCAGCTATGCTCTTGCCCTATAGTCAGTGGACACAAACTGACACTTCTAAAGTGCTGGTCCTTTTATCTAATGTCCTATGATGGGTGAGATTAACTGCCTTCTAAATGTTCCTGGTTTTCTCTATTGAAGGTAAAAGTTAATAACCGAAATTAAAAATGTCTACACAATACACATCCACAGCTGAGTGGAAATCCTGCTTTCTCGCCTGCTTAGGTAGTGCCTACCCCAGAGTTCTGAACAATGCTAAGCCACAAATAAGATTTAACAGCCTAAAGAAGAAGTGTTCAGTTAGACCGCCCTGAAAAATTATACAATAATTCCAATAAACTTGAATTTATGTGATTTGAATATGTCTTCTAATATTCTGAAATGTTTCTTTCTCCCTCTAAAAGCATGAAGTATATTGCCATTAAGAGATGCTGGAAGATGCTTAAAGCAACTGAAGGCAAAAACAATCAAGAGGTAATTTTTAAGGGATGTAACGACAGTTTTACTCCAAAACATTTTATTCTAAAGGATGGAAACTAAAGCAGCCTTCAGAAATTTAAGATTTATTTTATTAGAACTGCTTTATTTCCTTGAGTAATGATTAGAATTCCCATAATCTAAGACAGAAGATTATGGATTGCGGCCATGGAATAAAAGAGATTTTACTCTTATTGCTGCCCAGCAAGACACCAAGTAAAAAAAGCAAAGGGCCTTACAGCAGCATGTAGAAACGGCAACTCGTCAAGCAGACTATATGCTAAGGTATCACAGTTCAGAACAAATACCGGCACTGTCAGTGGCAATGCCTTTTAACAGGTAAAGTTTAATTTTTGGCATAATTTTGTTCTAGGGCTCTGTTGCACTTCAAAGTTGACATAAAGAGAAGTAAGCTTGATTCTATTCTTATTTTGATAATTGCTTATATCTTCCAACACTGACCAAAGTCTTTTGAGACTTTTGTGTATATACCATAATTGAGCTGCATTAGCCTGGATAGCAATCATTGTCTTTAATAGCTATGCACAGTAGTAGCCAAATATTCTACTGATGCATACAGGAAAAACAGGTAAGTCTCTCACTCATTTTTTGCTATATTGCCTTCCCAGTGGCAATAGAAATAAATATATGAAATCTATTTTTTGTTGTGTCAGTTTTTGTGACTTTTAATGTATACACCAACAAGTCACATAAGCATTGGTAACTGAGTAAAGACACAACTGTACAATGAAAACAGTTTTAAAGAACTTATTTTATTTCACAGTTGTGATGGCTTAAAAGTAAGATTATCAATTACTGGCAAGAATCTGAGATGCTGAAATAACTTGGTCTTCCTCAATCACATATAGAATGCCTTTATTTGAGAAAGAGATAAAAGGTGGTTTGTTTTTTTTTTTTTTGCATTGTTCGGATAACAATCTCAGCTTGATTGCAACCTCAAACAAAAAAAAGGCATTCTCAATCTAATCCCTTTCTCCTTCTGTTGACAAACTTCTTTATTCCACAGGAATTTTTGCTGTTTTTTGTTTTAAGTTGGTGTTTTACATTTACCTGAACCAGCTTTTGTGGATTTCTGTGATCTCTATTTGGTAGCTGAAAGAAGGCTTGAAGTTTAAAGTCGGCTAAATGCTCTAAATCTGTTTAATGCTAATAATATGATGCATTCTGCTCATCAGTACTATTACAGGAATGAAGTTCGTAAAACTGGTAGGATTTCATGAATTGTGTGATTTAGTTGGCAATCACATCATATATTGAAATCAGCTGTATTTCTCCGTACCACCACTCCTACTGTATCGTACTCCAAACTACACATCACTAATGGCAAGGAAGTGTCTTATAGTTTCAAACCTAAATTTATTCATGGACAATTTATATCCATTTGGTTTGCAGCCAGTATACCTTTCCTACCGTATAAGTCATATTTGTGGGATTCATTTCCCTAGGTTGAATTAGCCATATTCTTCTAACCTCTTCTTCAAAAATCAACCATCTGACTGAGCATGTGTTTGCACATCCTGTTCTCCACTTGAGGTAATATCCCAAAATATGTTTAAGATTCTAAGCAACATTTTAGACAAAATTTATGTGTATAAATTCAGGAGAATGATCCTGGAAAACTGCCTGTGACCTCCACAGGCACAGAGTATCTATGAAAACCTTTCCATATTTTTTCCTAATTCTGGACACCATAGAGGCTCAACTGTGGACCGTGTCTCTGCCAACCTTCGTGCTTAGGCAGCTGCCTCCTGCCTAACGCTCTTTGGATAGGGAGGAGTGTGGGCGTTTTGTATTTTATTTCTGTGTTTTTTCCTCCTGCCAGATCTACAGTCCGATTCGGTGATCATGCTCTGAATAAATATGCTCCTTTATTATTCTGTGCAATAGTGATGGTACCTTCTTTTTGTGTAAATCTAGCAATTTGAATATTTCCCCTAGAGGTAGGAGATCTGAGTCCTCAGTCTGTGCAGGATTTGAGTTTGTATATTTGGATGTTCACACATCCCAAAGAAATGCTCTGACCACCGTTCCCATTCAAGGTGAGAGAGTTACCGTCCCTCTGTGCACCACTTTGTGTAGGAAAAGCCTACCATGTGCAGAGGGACTCACAAAGAAGATGTACAGTACAGAGCAATTATTTGTTGCTGAATGGACACAGCAAACAGACACATCTGAAGAAATACTAATATTAATATCCTCACTACCTCAGTGAGACCCTTGCTGGCCAGGCAATCATCAGCCAGGTTAGGAAGCATCAGCTTCTCCTGCTCCTTGGAACAGACTGACCATCGCTGTTGCTGAGTTGCTGCCACCCACTTCTGTGTATTTTTCTTTTGGTTTTATACCCCTTCATCCCAGTATTTTTCTTCTTGAATTCTTCTCCCAATGACACTCTGTGGTTTTGGTCATGGTTTCTGGATTTTTTTTTCCTTACGTTCCCTGGCTTTCTCTCACACACCTCACATCTTAACAGCCTTTGTCTCAGTAAAACTCAATTGAGGACTCACAGCTGTGCTGGACCAACCTAGGCCTTGCATCATAGACATCTGAACCTCTGGGCTGGAGGTTTCAAGAGTTCCTTCTCTCCTTCGGTTTGCAAAAAGGGCCATTCCATAACAAATGGGACAGGGACCTCACAAGAGGAAGAGTGACTCCAGCCTCACATCACAGTATATCTCTCCAGGGCAGGAGGATGTGAAAGCTTCCAAAGCCTGAATACATTATCTGCTTTAAAGTAACTAAAACACATAAAAATAACTAAAACTTAAGAAGAATGTAGGGTACTTTCCCTCTATAGGAGATGTGTTTTCCCTACGTGACAATTACTTGACCTATCTCTAGTAATTTGACTAAGCATTTCACGGTGGCACAGGTTCAGTATTTTTCTCTAGTCTGGGTATGCTCAACATGTCATAGTTTCATTTTTTACCTGTAGAATAAATGATATTATCCAAGAAAAAAAACAAGGTTTATCTGACACAGTCTTCCTTCAGTAAACCCATATTGCCTTTTAGTACATGTCCCTTTTCTTCGTCATAAGGATCGATTCAACTTTCTTTCAAATTATTTTCTAAAGCTTTGTAAACATTTGAACTGGATTAGCAGAGCTGTAGTTACCAGGATCACTTCTTCTGCACGTTAAATAAAAGTGGATGTGAGTTGAATGTGTGTCACTCAATTTGTATGGATTATGTATAGCTGCTGGGTTTGGCTTTCTTATGCCAATATACTTTAATTCATACTATTAGACCATGGTCATGAATTTCCACATCCAATATGATGCTTTGTGTTCTGTGTACTTATTTCCTGTTGACAATTGCTTGTGTTGAATCTCACTATTATAAAAATTTGAGATTAAAGCACGTATTATGTGGACCATACCTTAAACTCTGAAGCAATCTTAACTGCACTGTGGATATCTTTTTATCTACAGGGATACCAAATATTTTGTTGCTTGTTTAAACTTCCTTTGCACAATTTGACTAGAGTCAATTTTAGTAAATTCTTTCTTTTTCCCAGCTTTTTCGCATATTCAAGATGGAGTTTGTTATGTTCATCAGATTGCTTTTCCTCTCTGTGTGGTTACTTCTACTATTATTTCATTACGAGTCTTACTCATTTAAGATTTTAGAAACATGCTGTACAAGTTTGTGAAAATAAAAACCAAATCAACTAAAAATAAATGTCCAAGGCAAAACTGTCTTAGTCTCCCAACAAGTAGTTTATATTAGTATTTATGCCAGAGATGTCTTACTTTTAAATGTCTCCTTATTGTGTTTTCTAAGAAACATACTCAAATCCATGTTTAGTTAAAAAAAAAGGTGGCAAATATGAGTAATAAGAAAAATATTTTAGTGATGGCCTGCATTCCTCCTCCCTCTGTTTGGTTTATGAGGTAATGAGGGAGAAAAAGCACGCTCTTCTTTTCATAGAAATATTCAGTTTCTTAAAATTAGCATATGGTTTTCGATAAAGATTCCATTTTGCAATGTGATTATTTTAGATAGTGAAATCAGAAGGATATTATTTTTTCAGAGATTTATTTCTTAATACTTTTTCATTCCTATGTCAGTTTTATGATATTGTTTTACTAAGAGCAGTAAGAAGAAAGAATTAGGGAGGGATAAAGATATGATCTAACCATTACAAAGTAGTTGGCCGGTATCTAAATGAAACAAAAACATTTACCTTTTGAAGTAACTTAGAGATGTTTTATGGGACGAAGTGTTTCTTTTCACCTTCACAAGTGTATTAATTCAGTTAGAGAAAAACTTTACCAATTAGTGTTTGCCAAAAGTGGGTAATTAATTTATCAACATACTGCAATAAAAAAATCCTTGACTGGGAGGGAGATGGGATAGTTGATCTATTATTTCCACCTTGAAATTATCTAACATTGTGGTATGCGAATACAAAAGCAAAGGAACTGAAATGCCTGAGCTCTTGCGTGACAACTGAAAAATAGATATTCAAAATGGATGTTAGATGTATGCCCTTTTCATGATGACATTTGTTTATTATAAAATTGAATGAGAACATTGTGACACAGCTACTTTCTTCTGTCCAGCAATATGGGGTTGTAAGGATTGCTGAAAACACGGTGAGAGAGCCAAGGATTCAGAATATTAAGGCACACAAGTACCGCTTGTGAGGCCAATAATAGTGTCTACTGCCAATTCAGGAACCAAAGCGTGTGAAGAATTCTGTAAAGAACTAAGAAGATTTATCTAGTGAAAGACTTCTGAAAGAAGATGATGTCCATTTCTCAAGTCCTAATAAATTTGGGTTGACAGGCTAACTGAAAAGATAGCCTTAGGGAAAAGCTTGCATTCAGGGCATGAGGTTAACTGAGGAAAAGACAAGTCTAAAACTGAGGCATATGACTTTATGGTACAAAATTTGATTTTACAGAGAGCCATTCTGACAGAGAATCAAGAGCTAGAGGGCTGGTGATATAAGAAGATTTTTGTAGGCTCTTTTGTGATCAGATATGCAAATGAATATTAAAAAACCCTGGAATTTAAAACGCGGATCTTGGGAGAAGTATTTGCCATGCCTATTTAGCAAGACTAAAAAATAAAGTGGTGAATAGGTGCAGATGTAACAAAAGTCCAAGAGGACAATGACAAGTTTCATTAAATCACTGCATATCTGGACAATTCCCGGTCATTTCACTAGCATCACTTGTGTCAGCGTGGCAAGGAGGCAAGACTGGGACTTCCATCTCCTGACAAGATTTAGTGCAGTTTGACAATTTGCTCATTGTCACCTTCCTTTGCTCATGTTAATTGTTACTGTGTTACTTTTCAAGAGACTTGTTCTACTATGTGTTCAGCACAAAGCACAGTCCTTGAGTTGAAGTAAAGTTCTTCAAGAACTTTACTTCAACTGAAGAAGTGAGACTGAGAAAAGACACTGAATAGGGAAGATGAACAAAGCTAAGAGGAAACAGTGCCTGGGTAACTGTTTTAGTTTTTAAATGCCTAATATTACTACTAAAGTTGCTAAAATTATTATAGACAGTTTAAAGAACTGAATCTGTGAAGGATTTAAATGAGGGGAGGGAAGTGCCTTGATGAATCTGAGAAGGAGCAAGTGTATGAGCAGTGAGTAGGCTGCAGCTGAAGAGTTACTAAGTGGGATCTACATAACCAGCAGAACAAGAAGAAGTAATAAGAGCCAAACGTAGATGTATAGAAAAGAAACAAACATAGAGACCATAGAAACTGGATATGTGTATATTGTAAGGAAATAAATGTAAATTATTTCACAAATGGTGCTGTGAGAAGAACATGTGCATTTAATGTATAAAGTAACATGTTCTTTAAGAATATCTATATAGAATGCATGTGAAATTCAGCAAACTCTCGAACCATGGATTATTTTGTGGTTATTTCACTAATTATATTTTTATGAAATTAAAGGTGGTTAAGGCTAGATTCTGAGAAGCTTAATAACATTTACGTATTGTCTTATTCCCATGCCCCGTGCTGACAGGAGCTATATTAGCACAAATAATAATGGTATTCTATCTGCTTACATTGTGAAATTAGTATTTGTCAAGCTGATTGGAGAAGGCAAAACCTACCCCCTTTTTAGAGGGTTGGAATGCTTTTGGGCCCTCCAATAAATCTAATAAAAAATTGATCTATCATAATTATCTAGCCAACTTTGTGTGGTGGTCTTCACAGTCTTTATGAGAAAAGAATCAAGGATAATATGAAATTGGGTCTATTAATACTAAATACTATCTAGTATATTTAGTCACTTATAAACTGCTGATAATACTAACATCATGATTTTCTGTGGGCCACATTTGTTTCCTGGTGTATTAGCATTTTAAGTTTATAAGTTCACAACATACTTACGGCTCCCAATACTGTTTTCTAGGAAAAAAAATGTTGCTGCCCATAAAAAGTGAAGAAACTTGGAAAAATTCCAGATAAACCCCTCTAACAGAAATATTTTGAAGGAAACTAAGTTATATTTTACACGTTCTTTGAAACAGAAATTACTTTTATTTGTATTTCTTAATTAGTGCTTCCCAGACAAATGACGTGCCGTTGGAGCACTTAAAGTCCTATGGAGGAGGATAATCTTCCCTGGAGGATTATGTTTTAATGCTTTTTTATGCAGAAAAGACAAAACTAAATTATATTTAAAAATCTGATACAGAGACACATAAAGTTTGGAGTTGCAAAGGGTATGGTAACTATTAGGGGCTCCATTGCATTTGGAGACAGCTGATACAGTCAATAAACTTCATTTATTGGGACAATATTGCCAAATACTTTTAATAAACATTTATTTGTGTCTATTACTGGGACTCACTAGCTTGTTCATTTTCTATAAAAGTAGAATAATAAATACACAAGGCAATTGTTAGAAGACCTAAATGATGATGCATGCATTCTTGCATTTCTTGTGCCTGAAACAAAATTTGTCAGACAAAGAAAATTATTTTATACATTAAATAGCCTCTCCTTAGTTGTGTTTCAACAAAATTAGCCCACATGAGATCTTACTGATTTTTGTTTCATGTGCAATTCTCATTTCATCTGCAATTCTTGTAATTTATATTTCACTTATTAGCTTAATCAGCTATTTTTTCAAAGGGGCAGCATCATAGTAGTGATTTCATTATTTTAAAAACAATTAAAAAACAAGAGAATTGTAGAGCCATTTAACAATGGGATTTGGGATCTGAAGTATGCAGGTAGACTTCACAAATTGGGGTTTTGATAGATTTTAGATAATTCCAGAACGTGTTTGAAACCAGCTAATCTCAAAATGTCTTAATTTCTAAAGATACCAAAAATCACAGTGTCCTGGGTATACCTACTGTGCTCAAAAACTTTACTCATCACCAATGCCCTCAGAAATACCCTTGCTGGTGTGTGTGAGCTGAGTGCCTAAGCTCCGTCGTTACAGATGAATAGAGAGATGCCTCACTTCTTATTGACTATCTTGAAAAGCCTTTTGTGGTCCCGTCACAACCAACTCTATCACTCTGTGAGAAACGCCATATCAATGACAATATGTTGGCATTACCAAGTGTTAAGTACTCTTGGTAGAGAATCCTGTTGGTGCATTTTTGGAAGTTAGGCCCCTCTTTACACTGAAAAAGGTGAGTTACATGGAGTCAGAAGGAGAGCAGGGAGTCTGATGCTTACACTCCTGTCATTCGGGCATTCTTGGCTGGCAGGGGCAGAGCTGGAGGTCTGGTCTCTGCTTTTGGTATTATCTCAGTTATTACTCTATTACTTGTTAATATAAAATGCCTGAATGTTTCTGGGGTTGCACACTTCTGCCAGGTACCCCCTCTGACTTATGGCATACCTTCTGGGCAACTGATAACATACCATTGGTTATTCTGAAATATTCAATGGTATATAACTGATCAGGCATCTGTACTATCCTAATATTATCAGCAGTATTACCTATGTAATTACTAAGAGAACAATTTTGCTTATGTGCTTCACATTCAGTTGGAAGCTAAGTTCTCTAAATCAGAGAAATACAGTGAATGAATTGCTGAGGCCTTCCATCATCAAAGTAAAAGGAGTTAAAACCAAGCATACAAAGATTTTAATGTACAACATAGATCTCTCATCCCACAGTGAACTTCATTTTGCACTAGTGAAGTAGAGCTGTATTACCTATTCTAGTATCCAGAAGATTCTGGGCTTTTTATTTCCTTTCAGTACTTTTCCTGTGTTTAAATTTTCCTTTTGCTAGTCTAAAGAAACTATACCCTGAATCCCACTGGAAACAGTCTGATTACTCCTCTCATGTAGTAGCTAGGCAACTGGCAACAATATCTTTTGCACAGATATAAGCATTTGTTTTTTTCCCCTGGTTTTCTGGGAAGAAGAGTAAAAGGAGCCAGTGTGCAGCAGGATTTAGCAATAAAGAGAGCAGACAGGTCATGTCCCTTTTGGGTTACAGCCATATTAAATTTATACACTGATACATATACACAAATTCAAGCGGGGAAGAGAAACACAAGCTGAAGAGAAACGCAAAGAGCCATTAGTCCCACTTGGTGCCCTTTTACACAGATTTACAAAATCAGAGGGAACTATTGATGGATTATAGAGGCTTTAGAAAACAGTAGATGTTAGAAATACATAAGCAAACTTTGTACATAAAGGTCATTAATACTTTGGAACAATGCAGTTACTGTTAGTTTTCACAGTGTATTTTTACGTTTGTTCAGCTTGACTTTCTGGAACGTGACGTGCTTCATTTCTGTTAGAAAAGTGTTATGGATCTTCCTGCAAGAGCAGCAAACAAAGAAAATAACTCCTCAGTACACATAGCATTCAGATTAAAAGTATTAAACTGTATCAGTTAAAAACATAATGTGATTTTACTGTTAAGTTTTCAAATAAGTAACTTCATGTTTGTTGCATCACAGGTACAGGAATGGCTGTGCTTAAACTGCCAGACCCAAAGGGCAATGTCAGGACAACTTGGGGATATGGGCAAGATGCCTCTTCCGAAAACAGGCCCTTCGCAACCAGTATCCAAACCGCCTGCCGCTCCTCAAAAACAGTCTATGCCTGCTGTCTCACATTCCCCTCAGAAGACTTCCACACCGCCTACTCCAGCAGCAGCAAAACCTAAAGAAGAACCAGGCGTTCAGAAGGAAGCCCCAAAACTTCAACAGAAGAAACTGGAAAAAACATCGTCAGCTGATAAAATCCAACAAGGAATTCAAAAAGAAGATGCAAAACTTAAGCAGGGAAAACTTGTCAAGACACCCTCAGCTGATAAAATCCAACGTGTTTCTCAGAAGGAAGACCCAAGACTCCAGCAAACAAAACTGACAAAGACACCCTCAGCTGATAAAATTTTGCATGGAGTTCAGAAGGAGGATGCAAAATTTCAAGAGGCAAAACTGGCAAAAACATCTTCAGCTGATAAAATTTTGCATGGAGTTCAGAAGGAAGACATAAAACTTCAAGAGGCAAAATTGGCAAAGATACCCTCAGCTGACAAAATTTTACATGGAATTCAGAAAGAAGACCCAAAACTCCAACAGATGAAAATGGCAAAGGCACTATCAGCTGACAAAATCCAACCTGCAGCTCAGAAGGAAGATGAACAACTTCAGGAGGTCAAATTGTCAAAGGCAGTTTCAGTTGATAAAATCCAACCTGGAATTCAGAAAGAAGATCCAAAACTTCAACATGAGAAAACCATGAAAACGTCATCAGTGGAGAAAATCCAACAGGAAGCTCAAAAAGAAGAATCAAAACTTCAGCAGGGGAAACTGTCAAAGACACTTTCAGCAGACAAAATTGCTGCAACAGTAAGTTCAGATCAAAAGAAACCCCTAAGCACCTCGGAAGAAGATAAAAAATCGGTGCTCCCAGAAAAGAGCACACCGCATCCAGAGGACAAAAAAGAACAAATTACAGCTGAGACTAAAGACCATGTTGCTGAACAGAAAGCAGAAGTCGAAGCACCTAAGAAGCAAGAGGATGTTAAGAAAGACAGTTTGACAACTGGGATTTCACAAACAGTTTTAAAAGCTGAAAAAGCTCAGGAAGAAGAAATTCCCATTCAAACAGCACCTTTGCCAAGAACTGGCCATGTGGAAGCAGGGAGAGAAAAAATAGTAAGTGGCTTTCTCCCTTCCAGCCCCTTCTCCCTTGGTACAATTTATAATCCGATCCTGACAAACCCTCTCCTTTATGTCTTCCTGCTCTTTATTGTTATTGTCTGTACGGGATGATTCTAAATTATAAAATCAATGACTCCCGTTGAGTGAGTGTTTCACCAGTTAGTCCTATGCTCTACATGCAACTTTTCAATACTTCTTGCATGATGTTCAGTCTCCAGCAGTTAAGTATTTGAAACTAAGGCAAAGTTCCTGTTTAATCATTTTTCCAATATTTCAGATTTATTTACCTGCTTCTGTAGACTCTCAGGACTTTGGCGTTTAATTGTTGAAATTGGAGTGTTTTCATAGTTCTTCATCCCAAAAGGGAATAATCTGTGATGGTAAAATATACAGTTTTTTTGCAGTACCAAAGTCTTTTAAGCATTTGAGGAATACTTTGTGATGCCTCAACATGGTATGTTAAAGTACGCAAACTTTTTATTAGCTTATCTCATACAGACAAGTACTTTTAGGTAGGGTTCTCGGTAGGCTTTCAAGTCAGAAGAATAGATGAGTTTATAATAGCCTGTATAGAGGGCCACATCTCTTAAATAAATGCATTTGCTGGATACGAAGTCACCAACAAGTCACTTTATCAGCTGCAGTGAGTAATATACAGTTTCTTGAGAAATTAAGAATGATGGAGTTTTGTATCAGCATGGCAAATTAGGTACTGATTATTATGTTATGAAAGTAGGAATAGGTTCAGGAAAAGTGCCAAAATTATGTTTTCAAATAATCTCAGTCAAACAGGTCAAGGGCTTTTTTTGTGTGGTTTTTGTTTTGTTTTGTTTTGTTTTGTTATGTTTTGTTTTACCTTGTGATAACCAAGTATTTGGACAGAAAAATATTCTGATTTAGAAATTGTGCTGTGGAAAACTGATATTTTTATAAACCAAGTTTACTGTTTGAAATATATCTCCTATCACATCTTGTGTTTCCTCCTCCTGATATTATCAAGAGATATGGTGTCCCCTGATTGTACCAAGGGAATCTCTGAATTATGCTCAGAGTAACATAGCCAAAATTCTCCCTCTTGGAAGAAACAAGAAGGAGAGCTAAAAAACTCCTATATCAATTAGGTTATCTGGTGCGAAACATAAGACACTATTGCAGGACTTTCCAAGAAAAGTAAGCTTAATTTTGTTAACAAGGTGTCACTTCCAGGGACTATTTTTTTTTTAAATCTAAAAAAAAAAGACTTAAAAAGTAGACTTAGAATTTTGTAATTGTTGTTAAAAATCTGGGTTTTTTTCTAATGAAAAATATTTGTAAGGAAAAATTTTCATCACACGCTAGTCTCAGTCCTGTCTGGTCATTTTTATGTTCTATAAGGAGGTAAAAGCACATTATACTCTAGACAAATCTAAGATACATATATTGGATTTCCATCTCTGATAGCAACAGATTTTAATTGTAGATCAATTAGTGATTTCTAATGTGGCACATAGACATATATTGCACTCTTATTTGGTTATATCTTACTTCCTCCCATTGCCTTCTAACTAAAATCAGGACTTCTTGAGTTAATACCATAAACAAGGATTATCTTTCTTTTGCTCTTGTTATCAGACTTTTAAGCACACTTAGCTAAAGTTTGTAAAGCAGAAGTTTTGTGAATAAAAAAAGAAAATCCATAGATATCTACTTGTAAGTATTTTTAAAGTTAGAACTCTGAAATACAAATCAGAACGAATGAAAAAGGAATAGCTATTTTTACATAAAAAGACTTTTTTTTCCCTTTTTCCCCTCCATTTTTGCTCCTTGGAAAAATCCTAAAAAAAAAAAAAAAAAAAAAAAAAAAAGACGCAGCTCAAATTGTTCAGAATTAAAGATAAAACAGGTGCCTCACTTATCTTGTACTTCATAAAATAACGCTGATTTATTTATTTTTTTTTATTGACGTATTTTAATGTTCTCTGTGCTGTACATCGAACATTGCTAGATAGAATTCTTCCCAAGAGAGCATGTGGCAGAAATGGAAGAGAAGATAACAATTTAGGTATCACACTTTGATTCCATTTCAGTGGGTAAAGGACAATATCTAGACATTGAAGAATGTATTTTACATGTATTTCAGGACAGAATCATTTGAAGGATTTCAGACAGGTGTGTTTTTAAATAGTGATGGAAGGAAATACATAATACTGTCTGTACTTAACTGCTGATGCCATTTTATATACAGATTTGTGCAAATGGTAATTACTAACTCTTGTGGCATTCCAATTGGATAAGTAAATAATACTATTTTTCACTAAAAAACACCTCAACAAATCCCTAAAGATACGGAGAGGCTAAAGTTCTGATCCAGTACAATCAGTACAATGATCCTTGGTAAATCACAGATATCAATTGTATTTAGAGATCTGACATCCTCTGAAACTAAAGAGACTTAAATATTGAAACATTTTTAAGTATTCGTGTCTCAAATTATGATTTAAGGTA
Source organism: Larus michahellis (assembly GCF_964199755.1). Classification (NCBI taxonomy): domain Eukaryota; kingdom Metazoa; phylum Chordata; class Aves; order Charadriiformes; family Laridae; genus Larus; species Larus michahellis. Next base: position 10,909,801 of record NC_133896.1, read on the forward strand.
TTGTAAAGCCATTTTTTTCTTCAAAACATTCTTTTTTCAGTAATATTTTAAACTGTAATTTCTTCAAAAAGATAAAGAATAAACTGACTTCGATGATGATTTACAGCTCCTTTTCTTGAGAAACCATCTTGTAATATTGACTATTCACATGTGCAATAGCAATTAGCATTTAGTTCTAAGAAGGATGCCTATAAATCTTGGATGGTTATGGCATACAGTTTGTCAGTATAAAACAGTCATCTTGGAACTTACAAATTAACTTATAAGTAGTTCAGCATATAGACGTGAACACATTACCATGGTGTAAATTGGACATATATTTACAACACATCAGCTATATTACATAAGTACCCTTGTTATTACCTTCTTATGTTTACCAAGGAATGATTGTGTGCTTAGGCTGAGTAACCAGGTAGAAATCAAGATATTGTAATTTGACATCGTTATTCTAACACATGCCAATAATGACAAAATACAGACCAGGGAGCCGAAACAAGGAGGAAAAGGCTTTTCTGTAAGCAGTTTTTCTGGGCACAAATGAAGTGTTTCATTTTGATAATACAAAATTAAAATACAGATTAAACAGTTTAGTCAACCAAAGTCTTTTTTTCACTCTCTGAAATTTATTTTTTTATATAATATGGATATCTTTATTTCTTCTATAAAGAGAATGACCTTTTAAAAACCATGAGTTCCTTTGCAAAATAAAATTTCTGTTCTGTGCCACAAAATGTAATCTTGCTAGCTACTAGTAATTTAAAGAACTGAGAAGACTTTTTTATTATTTGTTTCTAATCACAATTTTCTTTTAATAGCATTCTGATTGAATCCAATAACCAATGAGACTTTTTAAAGACTAACTTTAAGGTTTTCAAATCAGAATATTAAAAGTGAGGAAATGTAAAACTAATGCTTCTAAAGCAGAAAATTCTAATGCAAAATAGTTGTATGAAGCATTGACACTGACACTGTAGAAATGCCAACAGAATAGTATAGTATAAATACAGTATAAATAAAATTAGATAATTTTTACCATTAGTTAAAGAGGTTTCTGTTTTTAAACAGTCTTATCCAGCCTTTTATAAGTCATCTTGTTCCTCATGTCTCAAGAAGGTGCTCCCATCAATGTCTGTATTAGAGCTAAATTTGTCCAGTATTAAAAACTCACAGTAGGCAAACTTCCTGGAAAAATACCATCCAACTACTCAGAAAGGCCCAGCAATTCAACATGTACCAAAGTACTTCCTACTTTACAGGAAAAAAAATGAGGGTTTTCTTCTTATTGATTAAAATACATTTTTCATTCTCCAAGAGTTGTTGAATATATACATGATCCTTAGCAGCATTGTTTCTGCAATATTTTGTTATTCTTCTAAAAATCTTATGTTTATGGGAAGCTATAAATTTGACAAAGAGGCCATCTTTGTGTATGTCATGGCCAACTGTACACAATAAATTACCAGTCAGTTAAGAATAGATGTAGCTAGTAATATCCTAGTTCTCAGGCTGCAGATATTATTTATTGTAAGTTACATGCATAGGAACTCAAAACATGATGTGCAGGATAATTTTTGTATGATGTATCACAGGGCAGACAACTATACATACAAAAATATATTCCAATTGTGGTAGCCTTAAAAAGAAAGTTGGATTTTCTCATCACATTTATTTCTAGTGATAAAAGAAGTCCCTCCTTATTGTAGATCTTTTTTTTCTCCTTACTCTACAAATAGAAGTCTTTCCCATATTCAATTTCCTGTTACTTGTAACAGTGATGTTATGTCATACACTGAGGTTCAACAGCAGGGTAGGCAATAGCAATATTCATTGCCATTTCCTCTGGTTTGGTCATTGAGTAGGTGCTACACATTGGACTCACAGATAATAGCACCATCACAAATTACGAAGAGAATGGCTGAAATTGTTCCATGACCAATTGTCTACTGATTTCTGAACTTAACTGTTCAGTTGACGCCTTCATGTCTCCGCTTTACAAATCACTGTATCACTTCATCACCCTGTGGAGAATCAAGATTTGACAGATCCACTTTCACTAGTTGGACAAAGTCTGTCTGTCAGCTCCTAGGAGGCCTTCTGAACTTGAATCCAATGCTTGAATTGTCTAGTAGCTCATCTAAATTGATCACAGTGTGTTTGGTTGAGGTATGTCTTCATAAGTATGAATATATTGAAAATAAAATAAAAAATAATAATCAAATGCCATAGCTGAAATTTTAGTGAGGGGAATGATATTAGTGAGGGGGATATGGTAATAGATGGAAAAATCCTTTAGTTTTAATGAAATGTGTAGGTTTTTTTAAACATAAATAAATAAATTCCCCTTAAACACTTCCTTCTTTAATCAAGGGAATAAAAATGTAAATATAACATACAAAACCAGCTTCATTGATGATTTTTTATGAAAAATATATATAATTCTCTCATTATGGGCTAGAGAATATCCAAGAGTATCTTGTTCAAAATAATAAGGGCTGAAGTGTTTAAGTGGTGTTGACTTCCCAATGTATGGGTTTCTCCGTATTTATATATTAATCACAGCCTTATCCTTAGAGTTGTCCTTAGAAATATTTGTTTCCATATTTCATTTTTAATTGCAATAGATTTTACTCTGATATCAGATATTTGGGGTTATCATGTTGGATACAGTATTGGTAAGAACAGATGTAGTTTAAATTCAAAGTAGTATCTGATTTTGCAAAGCATATAATAATTTACTCCTGTAAAATGGAGATTACTTAATAAATATTCATTAGTAGATTATTGTAATATTAATATCAATATTAGTGTTTTAATGTAGGGTTATGTACACAGTAACATGTCTATAGGCAAGAACAAATACTTTAAATATAAATTATATAATAAAAAAACTTTTTAAAAAATAAAATTATTGACAATAACAGGTATTTGGTTTATGATATTTTGGCATTAAATATAACTTTAGTGTGAATAAACATTTGAAAACACTTGTAATTGATAGCAGCTTAACATGGGTGTAAATTTATCGTTAAATTATAATTAACCATTGTCATAATTTTCTTAATATATGTTTTCCACTCTTTTTTTTTTTTTTTAACTCAGCAGATTGCCAAGGACGTAGATAAATTAAAACTTTAAATAAATGGTTTGCTGTACTTCAGAAGTCATTGGCTTAGATTGGCAAAGTTATACCTACTTGTACTACTGAGGGCCATAACAAATGTGAAAATCACATCATATTATTAAAATCAGGAGACTTTGGGATGCCTGTTCTCAAATTGCTAGTGGACTTGGGGACACTTAGTAAGATTGTCAGCTGGGATGACAGCTAAGATGACGTGTCATTTGAAGAGTGAGCTGTTTTGTTGGACAAGTGGTGAGATACTTTCAGTCAGTGCAGAGGATTTCACAGTTGAGAGAAGCAGGAGGGAAACTTTGGTGTGGAAATACTCATTGTAGGATATTCTTGGTATTTTTGTTATCTAAAGAAGGAGATAGAGGTGCTTGTCATTCAGAACGGTGCAGAAGGATCTGGAAGCTAGGAGAATGACTAAAGGTGTTTAATTAAGATGAACAGGATAACAATGGTTATGACGCTCAGTCAGGTGTGCCCGCCTTGATTGCTTCCTTATTTCCTTTGATCAGTAGCTGACCATCGTGCTTTCCTCCCTGCAATTACACTTCCCTACCAGCAGCTTACCTCTGCATTACAAATTTACTGAGAAACTTCTTTGTTATGAGATACTCAGAAAATGTTTGTACAGTGCCGAACTGCAGATATGGGAACATTCCAAATTGCATTAAATCATAGAATCACAGAATCATAAAATCATAGAATCATAGAATCATAGAATGGGAATTGTCTAGTTCCAGCCCCCCTGCCATGGGCAGGGACACCTCCCACTAGACCAGGTTGCTCAAAGCCCCATCCAACCTGGCCTTCAACACTTCCAGGGATGGGGCATCCACAGCTTCCCTGGGCAACCTGTGCCAGTGCCTCACCATCATGCTTTGATATTCCATGTATTCTGTTGCATGTTCCAATGTGTAACACTTGAATAGCTAGGCAATTATAAAAGATTAAATGTGTAAAGAAAGGAGCAGACCCCAGAAGTACTGCAGGCTGACGTTTGGTAAGCTATATTGCTTTGTGTCTAGAACTATGTAGGCATTTTTGAAACATAAGTAATTAAAAAGTTCATTTAAATTAAACCCCAAACAGCTTGTCCCATACATTAGTAAGTGTTCTGAAAACAATACTACAGTATTTGTTTATATTGAAAAATAGATCATCTTACAACTAATAAAGTCAGTTGCCAGTGTGGACAGCCATGCAAAGCACAGTTAGATTCAACGCAAAACTCCAAAATTTGAGGAACTTTATTTATAATTTTAATAGCTTTTAATAACAAAATTAGTGTTCAGTCTTTCATGGTTTAATATAATTCTTCTTGGCATCATAATTTTTCATCTGAGGCATTAACTCACCTTTTAGAAAAAAAATCACATGTATTTAATTGCCTGGAGACATTAAGAATTTATATATAAATATATACACACGCGTATGTATTTATTTTTTTAGGAAAAGGAGGATGACAAATCAGACACATCAAGCTCTCAGCAACAGAAAAGTCCGCAAGGTCTGAGTGACACCGGGTATTCTTCTGATGGGATATCAAGTTCACTTGGTGAAATTCCAAGTCATATCCCCAGTGATGAAAAGGATTTACCCAGAGAATCTAGTAAAAAAGACACTATTTCACAAGAAAGTCCACCAAGCCCCTCAGATCTAGCTAAATTAGAAAGTACTGTACTGTCTATTTTGGAAGCTCAAGCAAGTACACTTTCTGATGAAAAATCTGTGAAAAGCAAAGACCTTTATGAAACGTACGGTGAACAGACAAAGGATGATCAACATAAAACAAAGCCTTTGCCAGTCACTCCAGAATCTTACAGTTCAGATGAGGAAGACTTAGAAGCTATTCAAGAGGGTGAAGGAACCATTGTAGAAGATGGCAAAGGACATGTTTCTTCCCAAGCAGACTACAAGGAAGAAGAGGAACGAGAAGACATATCAGCAAGAAGACAACGCTATGATTCCATGGAAGACAGCAGTGAGAGTGAAAACTCGCCTGTCCCAAGGAGAAAAAGAAGAGCTAGTGTTGGTTCTTCAAGCAGTGATGAGTACAAACGAGATGACAGTCAGGGATCAGGCGATGAGGAAGACTTCATCAGAAAACAGATTATGGAAATGAGTGCTGATGAAGATGCCTCAGGTTCCGAAGATGATGAATTCATAAGAAATCAACTCAAAGAGATCAGTGTAACTGAAAGCCAAAAGAAAGATGAAGTGAAAAGCAAAGCCAAAGGAACAGCTGGAAAACACAGAAGAATGGCACGGAAAAGTAGTGCAGGCTATGATGAGGATGCAGGAAGACGACATTCGTGGCATGATGATGATGACGAGACTTTTGATGAAAGCCCAGAGCCAAAATACAGGGAAACTAAAAGTCAAGACAGTGAAGAACTTGCAGTAACTGGAGGAGGAGGCCTTCGACGTTTCAAAACAATAGAATTAAATAGTACAATAACAAACAAATATTCTGAAGCATCTGAACAACAGAAAGGTATTTTATATTTTGATGAAGAGCCTGAGCTAGAGATGGAGAGTCTTACAGATTCACCAGAAGATAGGTCTAGAGGAGAAGGATCTTCTAGTTTACATGCTTCTAGTTTCACACCAGGAACATCTCCTACTTCTGTGTCATCACTTGATGAAGATAGTGACAGCAGTCCTAGTCACAAAAAACTGGGAGGGGAAAGCAAACAACAGCGCAAAGCCAGGCATCGGTCACATGGTCCTCTTCTTCCAACTATTGAAGATTCTTCAGAAGAAGAAGAACTACGGGAAGAGGAAGAACTGCTAAAGGAACAAGAGAAGCAGCGTGAATTAGAACAGCAACAAAGAAAAAGTTCTAGCAAAAAATCTAAAAAGGACAAGGATGAACTAAGAGCTCAGAGAAGAAGGGAACGTCCAAAGACTCCACCAAGTAATCTTTCTCCCATTGAAGATGCATCTCCAACAGAAGAATTACGACAGGCAGCAGAAATGGAAGAGCTGCACAGATCTTCCTGTTCTGAATACTCACCTAGTATTGAGTCAGATCCTGAAGGATTTGAAATCAGCCCAGAAAAAATAATAGAAGTACAAAAAGTTTACAAATTGCCTACTGCAGTCTCTCTGTACTCACCAACAGATGAACAACCGATTGGACTCCCAAAAGAAGAAAGTGGTCAAAAGACATTGAAAAGTGCTGAAGAGGTATATGAGGAGATGATGCATAAGACTCATAAGTCCAAGCCATTTCAAATTGCAAATGAAAAAGATGAAGGATTTGAAAAAGAATCTTTATATGGTGGAATGCTAATAGAGGATTATATTTATGAATCCCTAGTAGAGGATACTTACAATGGAACTGTTGATACTAGTCTTGTAATGAGACAAGATGAGAGCAATGAATATATACAACAGAGAGGAAAAGAGAAAAAAATAAGAGCTTCAGAACAGATCTATGAAGAACCACAGAAAATTACTGATCTACAGAAAGACTACTACAGTGTTGAGACTTTACATTCTATTGTGCCTCAAGAAGATATTGTTTCTAGTTCTTACATTATCCCAGAAAGTCATGAAATAGTTGTGTTAGACAGCACAGTAACTTCCACCACTGAGGAAAAGCAGTTGTTAGATGCAGAAGCTGCTTATGAAGAGCTTATGAAAAGACAAAAAATGCAGCTAACCCCTGGGTCTAGTCCAACACAACCAACTTCAGATTTCACTCCCACATCTGATACAAAGGTATCTAGCATTGGAGAAATAGTGGATAGTACATCTTTAACATCAAGCACTACTTCTGCAATCTCAGATGTATCACCTGTCAGTTGCGCAGCACTTTCTATTCCAGATGTTAAAATAACACAGCATTTTTCAGCAGAGGAAATCGAAGATGAATACTTAACAGATTATGCCAGAGAAATTCAAGAAATAATTTCTCATGAAACATCAATGTTGACATACTCTGAGACATTGGAAGGCGCTGCATCAGTTTTACCTTCTGATACAGCTTCCTTAACATCATCTACATCTTCGGTTTGTACCACAGATAGTTCATCACCCATAGATAGTGCAGCCACAGGTTATGTAGATACAGCAGATGCTGTAAGTAAACTAGCAGATTCTGAAGGTGTCAGGATAATATCCGAGGTTCCCTTAACATCTACAAAAGAGTACTCTGAAGTGAGAATGCCTTATGAATCTATTGCCGGAGCCACTAAAAAGCCATCTATAGAATCAGATATGGAAAGTGTGGATCAAGCTGCAGTTTGTTTGCCTGAAACTGCACCTTCAGTAGAGGCAACTACAGTTATAGAACCCAAGCAATATGCAACTGATACCATTACCTTTGATACCTCCAAAGCAGAGAAGGAAGCAGCTAGAAAAATGAAAAGTACAGTAGAGGCTGGCATTGTCAAAATTCATCATGAAGATTCACACAAAGAATTGGGTTTTGATATGAAAAGGATTAATTTGACTGGTGCTACATCTGAGCAACCGCCTGTATGTATAGCATCAGTACCAGTTACAGAGCCTGCATCAGAAACATCTTCTGTAGCTACTCCCAGTGTTGTAAGTAAGACCAGCATGGTCTCTGTGCCTTCCTCAGCTGCTGCTGTAACATCCAAAGTATTCTCGCTTTTTAGAAGCTCTTCTTTGGATTCTCCTGCACAACCTTCTCCACCCCCGCCTCCTCCTCCTCCACCACCTCCTCCACCACCACCATTACCTCCACCTATTTTACCCAAGCCAGCCATTTATCCCAAAAAGAAGTCACAGATTAAGACTGCAGCAGCATCAGCTCCCACAGTGGTACCTTCCGTCACAAGTGTTCCAACTCTAGAGTCTACAGCTGTATTAAAGAATCATGTTGTACCTATCACAAAAACATACACCCCAACACCACCTCCTGTACCACCCAAACCATCTTCCATTCCAGCGGGGCTTGTTTTCAGTCACAGGCCTGCTGAAGTAACTAAACCTCCAATTGCTCCTAAACCAGCAGTTCCTCCGCTCCCAGTAGCTGTTCATAAGCCAGCAGAAACACAGCCCAAACCAATAGGTTTGTCATTGACTTCAAGTATGACTCTGAATTTGGTCTCTGCAGCTGAATACAAAGTAGCATCTCCTACTTCCCCTTTGTCTCCACACTCTAACAAATCTTCACCAAGGTTGGCAAAACCCTCACAGGAAACCTATGTTGTCATCACATTGCCATCTGAGCCTGGAACTCCCACAGAAGCTATAACTAGCCAGGCTGTTACCAGCTGGCCTTTAGAAGCACTTTCTAAAGAACAGGTTCCCCAGCCTATGCAACCAATTTTTACTCCATCCATGAAAACTATGGAAATTCAAAATATGGCAGATCAGAGTATGTATATTTCAGGTGCTTTGCAAGCTATTCCTGTCACAACAAAATCAACTTTTGAAAAAATACCTAGTTCAAAATCAGAAGTAGTAACAACAGAAGTAACCAAGACCACAGTGTCTCTGGTTAAGGGCCCAGCGCCTGGTTTTGGTTTAGGTAGTGTCGCTATTACTATACCTCCAGAGCCACTACATATAGTAGATCAACCCAGGTATAGAGAGAATGGAAGATTCCATCCTTTGGGTGATGTCATAGATCTTCGCACTTTAACTAAGGTGGATATTGAAATGAGAGACAGCTGTATGGATCTGTCTGCTGTTTCCATGGACGTGAGAAGGCAAATTCCAGCAAGTGATACATGTGGGCGGCCAGTGAGTACTGTCCAGCCAGCTATAATAAATCTTAGCACCGCATGTGTTGCAGATCCTTCTCTGTCAGTAGTCACTGAAACAGTAACTGTAATGACCTGCACTGCCACTATAAGCTACTCTGCCAGTACAGACAGCCTTGTGGATCTGGGACATGCGATGACAACGCCACTTCAGCTCACAACATCAAAACATCTTGAGCCTGCGTACAGAGTAACAGGCAGCCAGGCATTCTCTGCAGGTAGAGATGAAGTGCCAATAAATTTGTCCCTAGGTACTTCAACACATGCAGTGACATGGGCTACTACAAAGCCTGTTACTGTACCACCTGTTGGCGTTACAAATGGTTGGACTGATCTCTCCACTTCTCAAGAGCCAATGGAGAGTGGAGCAGTTGACCTTAGCACTACAAAATCTCACAGAACAGTAGTGACAATGGATGAAACTACTTCAGGTATCATAACAACAGTAATAGAAGATGATGAAAAGCCTGTGGATCTGACTGCAGGAAGAAGAGCTGTCTGCTGTGATATGGTTTATAAATTGCCATTTGGTAGGACCTGTACAGCACAGCAGCCACCAACTACACTTCCTGAAGATCGCTTTGGTTACAGAGATGATCATTATCAGTATGATCGTTCAGGGTCATATGGCTACCGAGGAGTGGGAGGTATGAAACCATCTATGTCTGACACAAATTTATCGGAAGCTGGACTGTTTGCATACAAAAGCAAGAATAGCTTTGATTATCGAGTTGGGGCAACTGATGCAGCAGTAGATCTTACTTCTGGAAGAGTTACTACAGGTCAGTATGACACAGCAGCAGATCTTTCTTTGAAATATAATTTTGATGTTCCTCACCTCATTTCAGGATGATTTTTTATTATTTTCCCCTCCTTCTGTTGTTTTGTTTTCTTTTGGACAGTGTGACAAATTATTCTGGAGTACACGTGTTTTCATTTCTTCATTTTACATATGTGTTTTGCGCAGAGGTGCCTGCATGTGCCTGCATGTTCAGAAATGCTGTTTCCTTCACATCTAAAGTAGATCATTAACCTGAAGATTTGCATGCAGTTTCCCCTTCCCATTTAATTCATCAAGATGGGATGACTTTCAGAATCCGCAAAGCAGCATTCTTTTGTGGGACTGGACTGTAACTTTGCCCTGTAATTTCAGGTGAGGTTATGGATTACTCAAGCAAGACCACTGGTCCTTATCCAGAGACTCGGCAGGTGATTTCTGGCATCGGGCTCAGTACACCACAGTATTCCCAAGCAAGAATGGTATCATCTCTGGGTTCCCAGTTTGGCGTTGGAAGTGTTTTAAGATCATCCAATGGTGTTGTTTATTCTTCAGTAGCAACTCCAATCCCATCCACATTTGCCATCACTACACAACCTGGTTCTATTTTCAGTACAACTGTCAGAGATTTACCTACTCTCCAAACAATTGACTCGGTGCCCTCTTTATCAACTTTGCAACAGAATCAACCACTCCCAAGATCATACAGTTTCTTGACCACAATGGCAGCTGAAAAAGATAGTGCAATTGCTGCCATTGATATGGAGACAGGGTTACCACCTCTTACTTTAGAAACTATTACTACTGAGCCAACCAACTTGATACCTGCTTTAACTACAGCATCTGAAGTTTATACAGATGTAATTGAAGATGAGGTTGCCCTTCTCATTGCCCCTGAAGAAGGCAAACAGCAACAGCTTGATTTGGAGCGTGAACTTCTTGAGCTTGAGAAAATTAAGCAGCAACGCTTTGCAGAAGAGCTGGAATGGGAACGTCAAGAAATTCAAAGATTTAGGGAACAAGAAAAGTTTATGGTACAAAAAAAGCTTGAGGAATTGCAATCCATGAAACATCATCTCTTATTTCAGCAAGAGGAGGAACGACAAGCTCAGTTTATGATGAGGCAAGAGACGTTAGCCCAGCAGCAGCTGCAGCTTGAACAATTCCAACAACTTCAACAACAGCTCCACCAACAATTAGAGGAGCAAAAAATTCGTCAAATATATCAGTACGGTTATGACCCTTCAGGAACTGGCTCACCACAAACTACCACAGACCAAACACTTTTGGAAGGACAGTATGCAACCACAGAAAATGGCCAGTTTTGGCCTACTGATGATGCAACCACTACGGCTTCAGGAGTGCTGGGTATTGAAATTCCACAAAGCCAAGCATGGTATACAGTTCAGTCTGATGGCATTACCCAATACATACCTAGGTCTGGTATCCTAAGCTCTGTTTCAGAAATGTCTCTTAAAGATATTGATGTTAGAGAAGAGAAACAATTGAAAAAGAGAAGTTCTATGCCAAAATTACGTGGTCCATATGAGGAACTTGAGGACACCCTGGAAGAAGAGCCTCGGTGCTTCAAAAAGATCGTGGACAGTGGAGTGCAAACTGATGATGAAGATGGAGCAGACAGAGGTTACACAAACAGGAGACGGAGAACTAAGAAGAGTGTTGATACCAGTGTTCAGACAGATGATGAAGATCAAGATGAATGGGATCTTTCGAGCAGATCCAGAAGGAAGCCTCGTGTAGGGAAATACAGTGAGAGTACCACTGAGGCAGACAAAGCTAAACAATTCTCCAAAGTATCTAGTATTGCAGTTCAGACAGTGGCAGAAATTTCAGTACAGACAGAACCTGTAGGAACAATAAGAACACCTTCAATCAGGGCCCGTTTGGATGCTAAGGTTGAAATCATAAAGCACATTTCAGCTCCAGAAAAGACATATAAAGGAGAAAGTTTGGGATGTCAAACAGAGACAGAGTCAGATAGCCAAAGTCCCCAATATCTGTCAGCTTCATCTCCTCAGAAAGATAAAAAACGCCCAACACCATTAGAGATAGGATACTCATCCCACCTTCGTCCAGACTCCACATTGCAGGTAGTCCCTTCCCCTCCCAAATCTCCCAAAGTTCTCTATTCACCCATTTCACCTGTTTCACCAAGCAAAGTTATAGAGTCAGCATTTGTACCCTATGAAAAACCCATCACTGATGACATCAGCCCTCAGAAGATGCTGCATGCTGACATTGCCAAGGTTCCTCCATCAAGCCCAAAGGCGGCAAAGATGATGCAACGCTCTATGTCTGATCCTAAGCCCCTGAGTCCCACAGCAGAAGACAGTTCCAGAGCTCAGTTTCAGTACACTGAGGGTTTCATGGTAAGAAGCATTTGCTTTCCTTTTTTTTTTTTTTTTTTAAATATGTATTTCTACATCAGTACAGCACAAGGGCCGACACACTCATTTGCAATGCCTGTGTATGTAGTCTTTTTGCGCACCTTGCTGCCTTGCTGAAAAGTCCCAAGGAATGTCTGCTGTCTAAAGCAATGATTATTTGCTTCGTTGCTCTGCCTGGAGATAGAGAAATCCATATTACACTCTTACTGAGATTCAGGAAAAAATACAACAAATTCTTGTTTGGAATTTAGAAGGCACTTTATGTTTTACATGGCAATTAATTTCCAATAACGTGGTTACTGCCAGTTCTTCAGAAAATGAAAAGCATTTTCTTACTAACCATACAACACCCAGCTCTTGTGGCACGGTCTGTAGTGCATCTACCTTAAAATTACTGCACGTGCCTTTGAGAGGCAGCTAACACCAGGTTTATAATTACCTTAGTTAGCTGTCCTTTTTGACCCTCATGAAGTTTCTTGGCCATTTGTGATTCTGTGGGTAATCTTGTGTCCCAATGCGTACATCTTTTATCTCTCCCAGACCAAAAGGACTCATATCACAAATCCATTTCTGGGTTTTTTTTTGTTTGTTTGTTTGTTTTGGATAAGGAGGGTTATCAGGAAGTTCTTCAAGTCTTGAGGGCTGTTCCTTATGGGGTCAGAGGAGGCAATTTTGAATAAGGCTGACATCATCAAGATTAAATTTTTTCATTTTTGCAGAATTCCTTTTCCTTGAGAAGTAAGATCTCTGATTTCGGAATCAGTCCATTAATTATGAGTAAGGAGAAGAAGTATTGTCTAAAAAAATACCTTTATAATTTAACATGTTCTTGGTTACTCTTTTGTCCGAGTCCATTCCCTTCTGTCAGTTGCAGGGTCAGTGTCTTATTTGTGAGAGCTCTAGAAGAGTTGCTATTTGAGTTCCTCAGCAATTTTTATCTTTTGTTGTTATGTGTGAATACATGAGTGATTAGTACAGCCTGCATAGAAAAAAGAAGTTTTGTTCTCTATGTTTGGTAATTTGTGGTGGCTTTCAAATGCAGAATTATCTGGTTATACCCTCCAAGGCTCCCACTGTAAGCAGTTTTTGCAGCTTCCTACGCTGTTACTGCTTGGAAAACAGTACTTGGAAGTTTGAAGGGAAAACTCTAGTCGTGGCATTGGCGCTCCATATCAACATCATTTCCCTAATGCAGGATTGACACAGTGGGGGAAACTGTAGGTAGCATCAGCACTACGGTTTCATGTAGAGGGTTTGGAAGAACATTGCTCATGAGTTAGAAAGTGTTGAGTTCTACTGGATATTGGAGAGTAGGTACAATATTTTAAAATAACTGCCAGTGTAGTGAAACTATCACTGAGGAAAAATTGTTCAGTTCACTTATTTCATACATACATATATTGATGATATGAATTGTATATTTTGTATAATGGATGCTAAATTCTATAAACAGCTGATTGTTTAAAGGTTTTTACAGTAAAGTTTAAACACATACAGTATTCATTAATAAGACATGGAAACAAAGGGCTTGTACATCATTGTTTATTTTTTACCTACATGTTTATTACCATTTTTCCTTGGGCCCCAACAATAATGAGCTATATTGTTCTTATTAGCATGCAGCCATCGAGCAGCAAATAGCCCATGTCTCAAAGTACTTACAGTCCAAATAAATGAGGTAGACGTTTTTATGGAACATGGGGTGCAAGTAGACAAGTGCAAGGAAAGTAAAAAACTTCCATGGATGTAAAATGGGCTGCACTAACTGTGTCATGCAGTATATGGTGAGGAAGCTTCTCAATATATCTCCCATGACTATCGTGGCTACTTTCAGCTCTGATGTTACACTAAGCATTAAGCCTGCTACACCCTCTCTTTCTGATAGAATTCTGTTCATTAAGTTTGTTAATCTGAGGTTCAGTTAGCTTAGGCTGGGACCAGGTACATGAAATGTAAAGGAGAAAAAGTGATATATGACAAACAAAGAAAATATTTAGATTGACATGTACAGAAAGTAATCTAATGACCTTATCAGCATCTGGAAATATGGGTATAAATTGCTTTTGCAGTTTCAGTTCTTGGTTACTTAGTCCGGTTATGTTGGGAAGGAGGGATCTGTGGTATAAGATAAAATAGTCTCCTAGTTTCCACAAGATTTATAGTATTCTCTCCAGTGTATGTTTGTTTATACTGGCTGAGAACCTGGTCTTAGTACTGTAACATCTTGGAAGCACAGGAAAGAGTGGACAGTGATTTCTTCTTTTGTAGCTTTTGTCACACTCAAAAATTCTTCCTGACACACAGTGTCACTGTTGACAAAGTGTAAATTGTACAATTTACAATTGTAGAACTCTGTTGTTATAGCAACATATCATTGTTATACTTGAGTTTAAATACAGGATTGCTTTTGGATTATCCTGCTAAGTGTGAATGTAAGACGTTTCCTCAACTTTAAAATGTTTTTGGCACTGGGACTGTTTTTTTCATTCTTTGTACAGGGCCCACAACAGCTTAAGTCCTTGTCTGTTAATTCTCTGCGTACGCTTTTGTGCCTCATGACTGGGGAGTTCCTTATTGCATAGTTATAAAAAGGGAAAGGTAGAAGGGATCAGTTATATCATTCAAAACAAATGAAGTTCAGTGCAGAAAAACTTGTGAAACAGCTCACTCGGGAAAAGACAATTTACTGGAGCTGAACATAAAAGAATGAAATGGAAGTGAAAGATTGATCTTTCACTACCTTAGGCAAATGGAGTGTGTATGTGAATATTTTTTGCATGAATGAATATCCCATCAGTTTTTTAATAGCTCTTGTTTCAGGGTTATGTCTTTGACTGCATTCATAAACATTGCCAGTGAAAAGGGTGTTCATGTGTTCATGTATATGTTTCACAGGCTTCTTTTTATGACAGTTTATCAAAAAAAGTTGATCCTTATGCAGTCAGTGGGACTAAAAGGGTAAGAATAAAATTGGTTTCTTTCTAAGGATCACAATGAAAAGATACCTTGTCCTTCAGGCAATATGCTTCTATCATTCATGTAATTCTTCCATTGAAAAATATATTACAACATTTCAAGAAAAAAGATTATGGAGACTATGAATAAGATGATTAAATTATGTCTCTATGTTTTAGAACTGCTGCTTTAAATATAATTTCATTCTTTAATGCACCTTTTATAGGAAATTATTACAATGTTTTATCTAATCTAGTATAAGTGAAAGGCTGAAAAATAACATGGTGGCTAATCACATAATAAGTATCCAGATAGTATTGCTTTCAGTGATGGCACATTTAATTTTCAGAGAAGAAGTTATATGTTTACATTGCATTTTCATTTACTATCTATCATAGTCATTACCTCTATATGAACCCTTGAATGAACATAAGTGGTGGCTTCCTATTAATCCAAAGTAATTGCTTTCCATTATGTTCCCTTTGGTACCTCTTATGTGCTATACATTTCTGTCATGTATATTAGTAATCAAGTGTAACTGTGTCAAGGAAAAACTGTGAGCTACAGGTTGACAGCACTGAAAAAAGTTGTGGAAGCCACCCATCTGGAATTGATACTTTGCAAAGATACCTAATTTTCCTGTTTCGTGAGTTTTGTGCCACTTGAGCTCCCAGTGGCCGTGAGCACTGACTTTGATAGACTGTCCTACAGCCCAGCATGGTAGGATTCCACAGAGTGCAAAGCCATAGCAGTGGTTTCCATGAGGGCACCAGGAAGCGTTAGTAGAGTTTGGAAGTGGAGATTGAAATTCGCCCATTCAGCAGCAACAAAAAATTGTGAGTACTTGTCTAGTTTAATAAAGAACTTTACACCGATGCATCACAGAATCAAGTCACATGCCAGTCACAGTCAACTTTGGCATTTGTACACATTGCATATGTGTAATCAAAGATGGAAATTGTCTTCCTTTTGCCTTTGGATGCAAAATGCCCGCTCAACTAAACTGAAGCAAATCGCAGAAGATCTTGCACATGAACTATCACACACATACAACATCTACAGCTAAGCAGTTGCATAAAGACTCAGCAGAAGCGTTTGTATTTGTGAAGCTAATGCAAAGACACATCTGTCAACAGCCTGTCAGCTTCTGGGTATAAATTGTACATTTAAGCTTCAACACTTAGAACAAATTCTATCAATCTGTTTATTAAGAGAGTTAACAGAAACTTTTCTTGAAATTTTTGTCTGATGTGAGTTGCCGTACTTGTAAGGCAAATATAATTCAGATCTGTATACTATAGTAAAAAAGATAATGAATTCAAGCAAAATCCCAAAAGATTGTGTCTTTATTTAGGTAAGAATTCCAGGAATTTATCTATTGCTGTAGTAAAAGCAGAAGTGATTTTATACTGATTTTAAAAGTGTAAATTTCATTAAATTGCATAAATTTAAAGTAATGAGAACAAAGCACATTAATCTGCATTTTATCTTCTATGATATTATAAAGTTTTCAACTTTAAAACTGAAGGTTAGGACTTCAGTCATTTGGGCTGTCCTTTGCTGTGTCAGACATCCTGTACCTCTGGGCACTGAAGAGTGGAAACAGGGTAGTTGCTCCCAGTAGAATTAGAACCTTCCATATATCACATCCATGATGTTTTGTTTGTTTATTCAGGACTGAGCTGATCGCCAGGCTCGTATTTCAGCAAGGAATGTTCTGCTTGGGTAATGAATAGAGACAAAGAGCAGGGATAATTATATGGTTTGAGGTTGGGTATTTTGCTTTGTTTACCTTCCTCAGAAGCAGGGAGTAGGTTCCTTTCTTAGTGTCATGGCAGAATTTCAGGTAATAGATTTCTGCTATTGTTGGAGGACAGGACATTGATGTTTCCCTTGTTTTCTTGTTATCTGGGCTTGATTCCAGCTAAAAGGAGTTGGTACTTGGTTATAGCTCTTACAGTTACTGTGAAATATTCAGAGGTGTTTTGTGGTCTGAGAGATAAGTGGTCACATGGTTGTAACTGCAAAAGGCTTAATTCGGTGACTTCAATTTTCCATTTTAGTTCCATGATTCAGTCCAGGAAACAGCAAAACAAAACAAAAAAATAAGAAAAAAAAACAGTTTGTTTTCTGTAAAAGTTATATTTCAGTATAAAGAAGCTATTACCTTTTGCAGAAACAGCTGCTATTTGGGTATGGGTACAGATGGATGTTAGTGAGGTGGATGTTGAGTCTTTGATAGTATATTAGAGTAACCTAGATGTAAAGTGCAAAGGTGTTTTTCCTTTGCTTCTAAGTGACACCTATGGGCTGTGGTTTAATTAAACTCTTCGTCAGGCACTGGTGACAACTGGTCCGCCATTTTGGCTGTGCATACACCAGTCTTAAAGAACAGTCTGGGAGCGGCCTGATTTGCATGGTTTGTATGGTTTGCATGCAGGTTGTGAACTGCATATCTGTATCTACCTGACAGTACGTCAACACAATTAGCAATAGGTTAAGTCACCAGGCCTGATTAGGCACACAGGTTTCTGCATCCCTAAAGAGTCCCCTGCAGCTGCATATGAGGCTGGTTCATTGCTTATGGACAGGAGATCTTATTTTGAGATTTAATTCAGGCTAGTATTCCAGAGAAGGCGTGGATGTACCCACTGAGTTCCTTTTGTGCTTGAATATCAAGTCACACGCCTTTTTGTGTGTTTCAAACAAATTCTCTGGAAACTGAGTTAAAAAGAGGATCTCACTCACATCTAGAAACAATTCTAAACAATCTACCCCTGTATAAATAGTAAAATAGGACTTACGTATCTTCTCCTTTAACTATGTGGTTTTAGCTAGATTTAAGATTACTTTTTCCACTAATGATCTGAAGTATTTACAATTTAGAGTCCTGTCAACATTTCAAGCTACTGTTTCCTGTGCTGTATTTGAAATCCTTTGGAATAACATTTATGTGACTCAAATGAGGCATCTTTTTTTCCATCTGTCAGCTCTTCAAAACAGAAAGACCATCCCACATTTGGTCAACATATCATATAAATATTATTTTCTAAAGCACATTTTACTGGGTCAGTCTCTCTTGCCTGATACTTTTCAATTAGTTGATTTCACACCTTCTTTATTCAACCAAGGGACGTTCATGCATAATAGAACATTATTATGGTATTCACTCTTTTGCTTTTCAAAAGGGATCCTTAACAATCTTTTATAAAGCAGGAGATTTATTGCAGAGTTGATAAAGAGCCTAGGTTTTCTGTCACTTGGGCCTTTTCTCACCTGCTGTCAGGCTATCCATCTTCCTCTTAAACCAGCTCTCATATACACATTTTAAAAAAGCCCCTGGCCACAAATCCTATTCCTCACTCTTTTATCTTCCATAAAAGACAAAGAAGACTGAAGATACAATAATATCTTTCCAATCATTTCCAGATGACTTGGTTATCTTGGTTATCCATTTTAGGAATACTTTGAGTTTCGGGTGTGGAGAGAGGCCAATATCATGTTCCCTGCTTTAAATTAATAAATACAGCATATAAATGTATACAGCAGAAACAAGCAGGCACGGAAGAATGACAGAGGGGCACATACTGATCAGCGAGTTTTGGCCTATTTCAACTCTGTTTTGCCTCAGACTTTCATCTCCTATCAAAAGTGGTAGGAGGGTAATATTTCTACTAGAGTAATTGCCCAACTGAACTCAAAAGAGTTTATTTTGCATGTTCTGCCGATGTTAGGCTTCCTGCATTGTATTCTGTCCATTTTTTTATGAGCAGCTGCGACTGAAGCACAGGAAAATCATATTGTACTGAGCAAATGAACGTACAGTCTCCAAAAGCAGCAGAAGACCAGTGTTTATAAAAATTGCCCTAGAAAGGAAGCGCTGGCAGTGGTTTGTTAGCAAGTTGTTTGGTACAGTAAAAGCAGAATGATGGATAAAAGTAGCTGATGCTAAAGTATCTGTGAGCATACTGTGGTGTTGTCCAAAGGGAGCCAGTCATTCGTTTGGACTGGTTTGGGATTTGGGCACATTTGAGATACACTTGGGACGGAGCTTCCTATTTAGATTTCTCCAGAAGGAATCTACTTTGCAAGCATGAAAACCTCCCTGCAAACTGTAGCAATGTGCACTACCTAGAGAAAACCAATTTGTTCTTGTCGAAGTAGTCCAAACTTCATCTCACAACAAAATGCAAGCTTTAATTCCAACACTTTTTCCCATCATTTTATTAAAATATTTTTAAGTTTGTAAAATATTGTCTTGATCAGCCAAATGTGATTAAATGTTGCTTGGAAGTGATCCAAGACTGGCAAAAACCCAAGATAGCTCATATGTCCTATATGAAGATTACTAAAAAAACCCAGAACCACAGTACATCCAAAACTTATGATCAGATATAATTAAATACAACAAAATATTCAGAACAGGAAAAAGATGTTCTGTACGCCTCTTCATTCTCCACTGTGTGAATGGTTACCTTTCCTCTGCATATGAGGCCTCTAGGATGCTCCTTTAACACAAATCACTGTATTTAAAATAATTATAATTAAGATAATTATTCTGTGCAATCAATTCCTTAGAATTTAAAGGGGTACATCTCCAGTACACCTGGGCATACTTTCTCCAGGGACATACTTATCCCTGGAGACTAATTTATTTTAGCATATGAACTACTAAAAATTTCAAAACTCTACATTTTGCCCCTAAGGAAAATATGAAAAATATCTGCAGAGGTAGATGTACCCCATAAGATCACCAAAAAAGTAAAACTAAAAAAAAAAAAAGGATGAAATGAAGATAGACAGTAATCTTTGGGCTAGATGTCTGTTGTTAATATTCATCATTGCATTAACTTCAGAAATCGTCTACCAAAGCTCTGAAGTTTGAATTTTTATCTCTAGAAATACTGACTAGGCCAGATTCTCTCATGCTAACAGTTTTTCAAATTGCAATATGGACTAATAAAATCTAACAGTTTGGGGGTTTTATTTAAGTTAATAAGGCTTCTCTGTATTAGAACTAACTTTACTTGAATTCTAATCCTCAGAATCCTTCTATGCAGGCATTGGTTTTCTGAGTCAGTGATTTTATATTAAAAATAATTTGTAGAGATAAATCACTATTTATAGTTATGAATTAAACTAGGTGTAGGCATATGAGTTTACATATCGATGCTGCAAAATCAAATTTTAGTATAAAATACTGAGAAAAATAGTCCCTTCTACTGTACTTTACTTTCTTATTCCAGCACAACATTATTTATTGATAAAGTAAAATTTTTGCAATGGCTATTTTTTAATGGACATTTGCTTTCCATCTGCCAGCTGGCAGTAGATATCTTAGGTCAAATTGGCCACTGTCAAACTGGAAGGCAGTTTTAAGTGGGTCAAAGAAAGGTTTGTCATAGGCTTGACTCTTTAATAATTAAATTGCAATTTAGAGTATGGAGAAAGCACTCATACAACATTTGCAGATCAATATAGGAAACACAATTACTTTGGTAAGCAGAAGTGCAATTCAGAGCAATGTTCCAAAATCAAATTCAGTAATGATGCACACACTGCAGGTACAAAAGAAAAAATACTCAGAAATATAGCTGTTTAGGCAATAGCCATACTGAAAATGTTCAAGTATAGTAGCAAAAGTTCAGACTTAATATGACTTAAAAATATGAAGTGCTTGCATGAAAGGCAGTGGTGTTCTTGGGAAATGCTGACAAGTTGTGCATGTGTAAGATATGTGTTGTAATTGTTCTACCCTACTCAGTGGTTGGTGAGACTTCAACTGTAATACTATTACAGCAGTTAAAATCATCACCACTTAAGAGATAGAGAGGCTGAAAAAATTCAAAATTAAGAAAAAGAGAAAGGATAAAAGATTTAGACAAGACATTGGTTGAAAGGCTGAAGGATCTGTCTGTGTTGATCTAGAAAGAAGACCAAAACTGGACAAGATGATAGTCTTTCACCGTGTGAAACATTATTGTAAACAGGACAGCTGCTAACCACACCTCATGTCCAGTGAAGGCAGGGAATGGATTGTCTCAGTTTGTGGCCTGGGATATTTACAGAATCACGGAATCACTGAATGGTTCGGGTTGGACCATAAACCTTAAATCTCATCTAGTTCCAACCCCCCTTCATGGTCAGGGACACCTCCCACTGGACCAGGTTGCCCCAAGCCCCATCCAGCCTGGCCTTGAACACCTCCAGGGATGGGGCAGCCACAGCTTCTATGGGCAACCTGTGCCAGTGTCTAACCACCCTCACAGTAAGGAATTTCTTCCTGATATCCAATCTAAATCTGCCCTCTTTCAGTTTAAAGCTGTTACCCCATGTCCTGTCATTACACTCCCTGATAAAGAGTCCCTCCCCATCTTTCCTGTAGGCCCCCTTTACGTATTGGAAGGCCGCTATAAGGTCTCCTCGGGGCCTTCTCTTCTCCAGGCTGAACAACCCCAAATCTCTCCGCCTGTCTTCGTAGCAGAGGTGCTCCAGCCCTCTGATCATCTTTGTGGCCCTCCTCTGGACCCATTCCAACAGGTCCATGTCCTTCTTGTGTTGAGGACTCCAGAGCTGGATGCAGTACTCCAGGTGGGGTCTCACAAGAGCAGAGTAGAGGGGCAGAATCACCTCCCTCGACCTGCTGGCCATGCTTGTTTTGATGCAGCCCAGGATGCGGTTGGCTTTCTGGGCTGCAAGTGCACATTCTCTGCTCATGTTGAGCATGATCTTCTCGTCCACCAGTAGATATGAACAAAAATTTCATAACTGCAGTAGCACAAGTGCCTTAAAATCAATACATTTTAGTGAAACTGTGTTATATCTGAATATTGGGACTAACGTAAAGAGCCTACATGCCTAGGGACTATGTCCCTTCCCAGTCAAGAATATCTTGAGCAGTATGAGTAATAGCATTATCTTTAAAACTTAAATTCTAAAATTAAATACAACTTTCTTTAGTATTCATGGCTCTTCTTACACATTATCATCCACATCATTGCTGTCAGTTTGTGTTGATACAGCATTTGTCACAGACTGCTCAAGTAAACTAATGACTCAGACCATATAGGGCTCTTTCTATAACCGGAATGACCTCAGTGATAGAGTCTTCATCTAAAAGATAGGAAGCTGAGACAAAGAAAATAAGTCCATAATCAAATAGCCTAAATACCACCAGTCTTGCTCCTTCTGTCCCTTAGCTGACGTGGCATTTATTCCTTCCCTGTCAAGGAAGTCCTTCCCATTTTATTTACCTCTCTTTACATTCCTCTTCAGAAGCCTAGAGGTCTAGCATCTTCCTTGACTGACACAAGGACACAGGCTACCTAGTTAAGGTATGAAGGATTGGAAAGATCACGTTTAATGTTAGATATTGATGGTGTAAAATCACACCTGACCTGGTCACTATAGATTCCTGTTGTAGTCTGCAGGCAGAAATATTCCACGGGAACAAGAGTTAATCTACTTGTTCTATATTTGTACATTAAAATGCGACTAATCCCACCCATTTTTCCATTGATTACAAATAGATTCTAGATGACTGAGACTGCTTTTGGTCAGGTGAATCCCATGATCTATCAAAAAGCCTGTCTTCTGAGTCTTCTGTGTTATTATTTCTTTTTTTATCTCATTAAAAACAGTGGATTATTTGCTCATGTACTAGTTTCCTTTTATCAGTTCTGCACAGCAAAAGTTATGTCAGTTACAGTTATGATTATAAATTGCTTCTAGGTGCCAAAGCTCAATAAAAAATAAAATAATAATAATAATAAAATTAAATGTTCACTTAATTCACTGAAATATCATTAAAAAAAAAAAACAACAACAAACACCTCTTTCCAATAGTTTCTCCTGGCATGCTTTTAAGGTGAATGGCTGCTGATGGATAGGCAACATTGTGCAGACAAACCTTTTATTTACAGAACAAGGATGGCTTTGTTGACACCAATTCAGACTTTCAGAAGATATCCTGTCAACAGTTCTCAAATCTGACCTGGGGAGACCAAGATAGTTTTTCTTTTGTGCTAATCTTCTCAGTTCAGTTTCTCCAAATAATTTCCAGTTCTGTTACCAAGAAGGAGTTGTACCCAGGTAAACTTTTTTCAGAAAGTCAAAAAAGTGATTTGCCAGCTGCAATGTTCAGCTCAGGGAGCGGGATCCGTAATGGTATGGTAAGTGCTTACAGTCTCTGTGTTTAGAATGAAGATATGAGACAGGAATTAGCAGCCAGTTTGCTCAGTGCTGTGATGCCTAAGTCAGCCATTTAGA